>NW_006399952.1:3298674-3310469 GCF_000299155.1 Elephantulus edwardii
GTCTGACATGTCATAAAAATATGGAACGCTTCACGAATTTGCGTGTCATCCTTGCGCAGGGGCCATACTAATCTTCTCTGTATCGTTCCAATTTTAGTATATGTGCTGCCGAAGCAAGCACAATTGGGATATTTCTGACATCAGGATTATCCGTGATGTTTGGTGTGGTGGTGTTTTTTAAAAAAATGCAATATTCTGTACACTACCTCAGGCTAAACCAGAGTAATGAGAATTAGGCCTGAGGATCTGCATTTTAGAATTCTTCACTTCTCTTTCTGTCTTCCCCCTCTGTCCCTCCCTCCCCTCTTCACACCCTCCAAGGCCTGTTTAGCAGTCCAGCACGGTTTGTAGCACCAGTTGCAGAAGTTTCCCCACACCCTGCTTTGGAGAACAAAACTAGGTAAACAGAGAAGCTACTCTTTTCCTAAAGTCTGCTCTTGAGTGAAGCCAAAATGAAAGGCTGCAAAGCACATTGCTCAGAATGAAAGAAAATTCATAATCAGGTTTTATTTTTGGAATCCAGTGCTAGCAGATTATTCTTACTGTGTGTCAGGCCAGTAATTAAAATGAGGTAACATTCCCAGACTCCATACTGGCCTGCAATTAAATGTTTGCCCCATTTAAAAAAAATAATAAAATGAGTACTGAATGTGCAGTTAACTGAGAGTTGTAATTATAGACATAAGAATATCATTCATGAAGAATGCAAAAGGTCATTACAAAGAAGAAAGAAGAAAAGACCAAAATGGATGTCAGAAGAGACCCTGAATATGGCACTAGAGGGCCAAGAAGCCAAAGCCAAGGGAAGAAATCAAGACGTTAAGGAGCTGAATAGAAGACAGCTCAGAAAGGCATGCTCAGAAAGGCATGCTCAGAAAGGGCAGCTCAGAAAAACAAGGCAAAGTACAAAAATTGTGCAAGGAGCTGGAGTTGGAAAATCAAAAGGGCTGAACACACTTAGCATTTCTTAAGCTGAAGAATCTAAACAAATTCAAGCCACAAGTTGCAATGCTTAAGGGTACTGTGGGCAGAATATTGAATAAAATTTTAAAAGCAGTTGGAAAGAGTATACAGTCATTGTACCAAAAAGAAGGGGCTGACACAGAAGAATTTTAAGAAACAACATATGATCAAGAGGCAATGGTGATGAAGGAAGAACTGCTGACTGCTCTGAAGGACTTGGCAAAAAAAAATAAAGCCCCAGGAATTGATGTAACACCAATTGATGTATTTCAACAAACAGATGCTGCCCTGTATGTACTTACCAACTTGTGCCAAGAAATCTGGAGGACAACTACCTGGCCAACTGACTGGAAGAGATCCACATTTATTCTCATTCCAAAAAAAAAGGTGACCCAAAAGAGTGGAAATTATCAAGCAATATCACTGATATCGCACACTAGCAAAATCCTGCTGAAGATTATCCAAAAATTACTGGAAAAGTACATTGACAGAGAACTACCAGAAATACAAGCTGGGTTTAGAAGAGGGTGTGACACTGGAGACATTATTGCCAATGTCAGATGGATCTCGTCAGAAAGCAAAGAGTACCAGAACAATGTCTATCTGTGTTTCATTGACTATGCAAAGGCATTTGACTGTGTGGATCACAACGAGATGTGGCTAATCTAGAGGAAAATGTGAATCCCAGAACACTTGATTATGTTTATGTGAAACCTATTCTTGGACCAAGAAGCAGTCCTCAGAACAGAGGAGGGAAATACTGCGTGGTTCAAAATCAGGAAAGGAGTGTATTAGGGATGCATCTTGTCTCCACACTTTTTCAATCTATATGCAGAACAGATTATTCAGGAAACAGGGCTTTATTAAGGAGGAAATGTGGCATCAGGATTGGACAAAGACTCATCAACAACCTACGTTATGCAGATGGTACAACCTTGCTTGCTGAAAGTGAAGAAGGCCTGAAACACCATAGTCTTCAATATGAATTAGAGCTCAATATCAAGAAGACAAAGATTCTCACTACTGGACCAATTGAGAGCACCATGATAGATGGAAAAGAGATTGAGGTTGTTAATAATTACAGCTTGCTCAGTTCCACAATCACACTCTTAACGCCAGCAGTCAGGAATTCAAAAGATTAATTGCACTGGGAAAATCTGTTGTCAGGGACCTCTCCAGAGTGCTGAAAAGCAATGACATCAGTCTAGAGACCAAGGTGTGCCTAATTCAGGCCATGGTCTTTGCGATTATTTGTGTGCTTCAGAGAGCTGGACAATGACTGAGGATGACAGAAGAAGAATTGATGCTTTCAAGTTGTGGTGCTGGAAAAGAGTCTTTATCATATCATGGACCACCAAGAAAACACATTGGTCTGTCTTGGAGAGCATGAAACCAAGTTTCTCCTGGAGGCTAGGATTTTGAAGGTCCATCTCCCATACTTTGGGCATATGACCAGGAGAGACTGGTCCTTGGAGAAGAACACCATGCTTGGAAGGGTGGAGCGATGGCGCAGGAGAGGAAGACTCCAGATGAGATGGATTGTTTATAGTAACTGGGGCATTGGGAGTGTATGTGTCAGAATTAGTGAGACTGGCTCAGGACAGGGAAGAGTTCAGAGCTGCTGTGTATAGGATTGCTATGGCTCCCAGGGTGACCCGATGGCACATAACAACAACAACTTTTAACTCACAAAAGAAATGTGTCTTTGGTTGGCTAGTGTGACAGATTGAATTATGCCCTCCTAAAATATCTCTATGTCTATCTGTGTTTCATTGACTCTATGGCTTTAGTTAGGGAGCTCTGGTGGTGTAGTGGACAATGATTGGTACTGACAACGCAAATTCAAGTGGTTCAAATCCATTAGCTTCTCTGAGGGAGAGAAAGATGGGCAATCTCCTCCTGTGTAATTTATAGCCTCTGAACACTGACTGGAGGGTCAGCTATGAGTTGTACAGCAAGACTGTATTTAGAATTCATTTGAGAACAGGCTTT
The DNA here is from genome assembly GCF_000299155.1 of Elephantulus edwardii. Taxonomy (NCBI): domain Eukaryota; kingdom Metazoa; phylum Chordata; class Mammalia; order Macroscelidea; family Macroscelididae; genus Elephantulus; species Elephantulus edwardii. The sequence goes on from NW_006399952.1 coordinate 3,301,630, forward strand.
GTTATGCTAATGAGGCAAGAACAGAGTAGGGTGTATCTTGATTTAATCTTTTGAGATATATAAAAGATGAAACCATCAAACAGAGAAGAGATGAGGTAAGATAATTGACAAAACATGTGGAGATCTGAGTCCTAGGAAGCAGAAGTTGAAGAAACAAGGACCTTCCTCCAGAACTGACACACAGAGAGAGTCTTGCCCACAAGCTGTGAGAAAGAAACTTTTTCTTAAAGGTCCCCACTTGTATTTCTGCTCCAGCAACATTAGATAATTAAGACAGATGGTTCAGGGGCGTGGTACTGGAGGCTGGTGAAAATGTCCTGGTTTAAGGTGTGGCCTGGCCCAGGGCAGCGTTTGATGGAGAAGGCCCTTTCTTCCAGCCCTGAGTTGCTGTGACTTGTCAAGACCACGAGGAGCTCTAACATGTTCCGAGACAGCCCAACAGCTGAGCAATTGGCCACCTCATCAGCAGGTGAAAAGAGGCAGTTGCTCAAGGTTTTCGTCTACACTTGTTGCTTCCGGAGTTGATCATGGCCTCTCAGGAGAAAAGATGAGCCGTTCTCAGGTGGACATGGGGGAGCAAGCCAAAAAAGGGACTGAGAACAGCGACAGTGAAATTCTGCAGCAAATCTTCTGGAAGGGAGTCCATTCCCACCTCAGGAAGCCATCTCCATTCAATCCTCCTTCATTGTAGGGGATGAGGGGAGAGAAAGCGGATGTTCCTCAGAAGGTCACAGAACGCCTCTCATTTGTGTCTGTCAAGGCCTCTAGAACCTTGTGGAGGGGGATCTCCCAGCAGTGGGACATGAGACCCGGATTCAAAGGGTTGTGGTTAGCTCACAGGTAGACAAGCAGTGGGTGGGAGCCCAGTGCCCAGGAAGTGAGGGGCAGAGAGACCGGGTCATCTTCTCCCAGCTCACCCTTCTTTGCTGCAGCTTGGTGAAAGCAGAGGAAGACAGCTGGAAGGGTTAGAACCCATCAAGAAGAAAAACGTTTTAAAAGGCAGCCTGTATCTTTCACACCACATGTAATTAACTCTCAGCAGAAGATGCGAGGATGCAGAATGGGAGCCGACAGCGGGGGAGGAAGGCTCTGACAGGCATGAGATTTCACATGATTTTTTTTTTTAAATTTAGGGTTTGGTGTGGTTTTTTTTTCCCCTTCAGGGAACACGAATAGTTGCAATTATAATTGGGGACCTTCAGGGATGGTGTCTCCCCAGCAACAAGTCAGATGACGCCATATGCCACCCCCGACGGAGGCCTGCTGAGCGGGGGTGGGGGAGGCCTTTGGAGCAGCACCTCAGGAGGCCTGGCCTGGCTTGCACTGCCCTACCTTGTCCCTGGTGGGCCTGTCAAGACCCCAGCCCTGGCAGCTGCCACAGTGTGTGGGCGGCGCGTCTCCTCCTCAGGCCAGCAATTCTTGGAGTCAATCCAGCCTCAGCCTGGGGCCTCTCTGAGCACCCTGCCCAGGCTGGGGTGTCTGCATCCTGTGAGGAAGGGAGGCACAGCTGGAGAGGAAAGGTGGAGAGCCTGGGGTGGGGTGGCTGGAGGTGGGCAGTGCCTAGATAGATGCAGGCTGGCCGGAACAAATGGGGCCAGCCCTCTCTCAGGCACAAAGGACTCTCTGTGAGGGACACGCCTCGTCCTGTGTGGAATCTGGGAGGTTCACGTTTCTTAACACAAAGAAGGCCCAATCCCAGAGTGGGCTGGCTGTGGCCTCTTGTCTGAACCCTGCTGGCCAGGGCCCTGTGGACTTCTGGTGACCCAACTGGGTGATTGTAGTTCTGCAGATTTGTCGACCTGGTAGGTGGAATGAGGCCTGGGCAGGAGCTTCACCTCAAGAGACTCTAACAGCTTTCCTCTTTCTCTTCTTAGGTCTGCGCGCGCGCACACACACACACACACACACACACACACACACACACACAGTCCACATGAGAGGAGATTCTCAACCTGGCCAACAACAAAGACCCTCCCCTGCTCCCCCTAAGCCATTACTAAAGAGAAATTAGATAAGACCTAAAAGAAATCAGAGTAAGTAGATAACAAAAACCATTGTGCAGACCACTGGCACAGTTACTATTTCTCCTCAGAATTGTCTGTCATAAAATATCTCCTCAGGGTGACCTTATTACGCGCGTGTGTGTGTGTGTGTGTGTGTGTGTGTGTGTGTGTGTAATAAACAGAAGAGGAGAAACCTGTGTGTAGGCAGCATGGAATGGGAGAGATATTGAAATGACTTGGCAGATGTGCCTTTTCAGACAAGCTAGACGTTCATCCGGAGTAGCTGTGCTATGCAGCGCAGAAACAGGGAGTTACTTAAACACTCGCAGGGCTTCTGGAACCTTATCTTTAAAACGAACACCTTGGAGTAGGGTTCTAAGGTCTTTGCAACTAGCAGGTATTCAGCTCTGTTCTCTGGAAGCAACCCAGGCCTGAAAGGCACAGGCTGCCTGACCGTCTAGCAGAATCTGCTGCTGAGGTTCTCAACGCATTCTACCAGCATCTGTACAATCCCTCCCCGCATTCTACCAGCATCTGTACAATCCCTCCCCGCCTCAGCTGAGGTTGGATAGTAGCAGACAGGAAATGCAGGGGGTTGTAGAATATCCTAGCCTGTGAACTATAGAGACGATGTTTATTGAACACCAATTTCCTGGATACAGTGACAAACTTTCCTGTACTCAGGAGTTTACATTTGACATACATAGGTTCTTCCACTCTGTAGGAAAGTAAAGGGGCGAATATTTGGCTCTGAGGTGCCCATAGGGTCTTGCCTCCTCAGCTGCTATCTTCTGAATACATGAGAAATACACCTGACTGGTGGAGCCTGGGCCATGTGCCAGCTCTTGATTGCAAGGGAGGCTGGGACATTATTTCTGGCTCCTATGCTGGGGAGACACAGATATCGAAAATGGGATTTTTCTCAAATACAGGGGTCCCTGGATGGTGCAAATGCTTCATGTGCATGGCTGCTAAGTGGAAAGCTGAAGGTTCAAGTCCACTTAAATGTACATTGGAAGAAAGGCCTGGCAATCCACTTCCAAAAACAACCAGCCATTGAAAATTCTGTGAAGTGCAATTCTACTCTGACACGCATAAGGTCACCATGAATGAACTTGATGGAAATTGGGAACAGAGCTCCCAAACTCAGGAAAAGCATCTGTGGGATCATGGATGTCCACAAAGCACAACAGAAATCACTTTACCGACGCGTTCAGATTTTCTTCAAGGAGACCTGAGGATGAGGACCAGGGCTCCAATTCCTTAGATCTGTGACTAGTCCTGTGTGCTGCCTTCTGCAGGGACCAAAGGAGACCCCTGGAAAATCCAGACACTAGCTGGTGTCCAGATTTAGGAAGTTGTAACTCCATGTCTGGTGTTTTTTCCAAGTTCTTTACCTGCATTGCTTCATTTAATCCCCACAGAGACCCTCTTTCACAGATGAGAAAAGTGAAGCACAGAGAGGTTAAGAAATTTAACTGAGTAGGAGAGGTCTTGAGGCCAGAAATCAGTCTAAGAGCTTCTAAGTGGATGAATGGAGATGAACAATGGAAGAAGCGCCCCCCCCCCTCACTCCCCCCAGCTCAGAGGCGGTGGGTTGGGTGTCACTAAGCTATTTCTTCTGCTGTCGATCAACCAGGAGGAACTCTACAGAGCCATTTCACATCCTCTGAGCCAGGACGGGTGTGAGTAACCCCATGTCATTAGGCCAACCTGACAAAGTCCTCGGAGATCCTGGGAGGGAGGCGTGGGAAGGAGGAAGGAGTGGAGACTCACAGCTGCGGAGCTGGAGCACCGGCTCAGGGAGGCGCTGCCTGTGGCCACTACGTCAGAGGACTGGCTTCTGAACTTCCGGCTCAGATGGGTTGGGCCAGGCTGGCTCCCTACAAGGGCAGACAAGGCTAGTGCTGGTCTCATGCCAGGGTGCTGCCGTGGGTGGGGCCAGGATGTTCCCAGGGGTTCGTCCCCAATGACAGGAATAGTTGGACTGAGGAAGGCCAGGGAGTTACAGAGCAGAGCCTCCAAGTTGAGGTGGCTTTGAAGGTGGCTCAGGCCCCTGCCACTTGTCCAGAGGGCAGAGACTGGAGGCCACCTCTACTGTGACCCTGGATGTTGAAGTACTGCTGTTCGTGTTACCTTAGAGAACAGGGTACAAATAGGTAGAAAGATCACATGCTCACAGCCCTGAGTTCATTGAACCGGAGGCTGTCCACTGGCCCTGTGGGAGAGCCGAGCTGAAGGTTCATGTACCCCAAGGCCAGAGCAGAATTCCAAGGATGTGCACACGGCAGGGCTGCCTGTCTCTCCGGAGTAAGGCCTCCTCTCAAGAAAGGTGGGACCGTCCTAGCAGCTTCCATGTTGAAGGGCTGCAGGACGGGTACATGCTGGGCCTTTCCACAGGGACAGAAGGGAGAGATGAAAGGATATTTCCCTTCAACAACACGGATAACGGAGCCAGCTTACAATGGTTTCATATGTGCTGACAGGACCACTCTCGTGGACACATGTGTAACACAAAAATTAAAACAGCATCCAGAATAGATTCTTATTTATTTATTTTTAAATCTGAGTTCTGGTAAGGAGTTGCACTGCCAGTCCAAAGGCGGGTGGTTCAAATCTATCAGTAGCTCTGTGAGGGGAAAAGATGGGCAACCTTCTGTGCAATTTATGGCCTCTGAAAACCTCCTTGGAGGGTCAGCTAGGAGTCAGTTTCAACTCCATGGTAATGATTTGAGAGTCATATTAGATGACCACAAAGCATGCAGTTAATAAAAATGTCCTCTTAGGAAAATGCTTAAACAAGATTCACGTTTGCCATAAGATGAAAAAGGAGAAGATCTATGTGTTTTCTTATTTCCAAGTGCCCCTCCAGATATAAAGCAGAGATGAGGAACATTCTTGGAAGTTAAGATGATAAATTACATTTAAATTTTTTTTTAAATTTTATTACTTTGTGTCTATGTACCTTCAGTTCGGATCTGACAGGTACAGGAGGAGATCGTCCCTCCTTCTCCAGCAGAGCATCTGGTGGATTTGAACCATGTGCCTCTGGGGTTGCAGTGCAGCTTCTTGCCACTAGGCCACCAGAACTCCCTATTTTTTTAAAACATTCACAAACTATGATTTGAGTGAAGTTTTATAAACACATTGTTCCTTCAATTATGCGTACATATTTTATTCTAGATCATTCATCTCAATACCTTCAATGTCATTGCACTTTTCCACTTCTTCCTTGTTATTCTGATTTCCATGAATCCTTCTCTACCCCTCTGTGCCTTCTCTTTCTTTAGGGATATTGTGCCGATCATCTGCTTATTGGATAGTGTGTGCGGATTACATTTGAATTTCAGATAATCAATGAATTATTTTAGTAATCCATGCCACAAACAGGAAGTCCTTGTAGCTCTGAAGTTAAAACGCTCCATTGCTAACTGAACAGTAACTGATTTGAAACCACCAGTCACTGTTGGAGAGAAAAATGCGGCAAGCTGGCTTCTGTAAGGATTCACAGCTTTGAAAACCCTCTGTGACAGCTGGACTCTGTCTTGCAGGGTCACTGTGAAATCAGAACAACTTGACAGCATAGAAGGGCATATGCCCTAATTATTCCAAGGGACATCCTTACGTTAAAAATTATTTCTAGTCTGTCCATCATTCAGATGTTAATGGCTATATTGTCTTTTTGTTTGCCACACCTGGCACCCCTTAGGTGAGCATTTCATTTTACTCTTGGCTTTGACATTCACCCCAGCAGCAGAAGGCAGGCTTAGAGATTCTGGAGAGAAGGCTGTCTGGAGTGCAGAAGATACAGGGACTCTTGGGATACAAGACCTTGGAGCCAAGGCTCTGGCTTCACGTCAGCAACCATGGGGCCCTGGAAAAAGCCCTGGGCCTCTTCTCAGAGCTGTCTCCTAGGAGGGAGAGGCAAGTCCCAACAGCTGCTGTAGGAAGCTGTAAAAACAATTCCAGCTTCTCAGCAGCCACCCACGCAGGAGAGGCCAGGCTCTCGAGGGGCAACGTGTACGAGTGCACCGGCTCCAGAGACATGCTGTCTTGTCCCCCGTGGGCTAGAGAGGCCCCCACGGGCCCAGCTGCCTGGGCATGGTAAGCACCTCACCACACCCCAGCTCCCTGCTCCCAGCCCAGCTCTGACCTTCCGTCAGCCCTGCCTCACCAGAATTCCCCTGCATTCTCTGGGGCTGAGGTCACCAAATAACCCCAGGCTTTTCCTGCCACAGCTGCAGTGTCAATTCTGGGGGCATTAACTCTGCCCAAAGGTACCCTGAGAAAGTCAGGTGTGAGCACCTGCTACCCTGGAGCCCTGGGGGAGGCAGCCTCTTCCCCAAAGGCCTGTCTCAGGCCCAGGAGGCCACCAGCCTATGGGGAGCGGCTCATGTTTCCTTTTCCAGAGGGCAGGACAGGAGAGGGAAGGAGTTACAGGGCGGACCTGCCAGGAGGCTGCTGGAGAGGTGGGGGCTGGCATCATCAAGTGCAGAGAGGGAAAGAACCAAGTGCCCAGGAGGGCCTGTCTGGTTCCTCTTGAGATGCTTTGAGCTTCATTTAAAAAAGTGTGCCCACACGTTGGTGTAGGAGAGATGTCAGGGCCAGAGACACAGATGTGGGTGTTATTAGCTTTCAGAGAATTTTTCAAGGTTCACCCACGTCATAGCATGTAGCCGACTTCCTTTCTCTTTAGAGCTGAGCACCATTCTATCATATGCATGCACCGTGTGGTGTTTATCTGTTCTGTTGATGAACGTTTAGGCTCTTTCCAACTTTTGGCCACTGTGACTTGGGTGGCAACGGATGCGAGTGTACAGATTTCTTTTTTGCATGCCTACTGTCAATTATTTGGAGTATAGACCTGGGATTGGGATTATTTGGCATATGTTTTTTCCTTGTTGTTGCATACTGTTGTGTCGGAACTGACCTATAGCTGGCCCTCTGGTGGATTTTCAGAGATAGTTCATCACACAGGAGAAGACTTCCCATCTTTCTTTTGCAGAGCAGTTGGTGGCCTTGAACTGAGTGCCTTCAGTATTGCATCGCAGCTTCTTGCCACTAGGCCACCACAGGCCCCTATTCAGCTTTTTAAAGGATCTGCCAAAGTACTTCCCGTAGTGTCTATACCATTTTGCATCCTCACTACCTATGGCCGAGGCCTCCAGGTCTAATAATTGGAGAGATGATTCTGGAGATAGGCAGGGGCGCCTGTTGGGCTCGAAGACTCCGGGGCCACAGGGTCATTTGATCCTTGAATGGGTGGGTGGGGGGATCCTTTGGTATCAGGTCTCTTAAGCCTCCAGACAACTCTGATACTAGACAGTGGGTAGCTGTCCTGTCTGTCTTGCCCCAAATCTTCTGAGTAAAGCTACAGCCAAGTTGTGTGTATATCCTCAAAGTTCCCACTTTAACTGTTAGAGAACAGGGCACTTATGGGAGAAAGAGAGTCAGGGATGACCTTTGGTGATCTCTGCATTCTTCCCTTCTGTCCAGACACGAAGAGTCCTAACAGACAGTCGAGTTCTGTTTAGTACAGAGCATCGTAACACTATCATCACCTGAAAGCTTGTTAGACATACAGAGTCGCAGGTACCTTTGACTCCTCAATTCAGGAACCCCTTGTGACCTGACTTAGAGGTGACATGTTGATGTTACTGTTAGGAACTGTATACTGTGACTCATAGCAATCCTGTGAATGATCAGACCTCAACTTTGCCTCATCTGACACCATCCGCACCATCTCTAGCTTGCTCAAGCCCATGGCGGTAGATGCTGTGTCAAGCCATCTCTTTGAAGATCTCTTCTCTGCAGACTCTCTACCTTTCCCAGCATGCTGTCCCTCTCCAAGGACTGGCTCTTCACGAAAATATGCATAAAGTGAGTGAGAGGACGTTTCACCGTCCTTGCTTCTAAGGAGCACTCTGATTGCACTTCCTTCAAGACAAATTTGTTTGTCCACGAGATATTCAGTACTCTTCACCACCTGAGTAGGTGCTCAGTAAAGGCTGAGAAGCACTGAGATACTGCGGTAAGGCAAGGCTTTACTCTAACAGCCTGGTTTTGTATTAGTTACTAGAGCTGCAGGGACCTTGCCTTTGTTGACCTGACCATACTGTGGAAACAGCCTCTGAAACATAAATCTGACGAGATGATTTCCAAGCTCGGTGACCCAAATGGAATCCTTTGCAGCAGATGTTCTGAAGGTCAAGGGTCAAAGACATCCCACATCCCAGCTTTTGTGGGGGTGACAATTTGGAGGCAGGCTGGGGAGTAAGAAGTTCCCTTTAGAACTAGCACTGAAGTGTGGTTGCATTTCTGTGGCCAATTTCCTGCCACACACAAGAGGTTTGTGTCTTACTCTGTGGAAAATGATTGCTGTCTCTTTATGCTTGCCTGTGACTTCCCTGCAATCTGATAAAGGGGTGATTTCTCCTAAAATATGCTGAAGAGAGTTGGGGGGGTGACAACTAAGAAAAGGAGAGATAAATAACAGACATTGCACTGGAAGAGATGAACTTGTAGAAGGAGTCTATGATTAGGTATTATTTGTATGACAACAGTCCAGAATAAGAGGTGTGTAGAAAAGTGGACTGGGGTGGGGGGGAGGGAGGGAATGATGCCACAATGAATGAATTTTTTTTATTAATATTTTTTTATTGGGGAAAAACATATTGGAGGTACAAGGAGGTGAGGGTTGGGGGCAGAAGGGTGAGGATGGGCCAGGATGCAGTTGCAGAGCTGCACAGTTTGGTTGGTGGAGGGAGCAGGTGAAGGAAATGATGAGGGTCCAGTGGGGACCAGATGCTACAGAGGAATGACAAGCATTTTCCAATA
>NW_006399952.1:3320629-3335900 GCF_000299155.1 Elephantulus edwardii
GCTAAGCCACCAGAGCTCCCTTTTGGAAGAGGAGTTGTTGTCATTGTTGTTAGGTGCCATCGAGTTGAGTAAGACTCATAGCAACCTTATGAACTGAAGATCTGAACCCTTTTCAATCCTGTGCCGTCCTCACACTTCCTGATGCATAAGAGCCCATTGCAGCAGTCACCGTGTCAATCTACCTGGAAGGGGAGAAGGAAGGAAAAACTCTCGAAACAAAAGGTTTGGGGAACATTTTAGTTGATGTACAGCTGTACTTGGAGAGGATCCTTTGCAGAGGGCAGCCTCCTGCAGTAGTAGGAGCCTAAGAAGCAGGCACGCCCCTCTTGCAATCCTGCTTGCACAGAGCTTAGAACCAAGATGCAGAGGATGCTGTCATACCTCCCCTCGAGACTTAGACACGGATTCTTTCATGGATAAGAATGTTGCCTCCTAAAATATAATACTTTTAAACTATTCTCTAGGAGTACACAATGAGGGTTGCAGAGTGGATTATATTTGGGGTTGGGGGAGGGATTGGGGGAGGTGAGGGGGGATTGTGTACCAATGAGGGAGTTTTTCTTTTGCTTTTCAAGGAGAGGAGCAAACGGTGGGGGGAGGGGGGAGGGGGGGGGAGAAGGGTGCAACAATGAATGAATGGAATTCCAAAATCTCTGTAGATGTTCATTGAAATGAAAAAGAAATAAATTTATATATATATATAAAGAATGTTGCCTCCTGACTGCTCAGCAGAGTCCCTGCCCGGAACTTGTCCTCAGCCAGAGGGAACTGCCTAGTCCTTCCCTGAGTCACCTACATCCAGTGACTGGTCAAGGAGGTATACGAGGACCCAGCTCCTTATCTTGTTTTGAGACATCGTGGTGTCACTCCTCATGGGCTCGCTCAGTTGAGTTCCACCTCTCCTTTAGCCCAGCCCTGCTTCCTTTACTCCTGTAACACATGCTGTTCCCCAGTGAATCACCAACTCTCCACCTTGCTGTCTCCAGAGTACCTTATGTAAGAGAAAGGCCCTACCACCTGTGTGGGTGAAGGATGAGCAGGGCTGAGAAGTATAAGCGGGGTTACACTATAGTTGCTTTGTGAGCCTCGTAGGTTCAAAGGACACGGAAGCTGCAAATCTGATCCTGCCACTCCAGTGCTTAAAACCCTCTGACGAATTTCTGCTGGTCATGGGCTAACTTGAAGCATGAGTTGGGAGCCCTTTAACATCTGGCCTCACCAGCAGCCCTGCCTGTCCCACCTCTCTAGGCCTTCTGTAGCATTCAGACCACCACACTGTGTGTATCCCACCCCTGCCTCTCACACAACAATTACCGTTTCTCCAAAGCTCTTCCCTCCCGTCCACCTGGATCACTCCCATCTCCCCTGCCTTGATGTCAGGCAGGGGGTGTCACCTGCTGACCTGCACATTCTAGGAGGCCCAGGGGCAGGACTTAGTCATCTCTGGGGTTCAGCACAGTGGACAGTCCTTGACATTGTCCAGAAAAATGCCATGTGAATGAATGAGTGATTGTGAGATGAAGGCAGGCCTTTAAGTCTAATGAACTTGGTGTCTAAACTTGCTTTTTGTATTCTACTTATGTGACCTCATGCAAATATTTGGCCTCGTGGCCTCATTTATAAAGAGAGAAAAAGAATTCATCCTCAGTAAGGACTGAACTGAAAGAGACCTGGGCTTAGAGAAAATTCCAGGCACAATGTCCAACACACAGTAAACTCCTGAGCTATGACTTTGTGAAATGACTAGCATGTAATCTGATTTCCATCAATCAAGACCATGATTTCCTCAAGCATGAAAAGAGTGGAACTTTGGTTTTCATTCAGCTTTGATACACAGAAGGTAGGATACTGGATTATTCAATCTGATAAACAGTAACTGACAATATAAGACAGAGACACATGGCTGAGGCACAACAGTTAGAAGATTTCAGCTTATTGACATTGACTCCGAACTGACTCATTGTTGACCCTTCGTTTGGTTTCTGAGGCTGTAAATCACACAAGAGGAGATTGCCCATCTTTTTCCCGTGGAGCTGTTGGTGGATTCGAACCATCAGAGATACAGCCTTTGGGTTAGCAGCCCAACTCCCTATATACTCTGCTATCTGAGCATAGGGGGTTTGGCCAACACTCAGAGTCTGAAAGGTGCGGGTCATTGCTCAGATGGTCCCACCAGAACCTCCCATTAGGGCTGCACAGCAATACCATTTGAGGTACATTATCGTTAAGTGCCGTCATGTCGACTGCGACTCATAGCAAACCCATGAACAATGGTCCTGAGCTCTGCTCTACCCTGTGCCGTCCTGACTGTCTCTGACATGTTGGAGCCCACCATCACAGTCACGGTGTCAATCTGTCTCGTGGACGGTTATCCCCTCCTTTGCTGACTCTCCGCCTTTCCAAGCATGATGTCTTTTTCCAAGGAATGGTCTCTCCTAACAACATACCCGAAGTATGTGAGGCAAGGCTTGCCGTCAAGGAGCAGCCTAGCTACACTTTTTTCAAGACATATTTGTTTGTCCTTTTGTAGGTTATGGGGTGTTCTGCACTGTCACCACAACTCAAAGGCATCAATTCTTTTTCTGTCATCTCTACTTAAAGGAACCCCTTACATTTTTACTAGTGTTCTAGGTAGGTGCCATCGAGTCAGCTATGATTCGGTGACTCTGAACAATAGACCTGAACTCTGTCCTATCCTGTACCATCTTTATCACATCTGACACACTTGAGCTCATTGTCACAGTCACTGTGTCTGTCCATCTTGTTGAGGGTCTTCTCTTTTGCTGATCCAAGCATAAAGTCTCCTTCAAGGAATAGCTTCTCCTAGCAACATGCACAAAGTATGCAAGAGACATCCCATCAAGGACAGCCAGGACTCCCTGTCTGGTGGCTTCTGCCCCTCCTCTGTACACCATGGCTGCAAGGGCTCCACCCCTTCACTCTACACTGGGCTCCAGTCTTAGCCTTCAAGAGTAGCACCAGCCTGTGGCAAGAACTGTGTTTCAAGGGTGAGATTTCCATTGAAAGCAGGCATGCATTCACTGATTCTCAACAACTTAAGTAGTAACAGAGTTGGATGCTGTGCTCTGAATTGTGATGGGAATGGGGGCAGGGGACGCTGTTTATAGGGACAGAACTTTGAGGGGTGGTGTTCTCAACACTCAGCCTGTGTAAAGATGCCTACATCCATCGGCAAACTTCCAGAGCTCTGCTCAGATCCGGCTGGTCATTTTCTCCCACTCATTCAACCAGGCCACACGTGTGAGATGCAGAACCAGGGTGAGGAATCCCTCCTGCCACAATGCCTTTTTGTTAGAAATAAAGTTCATGCACCTACCGATGAAGATCCGCAAGGAAGTGGCTCTTACTCTGGGCCTACTATGTATCCCAAACTTTCAATTACGTTCTCTTAGTCATGACGACGGTTGTGAAGGGTGGGTGTTCTACCCACTCCACTTTTCAGTGGTGGGAGCAGACTTGGAGAGCTAAGGAGCTGTGTTCAGCCTCATTTGCAGCTTGGCACTGGGCCCAAACCTCGCTCTTCTTAAACAGATGGTGTGTGGGGTGGGTGGGTGGAGGTGGGAGCTGGCCTCCTGAGGCAGTATAGAGTCTCCCAGTTAGTTCCTGGGTTGTGGGGCACCCGTGACCATGCCTGATTCATTCACTTATGTATCCATTCATTTAATAAATATCTTCCCCCTACTTTGGTACAACACACACAGCAGAAAATTCACCATTATAACCTTTTAAAAGTAGACAATTCAGTGGCATTTAGTGCAATCATAATGCTGTACAGCCATCAACACTGTCGATTTCCAGAAAATTTTCATCACCCAAAGAGGAAACCTAGGGAGCTATGGTGGCCGAGAGGAGAAGGAGTGGCACTGCCAACATAAAGGCAGATGACGGATTGAATCCACCAGCTGCTCTGTGAGAAAAAGAGGCATGATCTCTTCTGGTGCCATTTACAGCCTTGGAAAATCTACCGGCAGGTGGAGTTGGTCCCCACTGGACAGCAATGAGATACTTAGAAAAGGAAGCCGATTGACAGCACCCAATACGAACTACAATAATCACAACATCAAATCCATTAAACTCAGAACCCAGAACTCAAAACCAAATCCTCTGCCATTAAGTCAACTCACGCTTATGGAAACCCTCCACTGGATTTCCAAGGCTTGACGGGAGATGTTGCCCATCTGTTACCAAGGAGTGACCGGGACATTTGAAGCACTGACTTTCTGGTTAGTAACTCAATACATAACGTGATAAGACACAAGGACTCCTTTCCCATTAAATAGTCACCCCATTTTCTATTCCCTTAGTCTCTGGCAGCCCTTGACTAACTTCTTTGTCTCTATGGCTTTGCCTATTCTGAATATTTTATGTAAGTGGAATGATATAAAAGTGGCCCTTGACATCTGGCTTTCTTTCACTTAGCCTGGTCTCAATGAAGAAGAATGGGGCATCAGGATAGAAGACAGACTCAACAACAACCTACATCATGCAGACGACACAATCTTGCTTGCTGAAAGCGAGGAGGACTTAACCCACTTGCTGTAGAAGATCAAAGACTACAACCTTCAATATGGATTACACCTCAACATCAAGAAGACAAAAATCCTCACCATCAAGCCGATAAGCAACATCTTGTTAGAGAAAAGATGGAAATTGTCAACAATTTCACTTTACTGGGATCTACAATCAGCACCCTTTCCATCAGCAGTGAAGAAATCAAAAGATGTGTTGCAATGAGAAAGTCTGCTGTCATGGACCTCTCCAAAGTCCTGAGAAGCAACAGTGTCAGTTTAAAGACAGAGGTTTGCCTGACTCAGGGCATGGTAGTTTCTATCACTAGCTATGCACCAGACAATGAATAAGGATGACAGAAGAAAAATCTATGCCTTTCAGTTGTGGTGTTGGAGAAGAGTGTGGAATATCCCATGAACCGCCAAAAGACCAGACAGATCTTGGACAAAATGGGCCAGAGTGCTCATGAAGGCAAGGGTGGTGTAGTAGCTTCTCTTCATGTGCCTTGGACATGTTGTTAGGAGGGGCTATTCCTTGGAAAGGGATATCATTCTTGGAAAGGTAGAGGGTTAAAGAAAAAGGGGAAGACCCTTAAGATAGAGGGACACAGGGACAGCATTGGGTGTGACTATGACAGAGATGATAAGGATGGCACAGGACAGGACAGGGTTCAGATCTGTTGTTCATAGCAGTTGCTATGAGTCATATTCAACTCAACAGCTCTTAAGAACAAAGTCACTGTTTTCAAGGTCTGTCCAAATAGTAGTGGCATCCACTTCTTAAACAACATGCCTCTGGAAATTCCATAAACTTTGAGAAATGATAGTTATAGAAAGGTCTTTTGTTCATAGGGTTGCTATGAGTCATGCTCGACTTGACAGCAATCAACAACACAACAACAGCCAAATAGTAGAGTGCTTCATTCCTCTTCATGACTAAATAGCATTCCAGTGTACATGTTGTTGTTGTTATGTGCCGTCAAGTCGCTTGCGACTCATAGCGACCCTATGTACAACAGCCCTAAACTCTGCTCTGTCCTGTGCCAATCGCACTGTCTCTGACACTCCCATCCCAATTACCCCAGTCACTGAATCAATCCACCTCATAGAGGGCCTTCCTCTCCTGCGCTGTCCCTCCACCCTCCCAAGCATGATGTCCCTCTCTAAGGACCAGTCTCTCTTCACAACATGTCCAAAGTATGTTAGACGGAGCCTCAGAATCTTTGCCTCCAAGGAGCCACCCGGTTTAACCCTTTCCAGGACAAATCTGTTTGTTTTCCTAGCAGTCCATGGTATTCTCAATACTCTTCTCCAGCACCACAGCTCAAAGGCATCAATTCTCCTTCTATCCTCCTTGGTCATTGTCCAACTTTCTGATGCATAACAAGTGATTGTGAAGACCATGGCCTGTATCAGACGCACCTTAGTCTCCAGAGAGACACCACTGCTCTTCAGTACTTTGGAGAGGTCCCTAACAGCAGACTTTCCCATGGCAATGCGCCTTTTAATTTCCTGGCTGCTGGTGCCAAGACTGTTGACTATGGAGCCAAGCAAACTAAAGCTGTGTACAATCTCAATCTCTTCACCATCCATCCTGATGCTGCCAATTGGTCCATAGATGCCATAATTTGTTATTCATTCTCCACAGACATTTGGACCTTTTCCAGCATTAGACTTGTGTAATAGCCCTGCGACCAACTGATACTTGTGTACACATTTTGTTTGAAAGATACTTTCTATTCTTTTGGGCATATATATGCCTAGAAGTGGAATTGCTGGGTCATACTGTAACCACAGGAGCCCTGGTGGTACAGTGGTTAAAGTGCTCCGTTGCTATATGAAAGGTGGGGATTAACTGCCTCGGAAAACCTGCTGGAGGGTCAATTGTGCATTGTTTCTGACTCATTGGAACACAATAAGAATGTTGGAGGAAGTGCAACCACAGTGCTCCGTAAAGACAAGAATGGTAAAACTTCATTTCACATATTTTGGACAGATTGTGGGGAGGTGTTGGATCTTTTCTTTATTCAAAATTAGTTTTTATTTTAGTATTTTTTTGATGTGTTTACTGTCAAATCAGATCCGATTGGAGATTGCCCCTCCTTCTCTAGCGGAGCAAATGGTTGATTCGAAATGCACGCTTTCAGGATTGCAGCTCAGCTTCTTGCCACTAGGCTGCCAGAGCTCCAAGGCATCAGCTCTTGAATAAAAGACACCGTGCTGGGAAAGGTAGAGGGGTAGTGAAAGAGAGGAAGATCTTCAATGAGACGACTGACACTGTGACGATAGCAGTGACCACAGCCTGTTGGAGGTTATGGGGACAGTGCAGGACAAGGGAGATTCAGATTTGCTGCTCACAGGGTTGCTATGAGCTGTAGCGACATCTAACTAGAACAGTAATATAGGGTCAAGATAAGTTGGTTGACTTGATGGCAGTGAGTTTGGATTTGAGGGTATAGTAAGAGGGTTGCTATGGTTAGAAATCAAGTTGACAGCAATGTGGCTTTGGAACTTTAAGAATCCCTGGTGGAGTAACCTGCTAACTGAAAGTCAGTAGTTCAAACCCACGAGTGACGCCACAGGAGAAAAGACTGGATGACTTCTACTTGTAAAGATTAAGGGGGAAGAAACTCAGCTCACTGTGTTGTCATTAAGTTGCAAGGGTCTCATAGCTGACCCTCCAGTAAATTGCCCATTCTATAAACTGCACAAGTGGTGATTACATACCTTTCTCCCAAAGAGCCACTGGTGGGTTGGAAACATCAGGGAGATTCCTAGAAACGCTTTGGGTCAGTTTAACTTTGCCCCACAAGGCCACTGTGGCCAGAATCCACCTGCCAGCACACAAGAGTGGGTGCGGAGCGGCATGCAGCTGTGGCTTTGTTTTACTTCACACCTGTTTCTGAAGCCCTGGAAGTATTTTCCTGGAGAAGGGAGTTGTCCACCCAGGTGCTGGGGTGGTAATGGGAGTCAGCTGCAGCTGGGAGGTGGAAATGCTCTTCCAGGGCCATTTTTACTCCAAGCCTTGGCTTTTGGGGATCAGAGGAAGTGACCTCAGACCACAGAGGGGTAGGCAGAGCAGGAGCACATTACCGTGGGGGGCTGTGGGAGGTGGGGTGTCAGCCCTGCCTCAGGGGGCAGAAGCTTCTTCGTGCCAGCATTTTACTGCCAAGTTGTCATGTTGACCGTGGGCTGGCAGCATTGTCGGTGAGAAAGACATTAAAAAAAACCCCAAAAAACAAACAACAGGAAATCTTACCATTTTTAAATGACAGCTCAGATTTTTTTAAAATCAAAAATTCAAACCATGGAACCACACCAGTTCTAGTGAACTGGCCACTGCATTACAATTTTGATGTTTTTCAGAGGTAGAATCTCAGCCCAGGTCAGAACTGCTGAGGGCAGGGCCCGGCATCTGCATTCTCCACCCTTCCCGCCTCACCTTTCCCATGTGGTCGAGGGGCTATGGGGTTTGAGAACTAACAACCACACTTGTAAGGAAAGCAGCTTTCCACACAGCAGAGGGCACCAGGCAGGATCACGTTGCCTGTCCGTGTGGGCACGGAGCACCCCATGGCCCGATCCCAGTTTCTCAGGACACATACCTCGCTGTGCCAGCGACAGGGCAGGGGTGGCCAGGAGCCCTGTGGATGAGCCTGCCCCACCCCCTCCCCTTGGCCTCTCTGATCTTCCAGCCCACGTGCTCGGTGGCCGCTCTAGTGGCTTTTACCCCACTGGGCAATGAGGCTGACTGCAGGCGCTGATGCCCATTGCGTCCTCTTCTGAACTTCCTTTGGATCGCCACCCTTCATGGGGCGGTGACCCAAATAGAGATGTCAGGTTCTGCGAGAAGGCAGCCTCTGATCTACGATGTCTGCGTGTTGACAGTTGGGTATTAAGCAATATGTTTGTGGGCCTCTTACTTAATTCTCACAACTGCAGTTGAAACCAGCAGTTCACAGGCAGGAGGGCTCAGTCCAGAAACCCACTGGCCTCTCTAGTGCCTGTGAACCAGATCACCTGTTCACCTGGAGACTCAGAATTCTTTGTGGGCCTACGATTTGAGTATGTTTGGGTCCTTATACTTTGGATATGTTTCTAGGAGAGGCTTCTCCTTGGGAAAAGACATTATGTTTGGAAAGGTGGAGGGTCAGTGAGAGAAAGCAAGACCTCCAATGAGATAGATTGACATGGTGACTGCAGCAGTGGACTCAAGTTTACGAGAGATTGTGAGGATGGCACAGGATAGGACACGGTTCAGAGCTGTTGTTCATAGGGCCATTATGAGTCATTGCCAACTCAACATCCCCTAACAACAACAACAATAACATTTGAAGTCAGGCAGGGCTGTGTCACAACTGTATCCTTTCACCAGATTTCTTTAATCTGTATGTCTTTTCCGTCCACATGGGAGCTGGACAATAACTAAGGATGACAGAAGAAGAACTGATGCCTTTGAACTGTTGTGTTGGAGAAGAGTGCTGAAGATCCCATGGACTGCCCAGTGAACAAACGGCTGTGTCTCGGAGAGAGTGCAGTCAGAGTGCTCCAAGATGATGAAGCTTTGTCTCACCAACTTTGGGTATGTTGGTAGGAGATTTATTCCTTGGAGAGGGAGGGTAGAGGGGTGGTGACGGAGAAGACGCTCAGCCAGGTGGGCTGACACAGTGACTGCAGTGATGAGTGTGTCAGAGAGTGTGAAGATGGCACAGGATAGCACAGGGTTCAGAGCTGTGGTTCACAGGGTCGCTATGAGTCAAACTCAACAGAAACAGTGAGATATAGAGCAAGTCACCTGAGAAGCTGGACTATATGAAGAAGTAAACTGAGTTAGATTGAAGGAACGCTATTAACAATATGAATATGCAAATGATACACCCTTGACTGCAGAAGAGAAGAGCACTTGAAACACAAACTGACAAAGGCTGCAGACTGTAGCTTTCACTATGAATTACATGTCAATGTAAATCAAACAAAAAGCATGACCACTGGACCAATAAACAACATCATGATAAACAGAGAAAAGATTTTCATTATCAGAGATTTATTTATTTATTCATTTATTAACTTGGATCCACCAACAAGATCAATGGAAAAAAATCAATGAACCTTTTGAACCTGGAATAAAACTCACCCTGTCAGTTCAGCTTTTGGCCCAACAACAGATAGTCGTATCAGGTGACCAATGACACTAAGAAGGCACTACTCACTCCTTAGAACAACCAGCCATGTAGAATCAAAAGAGCATTTGCTTAAGGATAAAGCCCAGTAGGCAAGGAGGATGAGTGTAAATGAGAAATACAGGGAAGAAATAGGAAAAGTGTGATTATATTATAGGCATCATAATTAAGATTATAAAGCAAAATGTGAGTGGTTGAATGGAAAATCAATTTGCTTTGTAAACTTTCACTCAATCCACAACTTTTTAAAAAGGGGAAAAGGCTGATATTGGGCAGTTCAGCTGCAAAAGACCTCTTTAAATTGTTAAAGAGCCACATGTCATTTTGAAGATTAAGATGTGCCTGCCCCATGCAGTGGTATCCTCAATAGTTTCCATGCCACAAGGAAGGTGGACAAGTAGAAAAAAGGACAGTGTAAAAAGGGGGAAGACCCTTAATGAGAGTTGACACAGTGGCTGCAGCAAGGGGTTCAGCATAGCAACGGTTTTGAGGACACGGTGCAGGACCAGGCCGTGTTTCACTGTACACATGGTTGGTATACATTGTACTGCAATGGCTTGGGTGTCACTGTCGTGCCGGAAGCTCTACCACCAATATTTCAAATACCAGTAGGATGTTGCTTCCAGAAGAAAGATTGAGAGCTGCCAGACAAAGAAAGACAGGCTGGGATCTGCTGGAGATCTGCTTCTAAAAATGTTAAAAATGTTGGCCATTGAAAACTTTATGAATAGCAGCGGGACATTGACTGGCACAGAGTCAGAGGATGAGACACTCAGGCTGGAAGGTGCTTGGAACAGGCGTAGCGGCAAGCTGCCACCTCAAAGTCAGGTTGCCTTTAATGATGTAGAGGGAGTAAAATCTTTTAAGAAC
Source organism: Elephantulus edwardii (assembly GCF_000299155.1). NCBI lineage: Eukaryota > Metazoa > Chordata > Mammalia > Macroscelidea > Macroscelididae > Elephantulus > Elephantulus edwardii. The sequence goes on from NW_006399952.1 coordinate 3,331,209, forward strand.
TTCATTTGATTATGTGGCATTACTCCAGAAACAGAATGTGCTATCTAGGAAGTATGAATCTAGAAAAAATAAAGTCATACAAGTGAAGGAGGCTAAGGTGTAAGGGGGACAGGAAATGGGGAGACAAAAGTAACAGATCAATAGTAATTAATTCTGTAACTTAATGTACAGAAATGATTGTATAAAACAAAATGTAGAAAAATGAAACAATGTATATGAATGTATACAATGTATATGAAAGTGAACTTATAAATAATACATTTTTTAAAATGAAGATTTAAAGATAGATATACAAGTGTTCAGGTCTTTCATTCATAGGGTCGTTATGAGTCATCTATGACTTGTCGGGACTTAACAATATTCTGGGCATGAATTAATTGAAATAGGCTGCTATTTGCCATTTTGAATCAATCATATGGAATAACAAATTGAAGAGGAGTGGTATCACATTCAGAAAGAATATACTGAGATTGACATTGAAGTACAATAGGGATAGGATATCATCCATATACCCACAAGAAAGATCATTTAATATGATTAATATGTTGTTGTTTGGTGCCAAAGCTGAGACTCTGCAACTCTCTATACAACAGAACAAAACCCACCATCTGCATGATTGTTGATGTGCTAAAGTCTATTGTTGCAATCATTGTGTGAAAGATCTCATTCAAAGTCCCTCTCCTTTACCAAGCATAATGTCTTTTTCTAAAGACAGGTATCTCATGATAACTTGTCCAAGTATTTGAGATGAAGTCTCACGATTCACTCTTGTCTCTTTTATTGAATTTCTTTCAAGACTGAATTGTTCCTTCTTTTGGTAGTCCTTGGAATAGTTAATACAGACCATCAACACCACAATTCAAAGGTACACACTTTTCTTCAGGTTTCCTCATTACTTGTCCAACGCCAAGATGCATAGGAAGCAACTGGAAAAACTATGCCATGGATTCGTTTTTAAACTGACATTGTTGCTCTTTAGCACTTTGGCAGGAGGTTCGTTCGGGACTTTAGCTAGCATCTGACAGCAGAGTTTTCCCATTGCAACATGTCTTTCTTTTGATTTCTAGATTGTTGTTACCATCTATGTTTTTGTTGGATCCAAATAAAATGAAATCTTCATTGACAACTGCAATCCTTTCTCCACCTCTTAAGATGTTGCCTATTGGGCTAGTGGTGACAATATTTTCTTGATGGTGAAATGCAATCCATCTTGAATGCTGTAGTCTTTGATCTTCTGCAGTAAGTGCTTCATGTCTTTTTCACTTCCTGTAAGCAAGGTTGTGTCATCTGCATCATATAGTTTGCTGATGAGTCTTCCTCCAATCTTGATGCCACATTATCTATCTTCATACATTATTCAAATATACGTACCAACAGTAAAGTCTAAGATGAAGAAACTGAGTACTTCTACCAACTTTTGCAGAATGAAACTGATCAAATATACTATCAAATTGCATTAATAGTAAATAATGATTGGAATGTTAAAATTGGAGACAAAGAGGGACTGGTAGCTGGAAATTATGGATGTGTTGATAGAAAGGAGGCTGGAGAACAAATGATAGAATTTTGTACATGCAATTATTCACTACAAACACCTTTTTTAAAAAAGCATAAACTATGTGCATATACATGGACCTTGTATAATACACTACACAGAAAGCAAATCGACTACATCTGTGGAAAGAATCATTGGAGAAGCTCAGTATCAGCAGTCAGACATAACAAAGCCAGGGGTTGACTATGAACTCATGTTCAAGTTCAAATTGGAGCCAAAGAAAATAAGTCCATGGGATTTACAACCGTGAGCCTATCCTACCTGAATGGAAAAAAAAATTCTCAAGAGTAGATTTGAGTATAATAGAATGCTAACAACTGCAAACCAGATCAGTCGTGGGATGACATCAAGGATATCATCCATAAAGAAGGTAAAAGGTCATTACGAAGACATGGTAGAAAGAAAAGACCAAAATGGGTGTTAGAAGGGATTTTGAAAATTGTAGACTGTTTTTGTTGTGTGCCTTCAAATTGGAACCAATGCATAGCTGACCCTCCAGTAGGTTTTCAGAGGCAGTTAATCGGCCAGAGATTGCCCACAGGGAGGCCCAAACAAAGGAAGAAATGGTAAAGTAAAAAGATGAACAAAACATTTCAAAGGAAAGCTCAAGAACACAAAGCAAAGTATTATAATTATTAAAAGAGCTGGAGTTAGCAAACCAAAAGGGAAAGCATGCTTGGCACGTCTCAAGCTGAAAGAATTGAAGAACAACTACAGCCAGGAGAGGATAAAATAGATGTATGTACATCAGAGAACTTCTCCAACAGGATTAAAAGGAAACTCACAGACTGGGAAAAACAATTAACAGTCACATATCTGATAAGAGACTTCTTTTTTTTTTTAAATTTTTGTGTGAGTGTACCGTCAAATCAGATCTGACTGGTACAGGAGGAGATTGTCCCTCCTTTTCCCGGCAGAGCATCTGGTGGATTTGAACCATGTGCCTCTGGGATTGTAGTTGCAGCTCCTTGCCACTAGGCCACCAGAGCTCCCCTAAGAGACTTATTTCTAATATTTATAGACTACACCAGCACCTCAACAAGAGAAAGGTGAACAACCTAATCACAAAGTGGGCATAGGATATGAACAGACACTTCACCAAAGAAGACATTCAGATGGCAAACAAACATGTGAAAAGATGTTAAAAATCCCTAGTTATCCCTACAACCAGGAGAGGATAAAATAGATGAATGGAACCTTCTAAGAATCAAATCCCTATGCACATCCAAAAACTTCAACAGGGTAAAAAGGGAAGCCCCAGACTGGGAAAATGTATTTGATAAAGACTTATCAGATAAGGGATTTATATCTAGAATTTATAGAATACTTGAACACCACAAAAAGATAAACAACCCAGTTGCAAAATGGGCACAGGATATGAACAGACACTTCACCAAAGAAGACATTCAGATGGTAAACAAACACACACAGAAATGTTCAATATCCCTAGCTCTAAGAGAGATGTAAATAAAAACAACTATGAGATATCATCTCACCCCAGTAAGGATAGCAAAATTCAACACAGCAGCAAACAAATGCTGGTGAGGTTGTGGAGAAACTGGAACCCTTATTCACTATTGGTGGGAGTAAAATGGCACAACCACTGTGGAAGGCAGTATTATGCTTTCTCAAAAAGTTGGAAATAGAAATACCATTTGACTCAGTAGTTCCACTACTGGGAATATACCCTAAAGTAACCATAACAGCCACTCAAGCAGATATATGCACACCCATGTTTATTGCTGCTTTGTCCACAATAGCAAAGAGTTGGAAACAACCTAAGTGCCCACCAACAAACAAACGGATAGAGAAGCTATGGTGTATTCACACAACGGAATATTATGCAGCACTGAAAAACAAAGAACTTATGAAATAATATACAAAATAGATGACCCTGGAGGACATTATGCTGAATCAAATATCTCATTCACAAAAAGACAAATACTGAATAATGCCACTGTTATAAAACAGGACTGACATGGGGTTGGGGAACTAAGAAAAGAGGGGATAAATAATGTGCACGGCATTGAAACAGACAAGGGAGAGAACTGGTATAAAAGGAATATATGACTAGGTATTATTGGCATGACAAGAATCCAAACATAAGAGCTGCACAATAAAGTGGACTGGGGCAGGGGGAACACTGTATAGCAATGAAAGAATTTTTTTCCAAAGAAAAAAGTGAACTGGGGAAAAGGGGGGCAGAGAGGAAAATGTGCAACAATGAATGAAGGGAAATTGAAGTTCTCTGTAAACTTTTATTAGAATATCAATTTTAAAAAACCAACAAAAACTCCTAGCTATCAGAGAGATGCAAATCAAAACATCTATGAGATATCATCTCACCCCAGCAACAATAGCAAAATTCACCAGGGCAGCAAACAACAAATGCTGGTGAGGTTGTGGAGAAACGGGAACCCTTGTTCACTGTTGGTGGGAATGTAAAATGTTACAGTCACTATGAAAAGTGATCTGGTGGTTTCTCAAAAAGTTAGAAATTCCCCTACTGGGAATATACCCTAAAGAAATCAGAGTGGCAGCTTAAACAGATCCACGCACACCCATGTTTATTGCTGTGTTATTCACAATAGCAAAGAAATGGAAGGAATCCAAATGCTTATCAACAAATGAATGGATTAAAAAAAATTATGGTACACCCACACAATGGAACATTACACAGCTCTGAAAAATATTACACAACATGGGGGAGCCGGGAGGACATTATGCTGAGTGAAATATCTCAGTTACTAAAGAATGAACTCTATTTTATAACACTGCTGTTATAAAATAAGACATGGGGGAGGTATTGGAGAGAGAATGGGAGAAGAGTGGATAGATGATGAACACTACATTAGAACAGATGAGAGGAAGAACTGTCCAAAAGGAATATATAATTAGGCATTATAAGTATGACAACAATCTAGAACAAAGGGTGTATTGTGGGATGCATTGAAGGAGGGGAGAGGGAAGTGGGGGGAAGAAGATGCTCAATAATAAAAAAAATGTAATAAATATTATTAAAAATAAATGAAAAATTCAAGTCTTACTGCAGAGGGTCAAGGACTACAGCCTTCAGTATGGACTGAGGCTCAATGTCAAGAAGACAAAGATTCTCACCACTGGACCAATCGGTAGCA
>NW_006399952.1:3336405-3408628 GCF_000299155.1 Elephantulus edwardii
ATCGGGATGAGTGGGTCAGAGGCAATGCGATTGGCACAGGATAGAGCAGGGTTTAGGGCTGTTGTACATAGGGTCACTATGAGTCGCAAGCGACTCGACGGCACATAACAACAACAACACAATAAAAGACTATACAGAGTTACTGTACCAAAAAGAGTTGAAGGATCAAGAACCAATGTTACCATTGTCAGAAGAAGTTCAAGCAACTCTCAAGGCATTGGCCAAAAAAGAAGAGCTCAGGTTCAATAAATAGATGTAGTTCTGGACGTCTTCACTAGTCTATGCCAAGACATTTGGAAAAAAGAGATCCATATTTGCTCCCATTACAAACAAACAAAGGCAATTCAACAGAAGTGGAAATTATTTAACAATATTAATATCAAATGTGAGTGAAATCTTCTTGAATATTATTAAGAAGTGGTTGGAATAGTATATTGGCAGGAAACTTCCAGCAATTCATTCTGGTTTCAGAAGCGGTCATGGCATGAGAAGATATTATTGTTAATGTCAGATGGATCTTGGTTAAAGCAGAGAATATCAGAAGGGTGTCTATTTGTGTTTTCACTATGAAAGACATTTGACTATGTGGGTCATAACACATTATGGCCAACACTGAGAAGAACGGGAATCCCAGACTCCTTAATTGTACAAACCTATCACTAGACCAAGAAGCTATTGTGTGACCAGAACAAGGAACACCACATGGTTTAAAATCAGGATAAGTGTATGTCAGGGCCGTATCCTTTCTCCTTAGATAGCTAATCAATTTGTATGCTGGGCAAACCATTCAAGAAGCTGAACTCTGGAGAATGTGTTCTTTTGATAGTCCATGGGATATTCAGAAGGATGATGAACACTAAGTGTGTTAGTATAATATCAACTATTATTTTTTCTTTTTTTCACCTGAGTTGGGTTTTCTGTCACTTCAACAGAAAGAGTCTAGACCAAGACCAAAATTTCTCTTGTTGCCACTGGGTTAAAATGTTCCTCCAAATGCCTCAAGAGCAGGAAATGACCACGTCACTCAGGTGTGTCGGGAAATGGCAGTCAGAAGTTGTTCCCATGCCAGCTTCTGGTGTCTGCTATCAGGGCTGAACCGTCCGGTTCCAGCTCTGGGGAAGGGTGCAGTGCACACAGCTCCCTCCTCTCCCTGTCCTTTGGCCTACTTAGGCTGTTTACCTACTTCCTCAGACTTGGAAACCAGACTCCCCTCTTCCTGGGTGATGTTGGCCTGGGCAAAGCTGCCCAATCCACTTGGTGTCTCTGTATCTATAGAAAGCCAGGCCTGGAGCAGATGGATGGAGGACAGAGCAGAAAAATCCAGTTTCTCAGCATGTTTGGTCCAGATTCTTTCTAATTCTATCAGCTTCTCCAGTTAGTTGTCCTCTAGTAAATATTTGTGCACACGAACATCTAGATAACTGAAACAGGAACAAGAGAACCTCAGTGAAGAGAAGGAATAAAAGGAAATTTAACTCCATGGAGATTTGCCAGAGAATTAGGTGCGCTTGATTGTATGTAAGATATCAGCAGCCACTGGGGCCTTTGTCATAGGCAGTGCTAATCCCTCATTATAGGACCCCTCTTACCCCCATCCTCACCTTCTGCTACTACTTCTAACTTCTGGGAAGGTTTGAGACATTCTTCTGGTTTAGGGCATCCTGAGAGGGAAGGGACGGCAGGTTAAAATTGGAGAGCAAACAAAATGAGGGACAACAGCGCCCGCAAAAACCCAGAAGAAGGGCTGGACAAGTGGACTCAAATGTACATGGTGGCCTGATGGAGCCTAGTTTGAAGGAGTAGTCAGGGTCCGAACTTCCAATGTATGTACTAGAAATGGTACAAGGGACAGCAGGTTAACTTTGAAGTTCAACCCCGGAGCTCACAAGACCCCTGCAGGAAAGCAATGTCCAGGAAACCTGGCTGCCTTTGTCAGGCATCCTGGGATGTCTAGAATGCAGAGATGACCTCTAGGCATGACAGTCCTGGAGCAAAGCAGGTCAGTAGCTTCCTGGAGCCCAGTGGGGAAAACCCATGTTCTGCTTTGCTAATTTTTAATAGTGTCCAGGGTGGAATGAAGAAGCCTACAGGCTCCCTACATTCTGAGAGGCCTTCTACACTTGGGCAACACTGGCCGTTTGCTCAGGAGACATGCAAGTTTGGCTCATAACCACTTTGGGAGGTGTTGCATTCTTTATTTCTCAGAAAGGCAGAAATGAGTGAAGGCCACTTGTTTTCAGTACAATGGTTTGAGCTACTTGAACTGGAAGGTTCCTTTTATTTTCACTCACTCATTCATTCGATAACTTTTGTGAAAAATATCCATTTGTGAGAGTTTTGCATTCAGCGCGGATGAGCTCACGTCACAGTCCATCAATTCCCTAAGGTTCCCGTTGCCAAAAGTCATTGAGTGGATTTCTACTCAGAACTTCCTCAAAGGGAGGAAGCATCTTGCTATGTCTTTCTTTCTCAGAGTGGCAGTTGGGGTTGAACTCCTGACCTTTAGCAGTTGATTAACCACCGCACACCAGGGCTTCTTATTAACAAACTGGGAATCTGTGCTATTAGCCATGTTGAGTCATTTATTGCAGGAAAGCTTTTTGTTTGTTCACGGTGGGCCACAGATTGTTATAGGCACCGGACCTAGGGCCTAGGGGACAGGATCAAGTGCCTGTTCTGAGGCTTGCTTGCTGGGGTGAGAAAGAAGCAAGAACAACACGTAAATGAGACCATTTCTGTGGTGTTAAGTGCTATGAAGACAGTGCTGTGGGATGAAGTGGAGTGTGGGTGGAGGCGTGTGGGTGGAGGGAAGAGGTGGGTGAGAATTGATTCTCCCAGCCTTTGCTTGGTCTTCCTGAATGAGTAAGTAGGAGGGGAGAACACCAGGGCCCCTGCAGGGTGGAACTTCCAGGCCAGTCAAAGTGCGAATGGAGCCAGGAGATGTGAGAACCCACTCCTACCGCTCCACCAAGGTGGTGACAGGCTATTATTTAGCACGATAAATCCCCAAAGCATGAAGTGCTTGGCTGCGTCTGGAGGTTGGCAGACGTCAGGAGGTCTTGTGCCGCAAAAAAAAAAAAAAAAAAAAAAAAAAAAGCCTGTGTTGTGGGCCAGTATGAGATCATAAGCATTTCTGCAGCTATTTGGGTAACTCTTTGGAAACACTTGTTTAATTTTTGAGAAGATATGCACGGAAAATTCAAAACACAAAACTATGAGTATTGCCAAATTAGTTTCTCTCTGAGCCTTGGCCCTAGGCTCAGGTATCAACTGTCAAGTTGAAGTTCAGGTAGGCTCTGAGGAGTCCATGGGCTTCTTATGCACTACACTGTGGACAGATACTATTCAAACTTTTGACCTTGACCATCCCCTTTCTGCCAAAGAATTATGTCTACTATCTGGAGAGAACACAGTAGTGGCAAACTCCAGAGATTTCTGCATGACTCTGGGGAGTGGGTGAGAGAAACAGAAGCAGGTGCTTATCTGAACGGGGCCAGAACCACAGCTTGGCTGAGAGTGTGAGTTTGGAGTTAGGAGACCTGGGAATTGATCTCGATGCTGCCTCTTTGGGTGGATGACCTGAGACAAGTGGAAAGACCACCTGGAACCCAGTCTCCTCCTGTGTCACGTGGAGAGAATCGTGACTTCAGTGTGACCTGTGGTAGAGACTGTGTGAGCTGGCACAGGTAAGCACTCGACACCAGGCTCACACAGAGCTAAGATCACTTACCCCGTGTGTGAGTGTGCGTGTGCATGTGAGTGTGCATGTGTGGTGGGGGGAAGTTGAAGGCCAATTGGCCAGTGTTGCCCAGGATATCGAACATGTCATTTAAGACCCCTGGGGTGAAAGGGAGGAGTAGTAATGGTAATACAGTAATAAAAACCTGGACTGCTAACCTACAGGCTGGCAGTTCGAACCCAACAGCCATTCTGTGGAAGATGTGGCAGACTCCCGCGTGAAGATTGCTGTTGTTGTTTTTGTGTACCACTGTGTCAGAACCAACTGAGAGCTGACCCTCCAGGGGGCTTTCAAAGGAGTTTGCCCATCTTTCTTCCCTGGGACAGCTAGTGAATTCAAAGCATGCGGCTTTGGGTTGGCAGCTTGGCTTCTTACCAACAGGGCACCAGAGCTCCCTTCACAAAGGTTACAACTTTGGAAACCCCATGGGACAGTCCCACTCTGTCCCACAGGGTCCTTATGAGGCAGAGGAATTGGCGTGATGGCAGTGGGGTTTTATGGGGACCTCTACGTTTCCTCGTCTATTAGGTGGTGGGATTGGTCTCAGCCATCAGGCTCCTCTTGCCTTCGTGTGGCAGGACTCTCTGTCTCTGGAGGGAAAGTGGGTCATGTGCCCTCTTGACTTTGACCTCAAGGAAGGAGACGGAAGTGCCTGTTGCCTTGGGATGCTCTGTTTCACTGCTGTACGGACGGCAGGCGGGGAGGGGGGGACTTGCCCCACCCTTGCCCTTGGCTGCTGTAGTGTCACCCCCTGAGTCACAGTACCCCACCAAGGGGCGACGAGATGGAACTCTAGTGACCCATTGTCTCGTTTTCAGAAGTGGACGAGTAGGTTTTTCTTCCAGTGCTTCTTCGTCTGGATGCTCTGCTGAAATGTGTTCAGTAGCATGGCAACAGGGGAGCTCTAGTGGCTCAGTGGTACGGCGTTGCACTGCCAACCCAAAGGCACGGGGTTTGAATCCTCCAGCTGCTCCACAAAAGAAAGATGGTCCATCTCCTCCCATGCGATTTACTGCCTCTGAAAACCCTCTGGAGGGTCAAGAGTCAATTCTGACCTGATGGTAGAGAAAACAACAAACAGCAACGCACTTCCTCTGACAGGAGGAGGAGGAGGTGCACTGGCCAGGGATGAAATTGGGTTGAAGGTGAGAATTCTACCCCTGGATTATCACTGCCCTCAATTCTGTCCCTAACAGCCTGTTCTCAATGCTCCTGTTTCCTTCTATTTTCAAGACTCTCTCCTCCAACTCGGTCCCTGAGGGCAGGGCTGCCCTTCTTCAGGTTGGGGAAGGAGCTACAGTCACAGGCAAGGCTGGATTCTGAAGGATTCTCACTGGGGGCTTGGCTCATGAGGGACCGGAACACACACACACACACACACACACACACACACACAGGGTACCCTTGGGGCGAGTGAGACAGAAGCCTTTGTGGCAAATTACTGGTCATGCCTGTCACCCTGGAGCTTGCTCCAAGCTGCTGTTGTCAAGAAAGGGGAGGTTTGCTATGAAATTAAGCCCCCTGCAGCTGGCAGCTGTGCAACAGGGTTCCAGCTGCACTTGCAGACACCCCTGCAGATCTGAACTCGGGTTTGATAGAGTTTGTGTTCCTCAAGGCAGTGGAGGGGAAACTTCCTGGCAGGCAAGTGAAACTCAGCAATACCTCCAGGAAAAGGTGGGGAACTACTATCTCAACCAGCACCACATGAAGCCCTGTCTCAAAGGGCTTCATTGTGACTGCTCTGGCAGCCTGGAATTCACAGCTGGGAGCCAGAACAGTGCTCAACAGACAGCAGTGAATCCCATTATTCTTCCATATTTCCACCCGCCAAGCCAAGTTAAGAAATCAAAGGCAACATTCGATGGTGCATCTTGTCGACCCCCATTGTCCTGTCTTTTCACTTTGTTTCCTTCAATGGACCATGAACAGGGGAAGGTTACTCAATTAACAAGGTAAGCATGGGCTTACTTGTGCTTACTTACTAATTGATAGTGAACAGTGTCACATCGTTTTCACCAGAGAGAGAGAGAGAGAGAGAGAGAGATGTCAGATGAATCTAGAAACAAAATCTTTGATGTAGTGAAGAATGTGAGATTGTTCAGTGTAGACTAACAAGCAAGTACAAGGAAGCTTACCAGGTAACTGGCCACTGACTGGAAACTACTAAGGGCAGGTATCCCATAGGAGTGAGAGGAGTGAGTACCTCTCAGGAGTGACCTTTGCCTTCTTCCCACCCCAGTCCACTGCCCTACTCGTTGTCCTGGTGCCTCAGGAAAAGATGTGTGTTAAAAGCACAGTAAAGAGGCGAACTCTGGTGGCCTAGTGGCAAGAAGCTGCACTGCAATCCTACAGGTAAGTGGTTCGAATCCACCAGAGGCTCTGCTGGAGAAAGAGGGACAATCTCTTCCTATACCAGTCAGATCCAATTTGATGGTACACACACAAAATAATAAACTAAAACTTAAAAAAAAAAAGCACAGTAAAGAGAAAAACAAAGTCAAAGCCTGCCGTGGGCAAGTCTGAGCTGTGCCAGCAGAAAGGGAACAAGGGCCTACTTCCTATTGCTGTTTAGATACACAACTTGCCTCCTCTCGATGCATCAGCCCTCCTCCAGTGGTCTGACTCACATCCGTGGAAGGACGAGCTCTGTAGAGGCTGCCCAACGCTGAGCTTGCATCCTGACCCATACTCCTTAGCTCGTTCTTTAAACTCCCAAGGAAGACAGTCTGAGGCCGGATCCCAGGATTCCCCATCCTCGACCACAGAACTACCGCATGGTTACCGTGATCTGCAGATGTCTGAGGAGCTCTCTATGAGCTCTGATGTTGTCAGAGCTTCTGTTTAGTTCTTGTTTCAGTGCCTTTGTCACTCTTCTTCTGGGAGGACAGAGACCTTCTGGAAAGGCTCTCCAAGGCTGGTTCTGGGGAGCCAAGAGAAGGAGAACTCTTGAGGGACAGTCTGCTTCAGACCTCAGCGCTTTTCCCCCTTCTCTCTTCACGCTAAGGAGCCCATGAGCCTGCTTGCTGGTGGTGTTGTGTGCCATTGACTTTGAACCCACTCATAGCTGACTCTCCAGTGGGTTTTCAGAGGCAGTAATTTGCACGAGAGGAGACTGCCCATCCTTCTCCCGCAGAGCAGCTGGTAGATTTGAAACTGCAGCCCACTTAGGCCTTTGCAAAGCTGACCCTCTGCCTCCTGTAGCTTGTGGGATGAAATCATGGTGCCCTTTCTGTTCTTTTCCAGCAATAGGCTCTCTTTATAATATTAACTATCCTGCGTATTTTCCCCTTAACATCTAATAATGAACTCAATATGTGAGAACAAAAACATACTGTAAATTCAGTAAAGTACCATATTGTGTTAATCACAACAGTAGCTATGTATATTTAAGAACTGGTATCTCTCTCCCTTCCTCATCGCCATCAAGTCAGAACCAAATTATAGCTGACCATCCAGCCAGTTTTCAGAGGCTGTAAGTAACATGGAAAGAGATTGACCATCTTTTTCTCTTGCAGATCAGCAGGTGGATTTGAACCACTTGCCTTTGAATTGGCAGTACAACTCCTTACCCACCAGGCCACTAGATCTTTCAAGAAGCAGTTCAACATCATCAATCTGTCCTTGACTGGCGTGGACTGTCCGAGTTCAAATCCTAATCGTATCATTTACAACTGTATGATCTCAAACAACCTGCATAACTTCTTTGTGTCTGTGTAAATACGTCCATTGGTAAGTTGGAATAATGCTAATGCCCCTCTTTTCCTACTGTTAGGATTAACAAATTAATGTATTAAAACCAATTCTCAGATATAAAGAAAGTGGTAGAAAATAGATGATGATGATTAAAACATAGTATATCTTTCCAGGCTGTGAAGATGAGTGGAAAGGCTGGATTCTGCTAAGCTGTGTTTTCTGGCTTGGGGTTGAAACTAGGGTGTGGCTGCTGCTTGCAACAGGGTGTGAGCTGATTGGATTTGGCCTCATATTTTAAAAGGATTTTGGCCACCAGTCTGGGGCTGGTGAAGATGAGTGGAATGGCTGGATTCTGTATAGGTGTATTTTCCGGTTGGGGATTGAGACTAGGGTGTGACTCTTGCTAGAAACAGGGTGTGAGCTGATTAGATTCGGCCTTATATTTAAAAAGTCTTTTCTCCCAAATAAAACAAACTTGGAAGCAGGGGTGGCATCCACGTCCAAAAAACGCTTGCCTCCAGAAACTGTGAACTTGGAGAAAAGATGAAACTTTTGCATTCAAGACTTTCGTTCATAGGGTCATTATGGGTTGTCTTTGACTCCATGGCACTTAACAATAACAGTATATATGTGAAAGGCCTACAATTTGTTCATTCTGTAGGTAGTATAGGGAGCTCTGGTGCCCTAGTCCATTAGGAATTGCTAACCCCAAGGTGGTACATGTACAATGGTTCATTCCACCAGGGGTTCTGAAAGACGGGCAACTCCTTCTGGGCAGTTTCCAGTATACTGAAGATCCACTTAAGGGTCAAGCATGAGTGGCTTCCAACTTGATAGCAAATGAGCTTGCATTTTTTTTTTTAGTAGATAGTGTGCAAGTGATTTTATTCCTATTTTATGTTATGGTTTCAGTACAGTAAATGACTCTGTATGACCGTTTGTGCAGTTCTCTTTGTCACTTTTCCAACATGACTGCATAGGACTATGCAAATATGAGGTACTTGTGGCTCACTAAGTGTATTAAATAGCTTGTAGGTTGGATGTGCAAATAAGGTGTAGGGGACCCTGTCATGGAGACTGGTTGGCTTTGCAGAGATTGTGAAAGTGTAGTGGAGCTCTCCCTTACGTGAAATGAATGAACTCTGAAGTGGAAGGGAGACTTCACTACCATAAGAAAAGAAGAGTGTAGAAAAAGTGGACTGTAGCCTATGGACTCTGTGCAGGAATGACCTCAATCCAGGAAGACAGAAAGCTGTAACACTGGGGATACCTGATGAAAGATAGTATAAAGTAGTGGCAAAGAGACAGAGTGGTGGGACCAAAAGATCAACTCAAGACAGAATGATGAGCTTGGCTTTCCTACTCACAGGATAAGAAAGAGCTGGATGCCTTCAGGAAGGAGTACGTTGGAATGTTATTTGGTGAGTAAATGGGAATAATTTTATTGCGTGAGCCTCTAGACATTTCACTGTGGTGCTGAATGCTTTCTCTCAGGAGGATTACTGTTGGAGTGAGGGTGCTTCTGTATTTAATTATCAGAGTTAAAGGACCTTTGTAACACTTACCTGAGCAGAGCAGAGACAGAGAGGCCTGTCTGTGGGCACAGCTTGGAAGAGGTAGTTCTGATTGAAAAATTATTCTGATCCTAAACTATAACTTGTTTCTTCCCTGATAAATTTTAAAACTGTAAGTAAAGTTTGTGAGTTCTGTGTGGTCATTGCAAGGATTATCAAGCTCTGCAGAGAAGAAGAGAGTGCTGTGGGAGGGACAGTTGGTGTCAGAATTGGTAGAAGGGATGGAGGGTGGAGGCATGACTGACGTCTGCCTCACAGGAAGTGGCTTTAGCCAGTTGACCTTAATTCTCCTTCCCACTTGAGAAGTTAGAGGTGGTCAGATATTACTCGTATGACAATTTTTATAACAACTGTTCTTCTGTTTTTATCCCCAATATGTTACGTGAATGCTTAACTTCGCTAGAGAAGAAAAGGTAAATATTCTCCTGAAACCACCACAAGCACAGTGATCCTCTCCTAACAGCATCCAGCCTGATTGTGAAGGTCATTTATTTAGATATTTATTACCGTTATTAGTCAGACCATAAAGACAAACATCAATCCAAGTCTAATTCTTTCTCTTTTTCCTCTTGTCGGTTGCTGTCAAGTTGATTTTAACTCATAGCCGCCTGTGTACAGGAGGCTGAAACTCTGCGAGATTAATCCTTCTCTTTGAGGATCTTCCTTTCCTTTGTGGGCCTCCCACTTTTCTAAGCAAGATGCCTTTTCCAAGGGCTGGTCCCTCCTGACAACATGCACAAAGCATGTGACACGTTTCACTGTCCTTGCCTCTAAGGACCACTCTGGCTGCACTTTCTCCAAGGCCAAGTGGCTTGGTTTTTGTTGCAGTTCATGGCATATACAGCACTCTTAACACCACAATTCCTAGGCATCATGTTTTCTTTTGTCTTTCTTATTCACTGTCCAGCTCTCAGAGAATTATAAAAAAACCATGGCTTGGGTCAGGTGCCTCTTAATCTTCAACCTAACCTCTCTGCTCTTCAGTGCTTTAAAGAGTCCTTGACAGCAGACTTGACCAACGCAGGCCATTGTCGGATTCCTAGCCAGTCTGAGGAGTCAGTGAGTGGTGTTAATTCTTAAGCACTTTCTACTAGTCAACGATCAGTGGTTGAGAAACCACCTCTGGTGATCCGCATCTAAAAAGCTCTGACTGTGAATTCCTATGGAATTCAGCTCTACTTTGCACCCATGAAGTCTCTATGAGGTGGAACTGATTTCAGTTAACAACAACAACAGAAACTGGACTGAGGCGGCCACGTCTCCGAGGAGCAGAAACTGTTGGTCCTTACATAACAGTCACTTACTTCTTTTCTCCAGGCCTTTTCTGTTATGAGGCAGAAATATATACAGTTCTATAATGACAGGACTTAAGAGTGTTGGAAATCCTATGAGAAGTTCTACTGTGTCCCATAGGATTGCTATGAGTCGGAATCAACGGGTTTGATTTGGTTTTGGTATACAAGTTTTGGGTTTAGGTGCAAGTGAAAGTCTATCGGTGGTTTCTGGAAAATTTTTTATTTCCTTTTAGACCCTGATAAAAATGTTTAGTCATGGTTCAGTCAAGAAGATAAACACAATTCAAGGTATTCTGAGCAGGAGAATTTCGCATGCAGTATCTTGTTTTGTTCTCATTCAAAACACACACTCCACACAAAGAGGGTAACAGGAATTCACTTTTACTGTTGTTACTGAAGCCGTGAAGTTGGTGTTCACCCACAGCTGACCCTTCAGCATGTTTGCAGAGACAGTAACATGCATGTAAATAGATTAACCATCTTTCTCCTGCAGAGCAGCTAGTGGATCTGAACCGTGTGCCTTTGAGTTGGCAGTGAAACTCCTTATCTCTAAAGCCACTAGTGCCCCCTTTGTTAAACATTCACAGTATTCCAGGCGTGGGGAGCTCTGGTGGCATAGTCCGTGGGAAGTTTCATTACCAAGTTAAAGGCTATGCCTCACTGGCTGTTCAAATCCACCAGCAGCTCCATGGGAGAAAACCGAGCAACCACCTTTTGTGTGATTTGTGACCTTCAACAACCTGCTAGAAAACAAAACCAAAAACACCCTCTGGAGGGTCATCTGTGTGTCAGTTCTGGCTTGACATCAATGAGTGAGACAGTGTGTGATCCTGAACTTTTAATACATCTTAACTCATTTAATTCTTTCAGCAACCCTGGAGGTGTGTTGTTGTATACCGTCAAGTTAGAACTGACACATAGCTAACCCTCCAGTGGGTTTTCAGAGACAGTAACTCACATGGGAAGAGATTGCCCATCTTTCTTCTGTGGAGCAGCCGGCACTTTTGAACCTTGTGCCTTTGGACTGGCAGCACAACTCCGTACCACTAAGCATCTATAATCACCACCGTCTTCACATAGATGAGGCACCTGAGACACAGAGATGGTAAGCTACATGACCAAGATCACTAACAAGCAAGTAGTGGCACTGGGATTTGAACTTATCCCTTGGTTCTCTTCTCTCCCTCTTACTATCTTGAAAATGTTGATGCTGTCTATGTTTTAATTTCTCCTTCTAGTTACCTTTACTGCCTTTGGACAAGATGCAGCACAGTAAGTCCCAACCAGGTATCTCCTAACTTCCTGTGAGCTCCACACTTGAGATGTGGAGATGCCCATTGGACAGCGCCCTCTGTTCTGAAATCCTTCTGCAAACTTGTTCAAACAGAGCTCATTATCTTCCTTCCCAAATGTGCTCTTGCTCAAGATTCCTGACTCCATCATTGGCATTGACATCAGTTCATCTAACCAAACCAGAAAACTCAGTTGACCTGACTCATTCTCTCTGACTCCTTACATGTTATCAAGTCCTCATTAGGAAATTTCCTTTAAAACCTTGGGATGAGAAAAATCTTTCTAATACTGATCCCAAATCTAGAAGGCATAAAAGAAGATTGATAAATTCAAGTATATAAAATTTTGAAAAGCAGTTTTTAAAACATTTAAAAGTTATGTTATACAACCAAATTAAAGAAGGCAAACTAAAGCCAGCAAGTAAGAAAACAAAGATAAATTATTAGTAAATAACTGTCTGGGGAAAGCAAATTACAGCTGATATCATAGATAAAGAACTAATCTTCTTAACATCCAAGTGGGAAAGAATGTCTGGGCATGTAGATGATATTATTTTATAGACTGAATTAATTTGATTATTCATTTTGTAAGGTTTTTTTTAATAACATAAAACAATCTTTTATATCTTCCTAAATATTTACTATTTCTAGCACTCTTTAGGGAGCTTTGGTGACCTAGTGGTAAGGAGCTGCATTGCCAACCCAAAGGCACATGGTTCAAACCCACTAACAACTCTGAGAGGCAAAGACGGGCAATCTTCTCTAGTGTGGTTTACAGCCTCTGAAAACCCTCTGGAAGGTCGGCTGTGAATCGGTTCTGACTTGGCAGCACACAGTAACAACAACAAGTATTCTTTTCTCTTTAGTGTAGATCCAAATTGATGGAAACTTGGTGGCATAATATTGTTAACCGAAAGGTTGGCAATTTTAACTCACCTTGCAGATTCTCAACAGAAAGACGTGGAGATGGGTTCCTGTAAAGTTTATAGTCTTAGAATCTCACAGGGACTGTTCTTCTCTTTCATATGGGGATGTGAGGTCACTGTGAGTTGAAAATGGACTCAAAAGCATGTAATGACAATGACAGATGCAAATTTCCATCTGATCTCCTCACCCTTCTCCCTGAAGGACTCTGTCCTACATTTCTTGTAGTAGGTGGGTTCTGCTGGTACTTGATACTTCCTTTCATCTTCTTTATGCCTGAAGAAGTCTGTATTTAATTTGTGTAATCTATTTTCTCTGGACATAGGTTGGATGTTTGTGTTTTAGTTTGCTGTTGTATTTGTCTTTGTTCCTCTATTAGTAATCTCTCCTCTTCTCTTTTGGTATAGCTCAAGATTATTATTTTTTTTAATCACAGATAATACAATTGTGACATTCCTTAGCAATTCTCCACCACCACCCCTGCCATTTTCTTTTTTCTTGTTTGGGACTTGTTAAAACTCCTTGAATCTGTAGGTTTATATGTTCAAGTTCATGTATATTGTGTCAGCAGTTGATGCCGTTAGTTCTATCAGTGTAGTTTTAATCTTAGGTATTGTGTTTTTCATCTCTAGAAATTTGCTTTGGTGTTTTTATCTTTAAAAATTTTTATTCATTTTGTTCTTTTTTGCGTGTGTACCGTCGAATCGAATCTGACTGTACAGGAGCAGATTGCCTCTCCTTCTCCAGCGGAGCATCCGGTGGATTCGAACTGCCCACCTTTGGGATTGCAATGCAGCTTCTTGCCAGTAGGCCACCAGAGCTCCTGTTTTGGTGTTTTTAATATATTCAGTATTTCTCCTCAAGATGCTCATCCTTCTTTATCAATATGATATATATGTGCAGGGAGCTCTGGTGGTCTAGTAGGGAGGCAGGTGAGCTTCCAACCTCAAAGCAGCGGGTTCAAATCTATTAGCTGCTCTGTGGGAGAACAATGGGCAATCATCTCCGTGCAATTTAAAGTCTCCAAAAATCTACTGTAGGGTCAGTTATGAGTCTGTTCAGATTGGGTAGCAATGAGTTTGAGTTTTTCAGGGTATAATAAATGTTTTAATGTCATTGCCTTCTAATTATATTATTTTGGGGGCCTTTTAATTTCCCCCAGGAGGGTCAGCTATGAGTTGGTTCCAACTCTACAGTATATGACAACCTGCATGTTAAGAGAACTCTGGTGACCTTGTGGGTAAGGAGTTGTGCTGCCAACCCAAAGGCAGGAGGTTCTAATCCGCTAGTTGCCCCACTGAAGAAAGCTGGGCAATCTCCTCCCAGGCAATTTACTGCCTTAAAAAAGCCTCCTGGAGGGTCAACTATAACTTGGTTCTTTCCCACCGCTGAGGACCCTAAGTTTCTGAGGACTCAATTTGACAGGCTTTGTATGAAGGAGTCTTGATATTCTGGATGGTGGAAACATTAATTCTTTCTGTGTGTAAATTCTGGGGATTGTTCAAATGGATACTTTTTAGAGGACTTTGCCAGGCGTTTGATAGTTTCATTACTTTCGTATACTGATCAGTGGTCAGCCAAAGATTTGAGGTAACTCCCCCTGCAGATTTCTAGATCTTTCTCTCTGTGCCGCTCACTCCTTTCCTGTCTGGTACACACTCCCACAGATCCCAGCCCCCTGGACTCATCAACTCCGGAAGACTGCTAGCCTTTGTTTGAGTACCTTGTATGTGTTTCAGCCTGAACCTTCTCCTCAGGTAATACTCTGTGCCAATCACAGGATTCACCTTGCTTGACTGCCCTGTGAATAGTGAGGACAGACACTTGTACCTAGTGCCTATATTAGCTTTATGTTCTCCCTGTACCTACCTGAGGGGCATCTTGTCACCAGCTTTCTCCCTTGCACTTCCCCCACACTTATATCTGTTAGTGTGTCAGCCATAAAACAAACCTTCCCACTGTCACACCTTGGTGCAGAAATCTTCAGTGACTGTCCGTAACTTTTCATGCCCAAGAATGAAGTTCAAACTATTAAACCACAGAGACAATGCCCATTTCAAACAGTATCTGAGCTCATCTCGAGCCACTCTCAGCCATTGATCTACGATGCGCTAAACTAGTCACATGGACTAGAGTCTGCAAGACAGTCAAGTGCTTTTTTATACCTCACTCTTTGAACTGCTCTTTATCCTGGAAAGATGTTTTCTCCCGTGTCAAAGTCTTACCTGTGTTTCTGATGCATTTTGACATAAGTGTATGCACACGGCTTGTACGTGCATGTAGGGATCTGTACATACACGTATTCACTTAGAGGAACAAATAATATGGCATAAAAAATGATCACACAGTGTTCTGTGTTTGTAATTGTTGTCGCTTCTGTTTTGTTTTGAGCTCCACAAGGTCAGGGGTGTACCTTTCACAGGATGCTTTAGATAGCTTCAAGCAACAGACTGACAATTCAGACCCTGATACCTATAGGAAGGATTTTACGCGAAAAGACTGAGTGCCAGCCTGGGTCTGCTGCCACCACTGGGCTAATTCTTCAGGATGAAATGTTAGAGCTGCTTCCATGGGAACCCTAGGAATGAGTGGGAGAGTGATAGTTCTCTGAAGGAGGGAAGGTGTGGCTTTTGTGAGATGAAACAATAGGCACCCACCACTCTGGCATCCGCACTGGGCTGCATGCAGGTGTGTCTCCTCCTTGCCTAAGTCTCAGCTGTGACTCACGTCCACTCTTTCTGTGGTTTAGTCCCAAAGCTCCCTGCAGACGATGCTGCCCAAGCTTTCTCCACTCTCTTTTAAGTCAGATGGTTTCTCTGATGCCAAACCTTCTTCCTCATGCTCTCAGCTGCAAAGGTGGTCTGTTGGCTTACCTGGCTGGAATCCCTTGGTCCTTCACCCTGTATGAATGAATGAATGGTCACTTCTTCTTTTCCTTTGTGGAACTAGTTTAGTTTCTTATCTGTTGCGTCAGGTAAGGCAGTCAATTGTCTTCCTGAGAATTTGTTTGTTGAGGAGAGAAGGTTCTAGAGCAGCCACATTCATAATTATACTCCAGAGACCTCAGTGTTCCTACCCAGATGCTCCAAACGGCACATTCTTATTCTACAGGGCAGCATTCCCTCATGCGGTGAATTCACTTCAGGAAATGACTCTTGATTCAACATGATGGGACCACTTCCTAATTTATAGCATTTTCTTCAGACCTTCTTGGTGTATTTATTTTCTGGTTTGTGTTATTTTTCTTCATTGACATCACATGCAAGCAAGATTCTGCTGAAGATTATCCAAAATGACTGAAACAGCACATCAACAGAGAACTGCCTGAAGTGCAAGCTGGATTTAGAAGAGGCCATGGCACGAGGGATATTATAGTTACTGTCAGATGGATCTTGGCTGAAAGCAGGAAGTATGAGAGAAATGTCTATCTGTTTCATTGACTATGCAAAGACATTTGACTGTGTGGATCACAACAAACCGTGGCTGACTCTGAGAAGAACGGGAATTCCAGAACACTTGCTTGTGCTTATGCGAAACTTACACTTGGACCAGGAGGCGGTCATCAGAACAGAGAAAGGAAACACTGCATGGTTCAAAATTGGGAAGGGGGGGCATCAAGAATGTGTCCTGTCTCCATATCTTTTCAATCTGCATGATATAATATAGATATATAATATCATATAGAATATATGTGATAATCTATAGGTTATCGGGAAGCTGGGCTCTGTGTGGAGAAGTATGGCATCAGGATTGGAGGTAGACTCATCAACAATCCGTGTTATGCAGATGACCTAACTCTGCTTGCTGAAATTGAGGAGGACCTGAAGTACTTGCTGTGGAAGGTCAAGGACTGCAGTTTTCAATATGGATTGAAGCTCATCAAGAAAGCAAAGATTCTCACCACTGGGCCAATTGGCAGCATCATGATAGATGGCAAAGAGATTGAGATTGTTGACAGCTTCAGTTTGCTTGGCTCTACAATCAACACTCTTGGTACCAGCAGCCAGGAAATGAAAAGATGAATTGCATTGGGAAAGTCTGCTGTCAGAGACTTCTCCAAGGTACTGAGGAGCAATAATGTCAGTCTGCAGACTAAAGTGTGCCTGATACAGGCCATGTCTTTGCAATTACTTGCTATGCATCAGAGATCTGGACAATGACTAGAGATGATAGAAGGAGAGTTGATGCCTTTGAGCTTTGATGCTGGAGAAGAGTATTGAATATACCATGAATTTCTAGAACAGACAAGTTCATCTTGGAGATGGTGAAGCCAGGCTGCTCCTTGGAGGCAAGGATTCTGAAGCTCTGTCTGACATACTTTGGACATGTTGCAAGGTGGGATCAGTCCTTGGAGAAGGACATCATGCTAGGGAGGGTGGAGGTACGGCACAGGAGGGGAAGGCCCTCTATGAGGTGGATTGATTCAGTGCGATTGGCACATGACAGAGCAGAGTTTAGAGCTGTTGTACATAGGGTTGTACGGCTCCACTGAGGCCTCTCAGGAATCCAGTGTTCTGAAAAGTGAAGCATGGCCAAGACTGCAGTAGTCTCCTCCACCCCGCCCCCATTTCTGCACACCACTCTGTCCCTCAGCTGCCCAGCCAGCAGTAAAGTACAGGCTCCATGACTTTTTTCCCCCAATTTTAAATACATCTTTATTTGAGACATTGCATTTTCCACTTACAATACAGTGATAATAAAGTGCAATGTTAATTCCTTTCCCTATGCACATTCCATATTCAAGTATTGAGAATGCCCAGAAATATAGTCTAGCAGTTTAGACTTTTCAACTGCAGTGTGCTACAAATTTGGGTCCTTCAAAATTTAACTGTGGGACAATGAATGCTATAAAGTATGTAGATTGGTTTAGTCAACCTCTTCAATGGTGGGTCCAGAAGAGGCACCACTAGATGGAGGAGGCTCCATGACTTTTAACCATGCTACTTGGGAAAGAGCAGGAATTCATGGCAAGGTAGTCATGAATAAATGAGGCAGTTTCTTCCAGCTAAGCCTATTACCAAGTGGACTGTCATTGACTTCTTCATTCATGGGGACAAGTCAGGTCAGATATCTAACAGAGATTCTCACTGACTGCCAAGGTCCAACAGCACTGGTTCTTCCCAGAATATTCCACCTGCCTTCTCTCCCCCAGCTCCACAGCTCACTACTGAATTTCCCAAATATCCCCTGTACTTTGTCCCTCGCCTATTCCCTCAACTAGACCTTTCCCCACACCCCATGCTGGGTCCCAAAATCTAAACAGACTCAGGTTCAGATGCAATGCTACCTCCTTCCTTCATTGAAAAATCTTTTCTGATTTGACTCCCCACCCAGATGTAAGCACTTCCTGTGCCAAACGCCTTGTCAAATTTCGTTCTGCTCTCTTTTTGTAGCTGTCACATTCTGGCTCATAAATTGTTCTAATCTATTTCTCTTTGTTTAGTTATTCAACTTTAGTCAATATTTACTGAGTACCTTCTGCACAGCAGACCTGGGAAATCCGCACAGCAGCCAAAGCAGTGCAGAAGTTCATGTCCTGTCAGGGGAACCAGCCTTGAACAACAGGCACGGTGGAATGAAGTACAGGGCAGCCGGTCTCTTTGTGCAAAGGGCAGAGGGAACTGTGAACTTGAGCCCATTATGTAATTAATTGCATCTCATGTTGCAGTGATCATTTCATCTCATGGGTGGTGTTAGAGCCTCTTTGGTAATGACACAGGTATGGAGGCCTGCAGCCCTTGCTTTGAGCCCAGCCCTGCCACTTACACTTATGAACTATGTGACTAGCTCTGAAGCTTCAGTTAAGCTCATCTTTTAAATGAGGTACTAATAGTTCCAACCTCATAAGATACTGATGTTCTGAGCATTCAGGGCAAAATGGTTGTAAAATGTTTAGTGTACTGGATTAGTATATGCTCTTGTTAGGTGTCATCAAGTTGAGTATAACTCATAGAGACCCTGTGAACAGACAACTGGAATTCTGCCCTATCCAGTGTCATCCTTATCATCTCTGACACTAGAGCCTGTTGCTGAAGTCACCGTGTCAATTCACCTCATTGGGGGTCTTACTCTCCTTCGCCACCCTCCATCTTCCCAAGTATCATATACATGTCGTTGTATACCATAGAGTTGGAACCGATGGGCCCATAGCTGACCCTCCAGTGGGTTTTCAGAGGCAGTTAAATCACATGAGAGGAGATTGTCCATCCTTCTCCTGTGGAGCAGCTGGTGGCCTTGAACTGTGTACCTTCCAGTAGAGTTTCCAAAGGCATGTTGTTTAGGAAGTGGATGCCAATCCTGCTTCCAAACTAGGCTACCAGAGCTCCCTAAATGAGCATGAACTGTTCCATTCTGAAGGTTGAGTGTCTTTGGCATGTGGAAGTGGAGAGAAGGAACAGCATTGAAGCACATGGAAGGGTGTGTGCAAAGGCACCAGGACAGGTGATATAGTAACATCCTCAGTAGGCTGGGTGGGTGGGTGTGTACCCATGGAGAAGAGGATGAAATGGGGCAGGGCACAGCAGAGAGCCTGGACTTCCTTGGTGCAAAGGTGAAGATTTATTCATCTCTGCACCCCACCCTCACACCGAGAGTGAGCTCATAATCTCTAAATAGGTGCTTATTAAAAGGAAACCAATGGCTGGATCCTATTCCCTCCAGGCTGTACTTACTGTTAAAGTGGAAGGATGTAGAGCCAGCAAAAACTTACAGCAAGCTGAGGCCAAGAAATACGATGCAAAGGACAGCCTGGGAGGGGGCATGCAGAAGGGGCACCCTTCTTCCGGCAGTGGGAGAGGCTTAGCTGGGGCTGCCCAGACTTTCCTCCTGCCCTCCTGGCCCTGCCCTTCCTCCTGTGACCTCAAGAGATTCAAGCAGCTCGGACTGAGACTGGGAATTTGCTTAAGAGCCCAAGCTCAAGGTTCAGTCTCCAGCTCCTATCTGGGTCAGCTTGTCCCCAAGGTCAGCTGAGGACGTGCAGACCTGTGCCGTTCTCCTGCACGCTCCCAGGGAGAAGACGTGCCCTTACTCTGCTGTACTTCTATCCCCTGGTAGTTCAGCCCTGCTCTCTTCACCTTTCCTCTGTCTCAGGTCAGCTAGCAATCTCGGTTGGCCGTGGCTACGTGATTCAAAGGTCCCCACAGACCAGTGACAGGCAGCAATTACCCTCCGAGTCATGTGCTGCCCCATGCCAGTCTCATCCAGGGCACTCACCCTGCAAAGCTCAAGCTGGTTCCAGTCACACCCCATCCAACAGGACAGGACTTGCCTGCATAAGGTCACAGAACACACGAGAGGTAAAAGGGCACCTTCTCCACCACATAGGGAGGCCACATGGCTCCTGCTCTCACAGCCTGCTGACTTTTGCTTGAGTGAGGGAGGAGTGACTTCAAAACTGGAAAATACAAAGTCTCCAGTTCAATTCTACTGTCATGTCCCCCACCCACTAAAACTTGACCTTGCAGGAAAGTGTTCCCTGAATTTTAATTGGATGTAGTGTATATACAACACTTTTGTGGAACCTGATAATAATCACAATGCCCAACTCCACAGTGTGCACTGATATGTTGGCCCTGTCCTGAGTGTCGAAGTTTGTGATCAAGGCCCGTTCTGTCCGTAAGCATGCTAACTAAGGTGTTGGCTTCCTCAATAAATACCAAATAGTTCAATCCTCTCCCCCTCTCTATTCAGGAATGAGGTCAGACAAAAATCCAGGTCTTAGAGATAGAAGAGTTCAAGTCTAGTCTTCTCTAGGTCAGTTAAATAGCTTTGTGACCTTGGCTCAATTACTTAGCTTCTACAGCTTTAGTTTCTTCCCCTGTGAAGGAAACTTCATAGCCAATCATGTGGAGCTCACTCATGGTGTAGGAGTGAGGACAATGTATAGGCAAAATGTTTTACAGCCCAGACTGTTACCAATGGAAGGTTGATCACAAACAACATTAACTCCTACAGGCCTGATGGGAAGACTGGAAAGAGTGGACAACTGAGTATTTCAGAGGTTCAGGACCTAGGCTAAGGTTACCAGAACATTGTCAGTTGCTGTAAAGTTTATTTCAACATATTGAAACCCTGTGTGTAGAGCAGAACTATTCCGTAGAGTTTGGGGCAGTTTTCTTGGGTTTGGGGTTGGGTTGTTTTCGGGTTTGTTTTGTTTTGTTTTGTTTTACTTTTAAGAAATTTTATAAAAGAAATTACATATTGGCATATAAAATTCATATACATTGTGTTTCACATTCTTTCATTCACAATGCGTTTCATATGATCATTCCCATGGACTGTGTTTTATAAAGTTAATCATCATTGATTTATACCCACTGTCACCCCGTCTTTCTAGGTCCCTGCTGGATCTCTCCTCATTCCTCCAGGCCCTCCCTCTGCCCACTGAAGTCTGAACCTTTGGCTTCCCTCTCGCTCCACCCTCAGCCACCTGTCCCGCTCTACTTCACATAGAGTTTCCTCTGGGCAGATTCCAACCGTTGATCTTTTCACTGGTAATTGAGCACTTAATTGTTCACTCCATCCATGGACACCACACCCACCCCCTACCTACTAAGGAGAGGAAGCATATTTGTTTTCTAGGGCTTCCATAGCAGCGTACCATAAAGTGCATGTCTTGAAACCACAGACACTTAATGTCTCAGTTCTGCAGGCTAAAAGTCCTAATCCAGGGTATCTCCAGGATACCAGATGGACTGAGACTAGGCTCTAGCTGGTGACTTAAGAGAATGATGCTTTCTTGTCTTGACCCTCCTGGAAGCCCCAGGAGTTCCTTGAAAGGCAACTGAAGCATCACTCTCTCTACTGTCTGTCTTTTCATGCCTCTTCTGTTTTGTACAAAGAATGTAGGTGGCCTGAGGCTGGCTACTTCTGACCTCTTTTAACTCCACAAAGAGAAACTGTCCCCATCAACAACATCTACAGTATAACACTAATAACGTCAGATATGCCCCCCATGCTCCTGCACCTACTTCTCCTTATTCCAGCACCAAACTTACTTCTTTACTACAAAGTCTGAAATCTATTGCAATGACCACAGAGCTCTCACAGAACCATAATCACGAGTATGGTGTTCATTAGGGAATTTAACAGGTTACAATCCAGACTGGCAACAGGATGCAACTCCTTAGTCAGGACAGCTTCTTAAGCATGCTTGCAGGCCCTTTGACCTTCAGCCTCATGCTCTTTCTTATATATATTTCTATGTTCTTTCTTAGGTATATTATTTGTTGTTGTTTTTAAGTGCTGTTGAGTCACTTGCAACTCATAGAGACCCTATGTACAACAGCCCTAAACTCTGCTCTGTTCTGTACCAATCACACTGTCTCTGACACACCCATCCTGATTACCCCAGTCACGGAATAATCAATCCACCCCATAGAGGGTCTTCCCCTCCTGCACTGTCCGTCCACCCTCCCAAGCATGATGTCCCTCTCCAAGGAACGGTCCCTCCTTACAACACATCCCAAGTGTGTTAGATGAAACCTCAGAATCCTTGCCTCCAAGGAGCTGCCCTGTTTAACCCTCTCCAGGACGAATTTGTTTTCCTAGCAGTCCATGGTACCCTCAACACTCTTCTCCAGCACCACAGCTCAAAGGCATCAATTCTCCTTCTATACTCCTTAGTCATTGTCCAACTCTCTGATGCATACACAACAAGTGATTGCAAAGACCATGGCCTGTATCAGACGCACCTTAGTCTCCAGAGAGACAGCATTGCTCTTCAGAACTTTGGAAAGGTCCCTAACAGCATACTTTCCCATGGCAATACATCTTTTCATTTCCTGGCTACTGATGCCAAGAGTGTTGACTGTGGAGCCAAGCAAACTAAAGCTGTGAACAATCTCAATCTCTTCACCGCCCATCCTGATTCTGCCAATTGGTCCAGTGGTGAGAATCTCTGTCTTTCTGACACTGAGCCTCAATCCATACTGAAGGCTACAATCCTTGACCCTCTGTAGTAAGCACTTCAGGTCCTCCTCAGTTTCAGTAAGCAGGATTGTGTCATCTGCATAACGCAGATTGTTAATAGATCTTCCACCAAGCCTGACCCCACATTTCTCCTCATAGAGCCCAGCCTCCTCCCGGATAATCTGTTCTGCATACAGTTTGAAAAGGTATGGAGACAAGACACATCCCTGGCATACGCCTTTCTCAATTTTGAACCATGCAGTGTTTCCTTGCTCTGTTCTGACAACTACCTCTTGGTCCAAGTAAAGGTTTCTCATTAGCATGATCAAGTGTTCTGGAATTCCCATTCTTCTCAGAGTCAGCCACAGTTTGTTAGGGTCCACACAGTCAAATGCCTTTGCATAATCAGTGAAACACAGATATACATTTCTCTGGTATTCCCTGCTTTCAGCTAAGATCCATCTAACATTTGCTACAATATCCCTAGTGCCACAACCCCTTCTAAACCCAGCCTGGACTTCCGGCAGTTCTCTGCTGATGTGCTGTTCCAGTATTTTTTGGATAATCTTCAGTAGAATCTTGCTTGCATGTGAAATCTATGATATTGTTCCATAGTTTCCACACTCTGTTGGGTCACCCTTCTTTGGGATGGGAACAAATATAGATCTCTTCCAGTCAGTTGGCCAAGTGGTTGTTCTCCAGATTTCTTGGCACAACTTGATGAGCACGTACAGGGCAGCATCTGTTAGTTGAAATATGTCAATTGGTATATCATCTATTCCTGGGGCCTTATGTTTTGCTATTCCTTCAAAACAGCCTGAACTTCTTCCTTCAGCACCATAGGCTCTTGCTCATATGTTGTTTCATTAAATTCTTCTGTGTCTGCCAATTCCTTTTGATACAGTGACTCAGTATATTTCCTGGATCATTTAATATTCTGCCTAAAGCATCCTTGATTATAGCAACTCAAGGTTTGAATTTGTTCTTCAGTTTCTTGGACTTAAGAAATGCTGAGCAAGTTTGGCCGTTTTGATTTTCTGACTCCAACTCCTTGCACATTTCACCGTAATATTTTACATTGTCATCCCGTGCTGCCTTATTTGATGTGCTTTATGGAGAAATAGAACACCTGGAGCTTGTGGTAAGGAGTTGTGCTGCCACTACAAATGTATGAAGTTTTAATTCCACTTGCCGCTCCACAGAAGAAAGATGGGCAACCAACTCCCATGTGATTTATTGTCTCTGAAAACTTACTGGAGGATTAGCTATGGGTTGCTTTTGACTCTATAATAAACAACAAAAACAAGTGGGGAAAGGATTGGAATTCTCATTGATTTCATCTAATTTGGTTCAACATTCATCACCATTGTTACCAGCAATAAGGAGATCAGAAGACGTATTGTATTGGACAAGTCCACTATTGGGGATTTCACCAAAATACTGAAGAGCAATGATGTCAGTTTTAAGACTAAGGTGTGCCTGATTCTTTTCAATCACTTTCTATGCATCTGAGAGCTGAAACATGAATAAGGATTGATGCCTTTGAGTTGTGGTGTTCTACAAGAGTATTGAATGTCCTGTCGATTACCAAAAGCACAGATATCTCTTGGAAAGACAGTCAGAGGGCTCCTTGGAGACAAAGATGGTGGGGGTTTCATCTCCCCTACTTTGCATATATTCTCAGGAGAAGCCATTCCTTGGAAAGGGACATCATGCTTGGAAAGATGGAGTCCGGTCAGTGAGTGAGAGGAAAACCTTCAACTAGATGGATTCACATAGTGACTGTAGCAACGGGTTCAAGTTTGTCAAAGATAATGAGGATGGCACAGGATAGGACAGGGTTCAGATCTGTTGTTCACAGAGTCGCTGTGAATTGTAATTGATTCAACAATAACTAACAACAGTGGCCTAATCCATCACTGTTAGAAAATTCCTGTAGTCCAGCCAAACATGTTGTCTCCCTTCAGTCGTCCAGCAAGCTTGGGAGAAGGCCCTGCCTCTGGCTCTGGGGGACAGCATCCCCAAGTCACCTCTGCCTCCTGTTACTCTCTGGTTTCCCACTGAGGCTGGTTCTGCTCTTATGTATGTTCTGGTCTGACTGGAGCAGGAATCTCTGGTTCCAAGGGACTCACCTTGAACTTTCTACTTCCTCTTTTTTGCTAGTGGTGAGATTTCTACCTTTGCTGCTAAAGTGGCTCAACTGAAACTTGGTAGGATGGGGAAAACAGAGCAATCCTATAACAATTTGCTTATACACACCCTATTTTGGGTTGTGTCCAGTCATGTGGTGAAAGTCAAAGCTGATGCAAAAAATCCACGACATCACAGGTTCTATAAGGACCACGAGGCCCACCTGTGAGAAAGGGAGTTATGGTGGCCTAGTTGGTGGGTAAGGAGTTGTACTGCCAACCAAAGGCAGGTGGTTTGAATCCACCAGCTGCTCTGTGGGACAAAGATGAGTAACTCCCTTTTGTGCCATTTACAGCCTCTGAAAACGTACTGGACGGTCAACTATAAGTTGGTTCCCACCCAACAGCACACAACACCAGCTGCTGCAGCTGAATGTTACCCCCTGTAGGACTACTATTTAGGACAGGGTTCAGCTCCCCCCTCCCCTACCTCTCCTCTCTCATCAACGTCCATTTATCAATGCTCTAATGTGTACCAAGCACTGTGGTGGGCACTCGGAACTCCTGAACTAGAAAGTACCAGGATTCCCTTGCACTAAGGCGCCTGCAGCCAAGTCAGGAAGTGGGAGGGCCACCAGTTCCGGCTGCACTGTATGGTTTTGTCCACGTGATTGAATATTTCTGAGTATCAAGTATTTCATCTTTAGCATGTGGCTGATGATACTTACCTTCCAGGTTTCAGTGA
Source organism: Elephantulus edwardii (assembly GCF_000299155.1). Lineage (NCBI taxonomy): Eukaryota > Metazoa > Chordata > Mammalia > Macroscelidea > Macroscelididae > Elephantulus > Elephantulus edwardii. The sequence continues at coordinate 3,361,706 of NW_006399952.1, forward strand.
AGGTCAAGGTAAAACACGAGAGTGAAGAGTGAAGCTGACGCAGGAAAGGAGGCTGTCAAAGCCCAATCGGCTCCTTCCTTCCTCTGGTCCTTCTGACCTGCTGCCCTCAGACTCCCTGTCTCTTGTCCTTTGCGCTCCACCCTCCTCCCGGAAACTTTCTTTTGAGTCTCCTTCCTTTTACCACGTGGCAAGTGATCACTGCTTTCATCCTACTACCCCACAAAGCCTGCAATTGGCAAACACTGATCGAACAGCTATTACTTTTCTTTTCGAGCTAAAATTTACAAATCCTATTGCTTTTCTATTTGATCATTCATACACATTTTGCTTTACTGCATTATGATAGCAATTTCTTTTGATTATACTTTTTTTTCTCTTTTCTTTTCCCTGCCTCTTTTTAAACTATCCCTCCGTAAGGACTATCCACTTAGCTTTGCATCCAAAGACGAAATTTGTAGGTGAAAGGAGTTAGCCTTCGTTACAGACTGGTTAATTTCAGGGTCGAAAATATGGAATGCTTCACGAATTTGCATGTCATCCTTGTGCAGTGGCCATGCTAATCTTCTCTGTATCGTTCCAATTTTAGTATATGTGCTGCCGAAGCGAGCACTGATTATACATTTTTATAGCGTTAGTTACAGTAGATTAACACAATTCATTACAATGTCTGATTAATCTCTTATTGTACCTTACTTTTTCTTATATCAATTTTATCAACTTATTCCTTTTTCTCTCCTCTCTCTCTTTTCCCATGCCTGATAACTATCCAAGAATGCTTCTGTCTTGAACAGCTGTAATATCTGTACTCTGAAAACACTTGAATACAACTTATTATCCTGAAGTGGTAATTTTGATGATGGCGGTGGTGATGGTACTGGACCACCAACTTAATTTTCAACTCATAGCAACCACATATGAGAGAGGAGATCTATCCCATAGGGTTTCCTAAACCATAATCTTTATGGGAACAGATTGTCAGATTTTTTTTCCCTCCTGCAGAGCTATGGGGTGGTTTCAAACTTCCAACCTTGTGAATGAATAGTATAGCTGAGTAATTAACTATTGTGTCCCCGAACTCAACTCATCTCAAGGTCATCTAGTCAGACCCTCCAGCAGATTTTCAGAGGCTGTAAATCACAAGGGATGATATTTTCCTTCTTTCTCCCAAGGAGAACCTGATGGATTCAAACTGTTTTCCCTTGGGTTGGCAGCGTAAATCTTTACTCACTAGACCACCAGAGCTTGTGCCACCAGGGCTCCTTATTTTAACCTTAACAGAAAAGCAAAAACAAAAACAAGCAAACAAAACAAACACCAAACCCTCAACTAAATTTACGTGTATATGTAAGTATGGGTGTAGATGTGTGTGGGTGAGTGTGAATGTGTGTTGGGGAGTTCCCTTTTCTTAATTCTCTTGCTTGCTGAGACATCAGTGGTTTTCCTGGGTGTCAGCAGCTCCTGGACATGGTGAGTTGGAGTCCCCCTGGAACCCTGGGGAGTTGTGGAGAGTTGAAGACAGGTGAGGAAAGGAGAGAAAGATGAAAGAGGGGAAGGAGGCCAGAGAAGCTGGGCTGGAAGAGCAGGCAGCTTGGGGACTTGGAGCTCCCTCAGGCCACGGTCTGCCTTTCCTCACCACTGTTCCTGCTCTGAGGGATCAAAGGCTCAGGGCTGGTGTCCACCTGAGGGCTCACTCACCCATTCACTGACCACAGTGGAACCTGTCATTAGAGCTATGGCTTGAGGTCTGCTTCCAAGTAGCTCTGCATGGAATATGGACAGTTTCCCAGTCACCTTGTTTGGTCCCTGCTGGACCCACAGAGAAGCCCTCATGGCATAATTGTTAAGCACTAGATAGTCAGGGACTTCTGCAAATTACTAAGGAGCAATGATATCAGTGTGAAGACTAAGGTGTGGATGAGTCAGGTTATGGTCTTTTCCATCACTTGCTATGCATCTGAGAGCTGTACAATTAATAAGGATGACAGAAGAAGAGTTGATATCTTTGAGCTGTAGTGTTGGAGAAGAGCACGGACTATCCCGGCAAAAGAACAAACATATCTTGAAAAAGGTGCAGCCATGGTAATCCTTGGACATAAAGCTTTGTCTCATGTACTTCAAGCATGTTGCTGCGAGAAGCGATTCCTTGGAGAGTGAAATCATGTTTGGAAAGATGGATTGGCAAAGTGATTGCAACAATTGGCTAAAGTATGTCAGAGATTGTGAGGATAGCACAGGATAGAACAGGGTTCAGATCTGTTAGAATCATATTTGACTCCACGGCACCTAACAACAACAACAATAGACTATTAATCCAAAGGTTAATACTTAAGCCTTGGGAACCAGTGAGCAGTGCTGCTTTGTAGTTGTGAGCTGGGATCGATGGCGGTGGGTGTCTGGATTTGCCCTCACCCACACCTAGCCTGGGAGGGCTGAGTGCTCCAGACAGCTCTTATCCTTTCCCACGGGTGGAGCCCAGATTTCTGTGAAAGAGAAAAGTAGCATCACCTGCCCACTAACAATCACAAGTGAATCCTTACCTGCAGCTCCCAGTCCCTCATAGCTATACAGTCTGGCCATAAACTGATGTTTCTTCTGGTCAGTTAAAGTAATTTTCAATTCATAGCAACTCATGTACAACACATTGAAACACTGCCCAGCCCTGTGCCATCCTCAAGGTTATTTCTGTCTGAGCTCGTTGTTGCAACCATTGTGTCAGTCCTGCCCAGAGATTCAAACTCAAGGGTTTTGGTTTAGATGGCAACTAATAAGCATAAGATTCTCCCCAAACTGGCAGCTCACTACTGAAGTGCTGGCTGCACAGATCCATCATGATTATTTTAACCTTTAAGCAGTCTTTTTGTGAAATACAAATCCATCGTGTCAACTCCCTGATTGAACAGGGAAGAATGCATAAACAAATAGAATAATCCTGGGAAGAGACAGCATGCCAGGCCCAGAAGGTAGGATTATCAGCGGGAGACTTGCAGGCAGATCCAGTGCTATGTGACCTGTTTTCAGCAAGTTCTCAGTCCCGTGGTGCTGAATGAAGAGGTACAAGAAGAAAAGGAGGTCCAGCTCTACATTTAATGCTGGCTCCCTTAACTACTCAGTAGCAAGCTCTGGTGGCTTAGTGGTAAGGAATAGGGCTGCCAATGTTAAAGGTATATGGTTTGAATCCACCAGCTGCTACATAAGAGAAAGGTGGGCAACCTCCTTCCATGTGATTTATTGTCTTTGAAAACCTACTGGAGGGTCAGCTTTGGGTCAGTTCTGACTCAGCGGTACACAGCAACAACACAACTACTCAGTCAGGAAGCTCTGAGATCTCTGACCACAGGAATTATCTTTTTAATAAGAATATTTGGAAATTTTTACTCCCTAACTTGGGAGGGATTGGAGAGCATTATATTAAGTGAACTAACTCAGTCCATAAGGACAAATACTATGTAAGGCCATTATTGTAGAACATGTATGAGGATCCAAGAGGGTGGAAGGCAGAATCAGAGGGATGATGATGGCTGGGGAGTGGGTTGTTAGGGGTTGGCTAAACATAGGGTCTCATAATTTGATGGGTGGAAGGGAGTGGGTAAAGGAAATGGGAAAGATCCAGTGTGTGAAAATAATGTACACAAATTTTATAAACCAGTATAAAAGAAAAATTTTATTTTAAAAAAATTGAAAATTTAATTTTGGTAATAGTTGTAATCAAGACCTTTTGGGAATGGTTATTTTGGAGTAAAACTCATGAGGAGCTGAGGGAGTCTTCATCCCAGATCTTTAGGACACACGGAGGGACTCTGGGTAAAGGCACCATGCATTGTAATTCATGTCCAGCAGCCTCCTCTGTGTGGTGACATTGATACTCCTGAATTGGGGAGATGAGCTCCTTTTCACCTCTCCCAAGTGCTGGAGGTCCAGCCTCCCTCTCATTCCTGTGTCTCACATCCCTGACAACATTCTCTGCCCTAAAACCCTGGGGCATTTTGGTCCTACAGTCTTTCTTTATTCTTACCCTGACTTCCATTATCACCTGATTTCTTTCATGTGATCCAGGTCTCCTCCCACAGGACCAAGAAGCTTCAGGAGGCAGGAGCGAAGGGCTTCTCACGACCATAGGTCAGGTGCCTAGCTCACAGCCCAGCAGACAGTGGGTGCTCAACAACTAGATGCTGAATGAGTGAGTTGAATGGCGTCAGCTGGAACCCATTCCACTATTCTGTGATGCTTTGCTTCCACAGCTACCCCACTGTGAGTTCCACTAGGATTCATTGGAGAACTGGTCAAAGTTCAGGGAAGCGGAGGGCATGAATAGGCAATGGTATCTCCAACTCTGAGAGCTATTGTGAGGATTCAATGTGGTCGAATCTGGCACATTCAGACTTAAAGAATATTGTTAGCTGCCAACAAGTCAGCATTCAATGTTTGGCAACCCCAAGGACAGGATGAATCCACTGAGTCCTAACCATGCCCCGACTGGCTTTCATTGGATAATCTTTGGAGGTAAATCACCAGACCTTTTTTCCTGGTTCACTAGGATCTGTTCAGTACTACAGCAGCCTGTGAGCCTCCTGGGGGCGAGGTGGGGGGGTGGCTTGCAGGCTGATGTCTCAGGCTGGCTGTGTGTGAGGTTCATGGTTTGGGAAAGGAACCCGGTCTCCCACAAGAAAACAGAATTCTACCCAGAACCACCGCTGCACCCATATACAGGATGTGAGAAGATTGATTTGTTATTGTTCCTGTATATCTCTCTGACTTTAGACCTCGGTGACAGCCTTATTCACTAAGAGAACAGGGTCTTCCAAGACTTCCTAAGGCACCAAGAAAGGACGCTGAATCTTCTTGAAATCAGTTACCGGAGTCTACTCTTCCTACTCATCTCAGATTAGATTATGACCCTAGAACAATCTCTAAATCCAGTAGCTTTGACAGATGGACACTGTCTAGCTGAGCTCTCATTTCAGGCTTCGAGGGAGCTGCTTGTACTCCTCTGATCTACAGCTGATGAGCGAGGGGTGGCAACAGGCCAGGAAAACACTCCCCCAATGAAAAGAATGGAAGTCACTTCTGCTTGTAGCCTATTGGCCAAAACATAGTCACATGTACAAACCTAACTGCAAAGGATGCTGGCAGATGTAGTCTCTGGCTCAGCAACCACGTTTTTAGTGAAAAGGCTTAGCATTACTTTGGAAGAAAGGAAGAATGGATGTTGGGGGACAACTGGTAGTGTCTTCCACTGTCAAGGTTTAAAATCTGGTGAGACTGGAGTGCATGGATCTGTTACAGCTGTTTGTGATCTGGGGGATGCTAAGCCTCTCCTGGCCTCTCACACACTATTTGTCCAGTCAACAAGCCGACTGAATGCTCCAGTGAGGCCTGGAATTGCAAAGGTAAGATGGAGAGGATAGAATTTAACTTTCACGTAACAGTCCCATGAATAAGAACAGATAATAAAGACAAAGAAACCAGTGCTTCCCAAAATGTGGCTTGTGGCCTGACACTGGTCTGGGGATTTTTTGTTGTTCCTTTGTCCCAGGAAAAGCATAGAAACAGCCAATGTTTAAGTCCTTCCGCAGCCATTTGGCAGAATAATTTTATTCTCATTATTTAAAACTTGGGTAAATATTGTGTATTTTCTTAACGTAATTTTCCTGTAATTCGTTTTTACTACTGCTATTGGTCCACAAAAGATCAGGGAACAAAAAACAACAAAACTTTGCTTCATTGCAAATAGTTTGAAATGCACTGGGCTAAGTCCCAGGAACTCAGCCAAGCACATACACTTATTAGTCTACCTAACCAGGGCGGTGTTGTTAGCATCATTTTATAGATGCAGAAATGGAGGCTCGGGGTGTCAGGAGCTGGTCCTGCAACTGGATATGGCCGAGCTGGTCTGTGTGGTCTTGTTGGCTGAAGACCAGGTGCCCTCACAAGCCTCTAGGTCAAGAGACCAGGTTTTTGGCTCCTTGAGGCTGGGACTGGTCATGCAATCAGTCCTTTTCTGGAACAGGCCTCTGACTCTTACTGCCCAGCTGAACTGAGTTTTTACAAGTCTCTAAAAGTGGGGCCTAGCTCCTTCTAACAGCCGTCTTTCTGGCTTCATTCGGTGTTCCACCCCAAAGTCACTTTCTGTATGTGTCTGACTCTAGGACGTAGCTCAGCATGTGGCCTCCTTCGGAAAGCCTTCTCCCAGGACCAAGGTGGGCAGACTCCCTCCCACGTGTACCCACAGAACCCTCTGCTCCCCCCAAGCGTGGGAAGCATGTCAGTGGCATATTTCCTTATCTTAGTTTAAAATGGGAAATCCCTTACAGGCTGGGGCTGCCTCTTACTCACTGATGCGTTTCCAGCTGCTCAGGGTCTAATTCATTGAGGAGGTGTTCCACAAATGCTTTGTTGAAGACATGAATGAAAGCATCATGGAACACCCAACTGTGGGGACTCCTGAACTGTGAGGCCACCTGAGAGTGCTGTGGACTGAGAAGATTTGCGCACCCCAGCCCTGGCCCCTATACCTGTTCCTCCCACACACCAGGCTGGCTTTCTCGAGGATGTGGTGAGAACAGGATCCTGTTTCGAAGCACTGGTGGATCAGGAGGCTGAGGGGACAGGTGCAAGCAGCAGTACAGGAGGGCTGCTGGCAGCAGGAAGTTGTGACTTGGAGAGACCAGTGGGTAGAGAGCGGCTGGGAGGATTCCACAGCGGGAAAGGGAAGCCGTGAGAAGAAAATCCCAGTTCAGATTTGGACAGGGCCTTGAAAAGTGGGAACCTCATCCCAGAAGAGCACTTAGGGCAGATTCGGGTCACCAGGAATGCGTCCGGGGAGATGACTGGGGTAGGCCCCTATGTGGTCCTATAGCACTTTGTCTGGGAGCCAAATGGGCCCTGAGCCCAATGAGAGCCCACCCTGCCTTACAGGTCAGAACTTTGGCCATCAGCTCAGAAGACCTGGAGACCAGGGAGCCCTCAGCTGCTCTAGCTTATCTGATGTCTGCTGTCCGTCCCTTTTCCCCACTGAGCCCATGTCTCTCCGCCCATCACACACACATAGAGCTTAAGGGATTCCCTCTACAAGGTGGGGCCTATGTGCTCTGATGTCATCAGGACCTCCCCAAGAGGGGAAGCGGATGCTCATGCAAAGCCTCATGCAAAGCCACACGTCCAGGACTCAGCATCCATCGGACTCCATGATGCGGGCTCCTCTGCTGTCCTTGGCTCTGCCTTCTCCAGCCCTGACCGCATCCAGAGGCCCAGGTCTCAGAGCCAAATCTGAGGCCTGTTCTGGCTCCTCCCCACCTCTGGGAACTGCACACACACCACACACACACCCCACCCCACCCCCGCCTCCGTGGCTCCTGACAATGGTCCTGTCCTGTCACGACTGCACCTGTCTACACACTGGCCATGGGACGCCACCACCCACCAACACAAACTCCAGCCAGTAGTTAGTTCTTCCCTTGGGGTCCCAGAGAAGAAGGCCAGGGTGCAGAGACTAGCCCTGTATGAAGCCTGGTGTGAGGCTGTCCGCTCTGGTTCTGTCCCCATTCAACGGCCCAGTGTGGCTACAGGTTCCCCCCTTTCCCACCTCAGACACTGACCATCTCCCTGCAGAGGCCAGCCTTGCCCTCTCTACAGAGGTCAAACATTCACCCTGAGCATCAGGGGCCCAGCACTGGTGAGGACTTCCCCAGTGAGTGCTGGACCTCCTTTCCTTGGAGACAAAGAAACACCCTCAGCTTTCATGCCTACTTGCTTTCTGGGCTGTGTGACTTTGGGCAGGTGACTCAACCTCTCCGAGTCTCAGTTTCCATAGTTGTAAAGTCAAGCTGGTTACATCTAACTCACGGGATGATTTGAAAGTTAAAAGAGGCCATGTGTGGAGAGCGAGGTAGCTCCTGGCAATTCGTCAGTGACAATGACGTTGACTGCTCACCCCTGGAGGCTTCTGTGCCTTGGCACAGTGTCACTGACTCCCTGGCATCTCTCCTTTCCCTTTTGAAGGGCATTTGTGCTGCTCCCCACTGCACAGTCAGCTCGGGTTCAGACCCTCACGGAGCCCTGAGATCCTGCCAGCAGTCCCAGCCCCTCAATTAACATTCCTGTTAACTGTGATCAGGGATCTGCCAGGCGGCCTGGGTGTGGCCAGGCCGGGAGGGAGGGACAAGCGGGTGGAGGGGGAGGGCGGGCGGCTGCTCTTTTGTCAGCCAGTCAGGCCCGAGGGTGAGGCCAGGGCACAGGCCTGGCAAAGCCAAGAGCAGGAAACAGGTGGACTCCACCGAGGTTAGCCAGGGGGTGGGGCATGGGGAGGCCGACATCTGGGCACTGTGAGGTGTGGTGGATTTGGAAAGCGATGGAGGGGGGATAACTCACGTCTGATTTCCCAATGTGGAGAGTCAAGTCCAGAGGCCCTCAGCTGGGTTTCAGGTTGCTCTGGGCAAAGCAATCCACTGACTCACCCAATTTAATTACATATTAACAGTTTAGTCACCATCGGCCTCTCAGTTAAGGTACAGGATAAGCTGTAGAACCCAGAACGCAAAGATATAAATGAGGCAGGACTTTGATCTGTCACACAGCAGTCCAGCTGCTCCAGGCTGGCAGCGTGACTCTCTGGTGAGTTAGGAGGATCTGGTTTTCATCCGTCTTGTTCAATCGTCTCCAGAGACAGATGCTCCAGACCTGGGACCCTCGTTACGCCTAGAGGTCCGCACCTAGAAGTCAGGGCCTCAGTGAACCTCCAGAAGCCCAACACCTTTACTTTCACCAAGGTCTACTTGGAAAATGAGCATTGCCCTTGGTTTTGACAGCAGGCCACAAACAGAAATCACTGAGATTGTCACACACATTTAGCTATGCAGATTTTATAAAAAGACCATTTATTCTCATCATTGCTTTGAAAGTAGGCTAGTTCTTAGATTCGTTTCTTGCTTGTTCTTGAATGTGTTAGTAAGAAAATGTGTGCATATAGACTTTCTTGTTTTATTAGATCATAATCATTACTTATTTTGATAACAACATTTCAAGACAGTGTTTTCCTTCATGATCTCGTGATTTTATCCCCTGAATTGAAGAACATGATTCGGAGAAAGATCTATAGCCTTTGGCCCACTGCCTAAAGGATGGAAGGTTTTAAAAAGTGACAAGGCCCAGCCTCAGGTGTTACTCTGTTGGCTGAAGCAGGGCCACTGCATGCAAACATTCCAGGCCTCAGGAGGGGAAAGGGGAGAAGTGGAGGCCAAATGAGTTTCTATGCAGGCAGTGTCGAGACTTGTACACTTCACCACTGTCACCTGACGGTGCTCCTTCGAGGCATGGATGGTGAAACTGTGTCCCACATGCTGTAGGCATGTTGTTCAGAGGTGCCAGTCCTTGGAAAAAGACATCATGCTTGGAAAGGTGGAGGGGTCAGTGAAGGAGAGGGAGACCCTCAGCGAGGTGGATCGACACAGTGACTCTAACAATAGGCTGAAATATATCAGAGAGGAAGAGGATGACATGGGATAGGACAAGATTTAGACCTGCTGTTCATAGGGCTGCTATGGGTCATTGTCGACAGCACTTAATAACACAGGACTGCCCCTACCTGAAAGCAAAGCTGAAAAAAGTGTGTGCTACCTGGGCAGGAACGTGCAGGACTCCATTACTGTGAAAGAGGAGGGGCTAGATTGGAGAGGCTGACAAGACCTAGTAGGCTCCAGGCTCCTACAGTTAATTCTACTTCCCCATCAAGATAAGTGATCTTTTGAACCCATCACCCTTTACTGTCCTTCCTACCCCCACATGGCTTCATCCTTTACCCAGCTTAGAACTCACGACCCACAGTCACCATCCATCTCTTTCCTACTCTCTCCAATTCCTTATGCTTTCACTTTGACTTAGGGTCCAGGGCCTCAACTTCTTTCCTGGCATTATGGATACTGTGACCAAAGGCTGATCTCTTCACTTGTGCCCCAGATCCAACCTTTCTCATCTACTCAGGTTCATCACTCCAGCTATTCTCTCGTTTCTCTCCTGCATCATCAATTCCCACACATCCTATAATTTCTCATTGTCAAACGCCTCCTCTTGGCCCCTGTTCCCTCACCAGTTATTGTCTCATTTCTTTGTTGTCCTTTCATAGAAAAACTCTTATGAAGAGCTGTCTGGACTTGCAATCTCAAATTCCTCTCCTAGACCAACTCTAATCAGCCCTCCGCCCACACTACCCCAAACACCACAGATTGAATTGGGGCCTCCCCCTGTCCCTGAAGAAGAGATGTTGAAGTCTTACTCCTCTTGCTCCCTCCCCCATCCCTCTGAATGTGACTTTGTTGGGAAACTGACTCTTTAATTGAAGATGTTATCAGTTGTCCTGAGGCCACACTGGAGGAGGATGTGTCCTTATCCAATCTGAGTGATGCTTTTGTAAAAGAGGAGAATAGACACAGAGAGGGAGGAAGACCGTTCAAAGATGGAGGTAGAGACCTGGAGTGATATATCTACATGCTGAAGGACATCACATACTAAAGGGCTCACCAGCCATCACCAGAAGCTCAGAGAGAGGCATGGAACAGAACCTCCTTCAGATCCAGCAGAAGGAAATCAACACAGCTGACATCTGATTTTGAGCTTGTAGTTTCTAGAAGGAAGCTCTGGTGGCTGAGTGGGTAAGGAGTTACACTGCCAGCTCAAAGGAAGGTGATTCAAATTTGTCAACTGCTCCTTGGGAGAAAGTTGGGCAATGCCCGCACATGTTATTTACAGCCTCTGAAAACTCACTGGAGAAGCAGCTATGTTGTATGTGTGATTCTGACTTGATGGCAGTGAGGGCTTTCTCTGAGCTTCCAGACTGAACTTCCGTTTGTCTGGAAGATTCTTTTTTTTTTTTAAATTGGTTCTCATTAAGTCACTTATACATTTTGTTTTGTCTCAAAGGTTCTTATAAGCCACCTCACTTGCTCGGTTTCCTTCCAAGGTTCTGGCAATAAGTTTATGTGGTCACTTATTGCTTTATGAAAGTGACAAAAGTCCAACATTTTTTTTAAAAAGCAGCCAAAAAACCCCACTTCATCCTCCCCAAAACATACCCTCCCTAAAGTGTCAGGCCCCCAAAACTTGCACCTTCATGAGACACGACATGTGACGCTCAGCACAGACGTGAGACCTTAATGTGTAGCACAGAAGGGGGGCTTCTCAGAGGGGCAGCATTCGAATTGGGTCCTTAAGGGTGAGAACAGGCCAGCAGGATCCTGAAGGGAAAACAGAGAACACAAGCCCACCCAAGTTTTCCAGGGGTTCCTCGCTGGGCTTCCTCAAAGGCTGCAGAAGATGCTTCTGATAGGAGGGGAGCCAGCGTCCACAAAGCACCAGCCGTGTCCCCACACCCCGCTACATGTTCTCTGTATGTTAATGAATTTATTCTTACAATGACAACAGAGGTACAAGAGAGAGAAATGGAATTCCTAAGTGGTGCTGGGAAGATTGGCAGTTCAAATCCATCCAGAGACAGATTGGCAGTATGGCCCAGCACACAGCTTCCAAATGTCTTGGAAATCTTATGAAGTTCAGCTCTACCCTGCGCAACAGAGACCTGAGTGTGTGCTCAGGGTCTTCCAGCTGCACCAGGATTCGAACCTGGCAGTCAGCCTTCAGAGCCCCAACCCTGCTCTCTTGGGCATAGGTAACTCTGTTGTTGCCATTATGTTCTGTCAAGTCAGAACCTACTCATAGATGACCCCACAGTGAGTTTTCAGAGGCTGTAAATCACATGAAAGGAGACTGCCCATCTTTCTCCTACTAACCAGCTGGTAGATTTGAACTCTGTACCTTTGGATTGGCAGTGCAGCTCCTTACCACTAAGCCACTGGAACTCGATCATCCACTCTTGAATGAAGGCCGGTCTGGGAGTCATTTCCTGAATAAGGCTCCTGGTTTTTCTTCTCTGCCTCCCAGACAGATCACTTCTCCCGTATCTGGATCATTTCTCACATTCTCCAGGGACATCAGGGTGCCCCTCTCCCCAAGTCCCACGAAGTGGAGCACCTGGATTTGCTGTCACCCCCAAGGTAAGTCTGCCAAGCGCTCATGGTCATGATGGGTGGAGGTGAGGCAAATACCCGGAAAAGCAGGCAAAACTCCCACAGAGCCTGAAGGTGATTTTTATTGGGTCCCTCATCTTATCTTTTCTTAAAGAAGGCTCCAGTGTAACAGCATGGTAGCAGGGATGTTAGCTGGCTTCATTTCCCAGCTCTGGTAGCAACCCAGTCCCTGAGAACCTGCCCCTGAAAGCTCAGAGCATCTGTTTGCTCCATCTGAAAATGAGAGTGAACCCACAGGGAGGTGAGTCTAACCCAGTGTGTGTGAAATGAAAGCAGCCAGCCTGCACTATGCCTGCAGCTTCTTCCTGTCCTCCCTCCACGGTCTGCAAGCCTCCGATTTCACTACTGCCTCCAAGGACCTAGGTAACTGCCCAGTTCCTGGACTGCTCCCATCTGATATCGGCATAAGTAAGTCAGACATTGCTTCATGCTTTTGCCTTGGGCACTGAACAAACATTATGTTACCTGTTGGGACACACATGATGTCCCTCTTTTCTGTACCCAGGTGAAAGTTGGACTGTAAACAGGGAAAACGGAAGAATTCAGGCACTCAAATTATGGTGTTGGTAAATAATATTTGAAAATACCAGGGACAGCCAGAAGAACAATCTGTTTTGGAAGGGAGGCAGCGAGAATCGTTCCTTGGAAGCGAGGATGATAAGAATTTGTCTCATGTACTTTGGACATACTGTGAGGAGGACCCAGTCTCTGGAGAGAGAAGGGCATCATATTTGGTAACGTGGAGAGTCAGAGGAAAAGAAAAGGAAGACCTTCAATAAGTTGGATTAACACAGTGGTTTATAACAAGGGGCAGAAGCATGGTGCTGATTGTAAGGATGTTTCAGGCCTGGTTAGTGTTTCATTTTGTTGCACTATAAAGTATTGGAACGGGGTAACAACATAACAACAACGAACTACCTCACAGGAACCCAGCTGCCTGGACAGAGAACAAAAAGAGAGGGAGAGGAAAAGAGATCACCAAATTCGTTGGACTTGGACAGCATCTTGCAATTTAGAAAGTGCTTTGAGATCCATTTTATATGTGAGTTCCCAGGGGATTAGGGGAATTTATGGATTTCCAAGGTCACTGGGCTAATAAACGGTGACTGAAACTCTGATGGTTGTTCTTCCCCAGAGAAATGCAAGTGGAGAAAGAGCTGTGACTCTGTCACACGGAGCCCTGTGGTGACACCCCTGGACAATTGCTAGATCTAATGTGATAATTTACTGTGGATTGGAGTTATTGCCTAGTACATTTTTAGACAAGAGCTGACCTAGACCCCACAAAGGATTTATCCACAGAGATTGCTAAAAGGGCTGCAACTTGCCTGTAGTTGTGTTATGTTTGGCCCTCAAAGTATACTTTCAAGAGTGAATATTTTTGCTGACATTTAAAAACTAGGTGAGTTTGCATTGAAAAACAAAAGGCTTTGCTGTCTTTTTTTTTAATGTGAAGATTGCAGTCTAAGGTTAGACTTCGAGAGACTGGGAAGCAGAAAGGCCTCATCACCTGCTTCTGAAGTTAGCCAGTGCAATCCTTGTGTATCTCGACAGAACATTATTCAATATAAGGCCAGCAGATGAGTCCCTTAGGTAGAAAGGCACTCAAAATATACAGCACTGGGTATGGACATGTCATTGACAGCACCGGCCAATTACAAAATTTTGAAAATAAGCCACATTGGGGGAATTAGCTGTCAAGGACCTCTCCAGAGTGCTAAAGAGCAACGAGGTCAATCTAAAGACTAAGGTGCACCTGATCCAGACCATATTCTTCTCAGTTGCTTGCTATGCATCTGAAAGCTGCATAATGACAAAGGATGACAAAGGAAGAATAGATGTCTTTGAGCTGTGGTGCTGGAGAAGAATGTTGAACATGCCATTGACTGCCAAGAGAACAAACAGGTCTGTACTGGAGAGGGTGAAACCAGGTTACTCCTTGGAGGCAAGGATTTTGAAGCTTCATCTCACATACTTTGGGCATGTTGTCAGGAGGGACCAGACCTTGGAGAAGGACATGATGCTTAGAATGGTGGAGGGACAGTGCAGAAGAAGACCACCCTGGATGAAATGGATTGATACCAAGTCGGGGTAATAAGGTTAGGTGTATCAGGCAGTGAGGATAGGGCAGGGTCCATAGAGTGGCGATGAGTTGTAGTCGACTCAAGGTCACCTAAGAACAATGATGGAGAAGATGGTGCAAAACAGAACAACCTGTCATTGTATTGTACTGAGGTTGTCATGAGCTGGAGCCAGTCAGGCAGCCCGCACCAGAGGTCCCTGGAGCTGAGCAGTCCTGCTGCCTCAGGCAGAGGGCTTGCCCTCCAGGTGCCTGGCCTCTACTGTCCCCTGTTCCACCGTGATACCACCTGCCTGACAGCTGTAAAGGTTGGAGTTCCGACTCTCGTTGCTAGAGAACAAGCGTTCTCAACATTTTGAAAATCACAGGTACAATTCAGGGTGGTCTAACCCAAAGGCACACAGTTTCAGTCCACTAGTGGTCTGAGGGAGAAAAATGGACCATCTCCTCCTGTGTGATTTACAGCCTCTGAAAACCCTCCTGAGGGTCAGCTATGAGTGGGTTCTGACTGAGGGCCCATGACAACAACAGGCACTTGGATGAATAAAAATACCATCTTAATTTTCACCAAGCTCTAACCCAAAGGCCCCACTTTTCTGGCAGTTCTATTCCAGTCGTGGCTCCATGGAAGAAAGACGTGTAATCCACCCCGTGCAACGTGCAGCCTTCCAACCCAGGGGAGGGTCAGCTCTGAGTGGGTCCAGACTTGACAGCCATGAGCTGAGTGAGAACTAATTAAAATGGAAAATTTTTTTTCACTACAGCTGTAGACAACAAATAGTGACATCGTCACCAGAAGAAATCATAGGCATTTTCCTATGACATAGAGTCTTGCAGATATTTTTAAGTGTCAATACATGCTCACCATGGTGTTAAAATCACAGCCAATTGCTAAACCCTGTTCTTTCATGCACTGAATAAAGCACGTCCATTACTACAAGTTTGGTTTGTAAGCATGTTTTGATAACTGTTTTTCAATATCATTTCTTTATATATAATCCTTCATGCTTTCTTTTATGCATTTATTCTAAGTTAGGGTACTTAGGTGTCACTAGGCCTGCCAGAAGGGTGCTGAGCACAAAACTTAAGCCATGTCTTCAGAATGTAATCGCCAGAGCCATACACCCAGAGCAGGCGGGCCAGGCACCTTTGAACCATCTGGAGAAGTGGGGGAGAGAGGACCTATACACCTGCCCCCCAACTCCTCCCCTGCAAGGGGCCCAGGGCTGGGGACCTGGTGCCCGGAGCACTCAGCTCTCCAGAAGGGGTGTCTCGGTGTGCTGTGGGGTGTGCGGTGGTTCTGCATGAAGGGGGCTGAATTAGGTGGAAGCCAGGATGCCCTTCTCCCCAGCACTGCGGACATGAGCTTGGGGAGAGAATGCTGGCACCTTGTCATCGTGTCCCCGAGGAGGCCCGGAGCCCAGCACTTGTCTCTCACAGGCGGAGACAGGGGCTGCTGAGTCATCACCAGACTCAGGGGCCTGTGCCGCCCACGGGCTCTCTCTCCTCGTTTCCCAACTGCTTCCTCCCAGGCTTCCCAGGCGGCCTTCAAACCCACGCTGGCTCCCCAGGTCCCGCCGCCCCTCCTTGCAGCCGCCCTCTCTCTCTGCCTGCCAAGTCCGGAAATGTGTGGTCTCACTCAGTTTCCTCCCGAAATCCTTGGATCCCAGCCTCCACCCCCCTTGTCACCCTCACTCCAGGAGTTAACTGAAATCACCTGCTGGGGTCATGGGAGTCAGCCTTCGCTGGGCGGGGGTACAGGAGGAGGCGGCCCTCCCATCCCTGTACCCCACTCCCGCGCCTCCCGGGGTGCTCCCACAGGGCTGCTCCCTCCTGGTTTCCATGACACTGCACTTTCCCACTTCTGGAGGGTTTCTGACAGCTCGTCTCCTCGCTGCCATCCCCGCCTCCTGCTTCTCCCGTGGGGTTGTCCCAGACGCAGCCCAGGGTTGTCTCTGTTCTGAGGTGCACCCCCGAGCTCCCCATCCTCCCTGGGGCGTTACAGCACCTCTACCACCACTGCTTCTTCAGCCTTGGCCGCCAACGGCCCTCAATCCACATTGCCAGGGTTGCAGACATATCTCCAGAATAACGCATATGCTGGAGGCTGGGGCCTTCAGGAGGGGCCTGGCCAGTCTACCACGTACCTAGTGGATGTTGTAAATGGGAGGTGCTTTTTTGTTGTTGTGGATCATGGACTCAGAATCTCACAGGAGATTGCTCATCCTTCTCCCATAGAACAACTGGTGGACTCGAACCATGTGTCTTCAGGATTGCAGAACAGTATCAGAGCTCCCTGGGGTGCCTTTTAGTCAAGTCTAATTCATTGTGTGACAGATATGCCTCCGCCTCCGGATTTCCTTGGCTGTGATCTTTATAAAGGGAGCATTGATGGCTTAGTGGCAAGGAGTTGTACTGTCAACCAAAAGGCTTGTGGTTCGAATCCACCAGTTGCTCTCTGGAGAAAGACGGCCAATCTCCTTCTGTGTGATTTTCTGTCTCTGAAAACTCACTGGAGGGTCTACTATGAGTCGGTTCTGATTCAAGGGTACATAACAATAAGAATAATAATTTTCATAGAGGGAACCCTGGTGATACAGTGGTTAAGACATTGGGTGCTAACCTAAAGGTTATCAGGATTCAAACCCAGACCCCAAAGCAGCTCTTCAGAAGGAAGATAGGGTAGTTGGCATCTTTACAGTCTTGGAAACTCTATGAAGCAATTCTACTCTGTCCTGTGGAGACTATCAGTTAAAATGGTTCTAATCCACCAGGAACTCCTCAGAGGAAATATTGGAAATCTCCTCCTTTGCAAATTACAGCCTCAGAATCTCCTGAGAGGGGAGACTATGAGTTGGCCCTAACTTGATGGCAATGAGATTTGTTGTTTGTTTGTCTGATGTAAGCAGATTGCCAAGTCGTTCTCCTGAGAAGCTGCCAGCTGGGTTCAAATCACTACTTTTAGTCAGCAGCAGGGTTGTTAACGGCTGTACAACCAGGATGCCTGCCATTGTACAGAAGACCTTAACTATGTCGCCCGAGCCACCCTAACTGTGAGAAATACTCTATATGAAACCCATCACCTAATCGTGCCTCACTTGCTGGCTCCATCCACGGGCAAGTTCATTCATCCCTTTAACAGATGCCAGTAGTGCCCTTACTATGTGCGAGACTCTGGTAGGTGATGAAAATATATGTGGAAAGGCCAAGTGGCATCTCACACCATGAAGTTAAGAGTCTCCACACTCATCACATAAGTCTCCACACAGATGTTGACCTGAGCCTGTGATAAACAGCATGAGGGAGAGGCACCAGATGGTCTTATCATGGCAATCAGGAAGTGCTTCCTTGGGGGCATAGCCTTTGATATGAAGGTGAGTGGAGTTAGCAGGGTGGTAGGCTGACTAACAGTCCCCTGAAGAGGCCCACCTCCTCTTGTTTGCTGCTGTGGGATCATTGGGCCCCTACTCATGGCAGCCCCAGTAGTTAAAGTAAAACTGCGCCATAGTTTCCAAAGCTGTGTTGTCGGGTGTCATTGAGTTGCCTATGACAATTCTCCAGACCTTAGAGCTGAACCTTGACCTGTTCTGCACCATCTCTATCATCTCTGATCTACTCGAGCCCGTAGTTACAGTCACGGTGTCGGTCCATCTGGTTGAGGGTCTTCCTCTCGTTCTCTGACCCTCCACCTTTCCCAGCGTGATGACGGGCCCCTCCTGACAACATGTCCAAAGTATGTGAGATGAAGTTTATTTTTTTTTAAATTTTTATTGTATTATTTTTACATGTACCATCAAATCAGATCTGACTGGTACAGGAGGAGATGTGCCCCTCCTTCTCCAGCAGAGCGTCTGGTGGATTTGAACCACATACCTCTAGGATTGCAGTGCAGCGTCTTGCCACTAGGCCACCAGAGCTCCCTGAAGTTTATTTTGAAAAAAAAAAATTATTATTAATATTATTACTTGTAATGAAAATTTACAGAGACTTTGGATTTCCATTCATTCATTGTTACACTTTTCTCCCTGCCCACCTATCCCCCCAGATGAAGTTTCTTCACCTTTGCTTTAGAAGCACCCTGGTTGACTTCCTCTAAGGCGGCCATGATTGTTCTTTTGACAGTGTATCCAATATTCAGTACTCTTCCCTAATACCACAATTCAATGACATCAGTTCTTCTGTTATCCTTGTTGACTGCCAGATACATAGGAAGCAACTAAAAAGATCATGGCTTGGATCAATTGCTCTTTAGTCTTGAAACTGACAGAGATGTAGTATAATGCATTACATGTTGCTCAGTTGATCAGAAAGTCAGCAGTCAAATCCGGTTGCTCCTATAAAGGAGAAACATGGTCAGTCCCCTCCCATAAAGATTTACAGCCTCAGAAACCCAATGGAGGATTGTCATGAGTTGGAATTGAGTGGACAACAATGAATCAGATTTTGTTTTTTATTTTTGTGACAGCAGCTCATCAAGCCTGTCTTCTGTAGATCCATTGGATGAGTTTGAACCACCAACCTTGAGTTTAGCAGCTGATCATACATACCACTTTAAATGGCGGGTATGATTAAATCAAGGTTCCGCAATGGGGAGATTATTCTGGACTCTCTGGGTAGGCCCAGGGGAGTCACAAGGGTCCTTATAAGATGTCAGAGTCAGATGGACGATGCAATGTCAGATGACAGGGGCAAGTGAGAGTAATGCCATTGCTGGAAGCATCTGGTGTTGTTGTTAGGTGCCACTGAGTTGAGTGCAACTCATAGTGACCCTATGAACCACAGATCTGAATCCTGTCCTATCCTGTGCCATCCTCATCATCTCTGACACACCTGAGCCCATTACTGAAGTCGCCATGTCAATATACTTCATTTGGGGTGTTCCTCTCTTTTTCTGACTCCCTACTTTTCCAAATATGGCATTTCTTTCCAAGGAATAGCCTCTCCTAGCAACAAGTATAAAGTATGAGAGACAAAGCTTCACCATCTTGCCTCCAAGGTTCCCTCTGGTTGCACCTTTTCAAAGACCTATGTGTTTTTTTCTTTTGGCAGTCCTTGGGATATTTCAGCTCTCTTCTCCATCAACAAAGATGTCCATTTGAAGACTAAGGTGCACAGGATTCAGGCCATGATCTTTTCAGTTATTTGCTATGCACCTGAAAGTTGGACAATAATTAAGGATGACCGAAGAAGAATCAATGCCTTTGAGTGGTGGTGTTGGAGAAGAGAACTAAACAACACATGGACTGCAAAGCAATTCGGACTCAAGCAATTCAGAAGGTCAGGGCTTGGATCAGGCACATCTTAGTTTTAACATTTACACCATTGCTCTTTTATACTCTGGAGAGGCCTCTTAGAGCAGATTTTTCCAAAGTGACACATCTTTTGATTTCTTAACTACTAGTATCAAGTGTGTTGGTTGCATAAGGTGAAATCAGTGGCAATGTCACCCTTGTCTCCATCTACCATGATGTTGCCTTGTTTTTGGTTTGTTGTGTGTTTTTTTTTGGGTGGGGGGGTCATCTTTTTTAAAAAATAATTTTAATGAGCATTTACAGAGATTTTGGATTTCCATTCATTCATTGCTGCACTTCTCTCCCCTCCCAGCCCCGCCCCCCAGTTCGCTCCTCTCTTTCAAAAGTAAAAGAAACACTCCTTCCCTGTGGTTTGTTTTTTGTTGTTGTTGTTGTTGTGTACTGTAGAGTCGGAACCGACCCATAGCTGACCCTCCAGTGGGGTTTTGGAGGCAGGATTTTGCCTTTGAAGGGTAATAAAGTACATGCTGAAGTCGGGAGTGAGAGAGATTGCTGCTGGGCAGTTCTGACTCGGAGATCCCAGGGACAGCGGAATGAAAGAGTCCCCAGGCCCGTACCTCCTCCTGGTCACCACTATGCTTGAGCCCAATGTTGTAGCCTGCGTGTCAACTCATTTCACTGAGGACTGTCCACTTCTTCAACTGACCCTTTACTTTACCAAGCATGATCCCCTTCTCCAAGGGCAGCGCATCCTGACAACATGCCCAGAGCACCTGAGAGGCAATCTTGTGATTCTTGCTTTTTTTACATTTTATATTGATTTACATACAAAAGTCATATACATGTTTCACTCATATACAGTGTGTTTCACATACTCCTTCATTCACATTGTATTTCATATAATCATTCCCATATATTGTGTTTTATAAAATGAGTCACCATTGATCTAGGCCCAACATTACCCAATCTTTTCAGGTCCCCACTAGATAGTTCCTAATTCTTTCCTTCTCTCCCTCTGCCCACCAAACTATGCAGCCCCATGATTTAATCCCTGACCCCCCAGGCTCTCTGTCTCCTTCCTTTCCCCCTTTGGACTTTTATATACATCTTACTAGTTATCCCTCTAATTTTACAATAATGGTCTTATGTAGTCTTTGTCCTCATGTGACTGAGTTAGTTCACTCAGCCTCCGTCATGTTATATTGTATTTTTTGAAACTGTCACTCTTGAGTGCTGTATAGTATTCCATCATGTGTATGTACCATAATTTCTCAATCCTTTCATTTGCTGGTAGACATTTAGACTGTTTCTATTTTCTTGCTATTGTGAATAACACTGCTATGAACATCAATGTACACACCTCTGTTTGTGTCTCAATTCTATTTTCCTTGGGGTATTTTTCTAGCAGTGGAATAGCTAGCTGAGTCATATGGAATTTCTATGTTCAACTTTTTGAGGAAATGTCAAACTGCATTCCAGAGCGGTTGTGCCATTTCACAATCCCACCAACAATGCATGAGAGTTTCTATCTCTCCACATCCTCTCTAACATTTATTGCTTGCCTCTTACACTTTGCCACTGCTACTGGGTTGAGATGATATCTCATGTGGTTTTGATTTGCATCTCTCTTATTGCCAGTGATTTTGAGTATTTTTTCAGGTGTCTTTTGGCCATCCGAAGGCCTTCCTCTGCGTAAAGTCTTTCCATGTCTTTTGCCCAGCATTCTGGCTTTACTTTTCTCAAGACTAGTATTGCAAAATAAAGAAAGAAGCTACAGCTGATGTGTCCATGTTGTGTGTGGATGTACAAGATGCTGGAATGCAAGCAGAGGCCAGAGGCCACATCCTGAGAAATGAAATTTCCTCTTCCTTTTACCTCCCTGCCTGCAACATTAACCACTCAAAGGCCCAGAGTCTTCATGTGTAAAATGACAGCAATAACAACGTTGAGGCCACAGAGTTTTGAGAAAATGGAATGACAGAATGTGCAATGAGCATAGCTCTTACTAAAGGCTCATTTAGTGGTAAATCCTATTATAATCCTGTGGTTTTCTGATTGGGCTTCCAAGAACTCTAGCATCTGGGATGCATCTCTGGGATTACTGAGGAGAGAAGAGGACTGAGAGACTCTCTGAGGCTGAGTTCTCTAGAGATGCAAAGCCAGTGAGGCTTACACACATATACAGCATTTTTGTGGCCTAGTCCACAGGGACTTGTGGATGGGAGATCACCTACCATGTGATTTATTGCCTCAGAAACCCTCTGGAGAGTCAGCTATGAGTTGGTTTCAACTTGATAGCAATGAGAGAGAGATAGAAATGCATATACACAGAGAGATATATAGATATTTCAAAGAAATGGCTCACATACTCACAGATGTGCTGTTATGTCCCAGGTCTGTGGATCAGATTTCAAGAGACAAACATCTGGGAGGCTAAATAGTCCAAGCTGTTGGCAGGCAGGCAGGGCACCAGCTGTCATCTTTAGTGACTGCCAGCTAGAGGCTGACAGGTCCAAAAGTCAATGTGTGGGCAGAGCCACAGACTGCTGGCTTTGGAGGCTGGCACATCTAAAGTTGGTAAGTACAGCTGACTACTGGTTCATGTCTGCAGACCACGAGTCAGATGGTCAGATGTAAGATGAGGCAAAAGCTCCCTAGCTTTGTCACAGCATATTTGTGTGTGAGCTGCTCTACAGAAGAAAGATGGGCAGTTTCCTCCTGTGCATTGTACAGCCTCTGAAAACCCACTGGAGGTTCAGCTATGAGTCTGTTCGAACTTGATAGTACGTAACAACAACAACCTTTCCTCCTCCTTGTTGTTGATGTTATGTGCTGTTGAGTTGACTCCAACGCATAACGACTCTCACAGCTCTGAACCCTGTTCTATCCTGAGCTAATTTCATCATCTCCGACACACTTACCCCCAATTACCCTAGTCACTGAGTCTAACTAGCCTCACTCAAGGTCTTCCTCTTATGCTGTCCTTCCACTCTCCCAAGCATGATGTTCCTCTCCAAGGACTTGTCCCTTCTTGCAACTTGCCCAAAGTACATCAGACGGAGCTTCAAAATCCTTGCTTCCAAGGAGCAGCCTGGCTTCACCCTCTCTACCATACATCTATTTTTTCTTTTAGCAGTCCATGGTATACTCAATATTCTTCTCCAGGATCACAGCTCAAGAGCATCAATTCATCTTCTATCATCATTGGTCATTATCCAGCTCGCTGATGATAGCAAGTAATTGCAAAGACCATGGCCTGGATAAAGCTCACCTTAGTCTCTAGATTGACATCATTGCTCTTCAGTACTCTGGAGAAGTCCCTACCAGCAGATTTTCCCAATGCAATGCATCTTTTGATTTCCTGGCTGCTGGTATCAAGAGTGTTGATTGTGGTTCCTCCTTGAGGGCCTCAAAAATCTCATGGCCTGTATTATCATGAATGACTGCTGAAATTCCAGGGAGGGGTATAAATCTGTGTCTTGCACAGCCACTCCGAGGCCACCATGAGCCTCTCCAGCAGGTGGACGGGCCCTGCCTGGGTCTTGTTCTCCTCCATGATCCAGGCCTGGTTGAACTGGCCAGGCTTTTCAAAGCCCCTCTTCCAACCCCTCCACACAGAAGTGAGCATCCCCATTACAGCACAGCTGCCTGGCGGATCCAGGCCTGCCTTCCTCATGTCTAAGGTCTCTCTGAAATCCTGGAGGACAAGGCCTCTGTCCTGTCACTTTTGCTCTCAAGTAATTCCGCACTCTGTCCCCTTCTCGCCATTCTGTCTGCCAGTACCTGTGTTAAGCTGCCCCAAGTCTCCTCCAAATGACTGTCTCCTCTGACATTGCCCCCTTCCATTAGACACACCTAAAGGTGCTGTTTTGAAAACAGGTGAGTTTGCAGTGCAACATGTCAAGGACTCCCAGTTGCCTCATGTCAAGCCTGGGTAAGCAGTTCCTCCCCACCTTTTCTCTCTGGATGCGCCCTCCCTGTGCTATGTGGTCCTGGTCTGAGTGGCCTGGTTTTCTCATGCCAGACAGTTGAAGTGTTCTTCCTTCTACCTGAGGCAGCCTCTAATCACTTCCCCTCTTTCCCTTCTTCATCATTAACTAATTTCTACTCAGATTCGGATCGGCTGAGATGTGAATCCTGCCAATAGAAGACTTCTCTGGCTACCTGTAACTTCTGCCTGGTGACCTCATCTGTGAGTCTACAGCTGTTCCCTACTTCCTGCTTGGTCATAATTGATTGTTATGTTACAGTTAGCCTGTCAACTCTTTGAAGACAGGGCCCATGTTTCTACCACCTGGATTCAAGTTTAATACCTGGCACATGTTGTTGTTGTTGAATTGACTATGACTCATTGCAGCTCTGTGAACAATGGATCTTAATCCTGCCCTATCCTGTCCATCTCTGACATACTCACGCCCGCTGTTACTACGGTCCCTGTGTCAGTCCATCTCACTGAGCAGCTTCTATTCCTTCACTGACCTTTCTAAGCACGACGTCCCTTTCCAAGGACTGGCCCTTCCTAACAAAATGCCCAAATTATGTGAAACACCACAACTAAAAGGCATCAATCCTTCTCCTGTCAGCCTTATTCATTGTCCAACCTTCATTAAGTCATTAAAAAGACTATGATTTGGATCAGGTGCACCTTAGTCTTCAAACTGACATCATTG
Source organism: Elephantulus edwardii (assembly GCF_000299155.1). NCBI lineage: Eukaryota > Metazoa > Chordata > Mammalia > Macroscelidea > Macroscelididae > Elephantulus > Elephantulus edwardii. Next base: position 3,385,782 of record NW_006399952.1, read on the forward strand.
CTTTTCCAGCACTTTGGAGAAGTCCCTGACAGCAGATTTACCTAACACAAAGCAACTTTTGATTTCGTGAGTGCTGGTACCAAGGGAATTGATCCAAGCAAGATGAAATAATTGACAGCTTCGATCATGATGCTGCCTGTTGGCTTGGTGGTGAGGATTCCCCCCCCCACTTAATGTTAGATGTAACCCATATTGAAGGCTGTCGTCTTTGTTCCTCTGCAGGAAGCATTTTCAGGTCTCCTCACTTTCTGCAGGTCAGGTTTTGTCATCTGCACCATGCAGGTTGTTGATGAGTCAGTCTTCCTCCAATCCTGATGCCATGTTCTCCTTCATACAGTCCAGCTTCTCGAATTGTTTCTTCTGCATACAGATTGAGTAGGTATGGAGAAAGGATACATATATGACCCTTAGCAGGTACTTAAGAAACACTTGTCCAACTGAACTGAGTTGTTCAGAAGCTAGTTCACTCTCCTCAACCTCTCTACCTCTCTAATCCTTCCAGTTCTTCCTTATCGCAGAAACAATGGTCAGCCTTTGTTGAGCATTATTAATAATAGAGGCTTTTGTGTATTATCTTTGTTTGCTTTTCACAACCATCTCTGAAGTATGGACTCTCTTACAGACGTTGAGACTTAGAGAAGTGAAAGAACTCACTTGAGGTCACAGAGCTGGAAGACTGTGAGCCAGGACTAGAATTGAGCCGGAGGACTTTGGTCTCAGACACTAGCCCCCACACCCTCTTGTGTCCACTTCTCCACGAAGTGGTCTGCCTCTTTAGACCCTCAGGAATTTCAGCCTTCCAAGATCTTCCTACAGAGCTGTGGTGGCTTCATGGGTAAGGTGTTGTGCTCCCAACCCAAAGACAGGTGGTTCAAATCCACCAGCTGCTCCATGGAAGAAAAAGGAACAATTTCTTCCTGTGCCATTTACAGCCTCTGAAAACCTGCTGAGGAGTCAGCTCTGAGTCAGTTCCAACTTGATGTCAGTGAATTTGAGTTTTAGAGTTTAAAATCCTCCTGCCCATGTAACCTTGGTCCAATCCTGATTGCATGTTTCCCTTATGACTCTGTGATATGAAGATATTTTGGACACTTTGCCTCTCCAGTCATAAACTTCTTGAGGATGAGGCCTAGGCTTGGCATTTCTCTAAGAGGTTCCATGATACCAGAAAAGTTGATGGCATCCAGACAACATTCTCAATTTACCAGTAAAACAAAGGTCATGTCCTTTCTGGGACTCTAAGCTCCCCATAATTCCATTTAAACACCAAACAGAAGAATGGAGGATAAGGGTATGTAGAAAGAGCCCCGGCACCTTTTTAATCAGGGTCCTCTGGACGCTGTGAATTTCAAGAACCCCAAGAAAAGAGAGGCACAGACTTTGAAGCCTCACTGACACCACATTTGGGAGTGGCTCCTCTGACTTCATTTATCTATTGAGGAAGTCACCTTTTTTTTTTTACTCTAATATGGTTCTGGCAACCATGCCATGAATCAGATTGTGAGAAAACAAACAAAAAAATTATTCTATTGAGCTAAGGATGTTCTGACTATGTGCCAGGCAATGAGCCAGGTGATTGGGAAACAAAGTCAAATATGACAAAGACAAGGGACCTCTTAAAAATGCTAAGGAGTAGCCACAGTCTCGGAAAAAGTATTTGGTAATGACATATCAGATAAGGGACTTATATCCAGAATTTATAAAATACTTGAGCACCACAACAAGATAAATAAAGGTAAATGATCCAATAGAAAAATGGGCACAGGATATGAATAGACACTTCTCCAAAGAAGACATTCAGATGGCTAACAAGCACATGAAGAAATGTTCAAAATCCCTAGCTCTAAGAGAGATGCAAATTAAAACAACTATGAGATATCATCTCAACCTAGTCAGAATAGCAAAATTTAATAGAACAGCAAGCAACAAATGCTGGCGAGGTTGTGGAGAAACTGGAACCCTTATTCACTGTTGGTGGGAGTGTAAAATGGTGCAACCACTGTGGAAGGCAATATGGCGCTTTCTCAAAAAGTTGCAAATAGAGATACCATTTGAGCCAGCAATTCCACTACTGGGAATATACCCCAAAGAGACCATAACTGACATCCAAGCATATATACACACCCATGTTTATTGCGGCTTTATTCACAATGGCAAGGAGTTGGAAACAACCTAAGTGCCCATCAACAAACAAATGGACAGAAAAGCTGTGGTATACTCATACAATGGAATATTACACTGCATTGAAAAACAAGGAACTCATGCAATATTATTCAAAATGGGTGACCCTGGAGGACATTATGCTGAGTGAAGTATCTCAGTCACAAAAGGACAAATACTGCATGGTTCCACTGTTGTAAAACAGGACTGACATCAGGGCTGGGTTAATAATGTATACTGCATTGAAACAGATGAGAGAGAAAACTTTTTAAAAGGGGTATGTGATTAGGTATTTTTGTCATGACAAGAGTCCAGAGCAAAGGCTGCATACTGGAGTGGACCTGGGGGAGGCTTTGTAAAACAATAAAAGAATTTTTCTTTTACTTTTCCAAGAAGGTGGTGTACTAAGGGGGAGGGTTGGGAGGGGTGAAAAGTGCATCAATGAATGAATGGGGGGGAAAATTGGACAATGAATAAAGAATGTCAGTTAACAAAAAATAATATAAAAAATATTAAGGAGTGCTTGCTTCGGCAGCACATATACTAAAATTGGAATGACACAGAGAAGATTAGCATGGCCCCTGTCCAAGGATGACATGCAAATTCGTGAAGTGTTCCATATTTTTACAATGAGATGCCATCTTACCCAGTAGCAGTGGCAAAGTTTATCAGGACATCAAATAATAGAAGTTGGAGAGGATGTGGTGAGATAGAAACTCATATATTTTTGGTGGCATTGGAAAATGGTACAACCACTCTGGAAGTTTGGTATTTCCTCAAAAAGCTGAACATAGAAATTCCATATGACCCAGCTATTTCACTGCTAAGAAAATGAGAACTCAGGCACAAACAAAAATAAAGCAAACACAAAAACTTGTACACCAATGTTCATAGCAAACTTATACACCATTGCAAGAACATCGAAACAGTCCAGATGTTCAACCACAATGGAATGGATTGAGAAATTATGGTATAGTCACACAATGGAATACTATGCAGAACGCATTGCTACCTAACTTGGGAGGGACTGGGGAGCATTATGTCTCCTAAAGACAAATACTGTGTAAGACCATTATTGTAGAATGAGTAAAAGGATCCAAGGTGAGAAGAGGGAGCAGAAGAGTGAGGATTGGGGGCGCTTAATCATAGGCTCACACAATTTGATGGAAGGAGGTAGTGATGGGTTAAGGAAAGAGGAAAGATCCAGTGTATATGAACTTTATAAGTAAACCAGTATAAAATAAATTAAAAAAAATGCTAAAGAGTAAGAATGTCACTTTCGAGCTAAAGTGAGCTTGACCTAAGCTGTGATGTGTTCATTTGCATCTTGTGCATGCAAAAGCTGCACATGGAGAAGAAAGGCCAAAGAAGGAATACCCTTGGATAATGTTGTTGAGCAACAATGCATATACCATGGATTGTCAGAAGAACAAATTCATTTCTATTGGAATATCCTCAAGAATGGCAAGATTTCATCGGATGTACTTTGGGCAAACCACAAGGGAGCCGTTTCTACAGAAAGACATTGTGTTCGGTAGAGAGATAGTAAGAGAGGGAAACCCTCAAAAGATGGGTTGACCCAGTGACTAAAACAATGGGTTTAAACATGGCAGCAATTAGGAGGCTGGCGCAGGACCCGGTAATGTTTCAATCTGTTGAAAGAAGGGTTACTATGAGTGGTAACCAAGTCAATGCACCTGACAATAATAACAACTGTTTTCAGGAGCCTCACTGTCTTGTTAGAGACATGAGATAATGAATTAAAGACACCCACACTTCCTATGTTCCGCTCTCACTTGCCTCTGCAAAGTCTTCCCCAAATGTTTCTAGAATGTCTCACCTTGGGCTCATGACTGAGCCCAGGCATCCTGCCACTTACGATGTGAGACCGACAACTGTTTCCCTCCACTGGATGCTATTCCACACCTGGACAGTCTCGTGGCTGCTGATGAAGATGCAAGGTTTCCAGGTCCTAGACTGAGGGAACATCCTGATTGTAACATCCTCGTTGTTCACTTGGCCAGGAAGCTGGGGAGCTGGGCTCTTTGAGCCATGAAGGTTTAAAATGCTTTTAGTGAAACAGCCCTGCCAGGGTCAGACACTGCTTTCAGGGACTCTCCTGACTCCCCTGCATGCTTGCACGCACACAGACAATATGTGCATGCACATATGCACAGATATGCATGCATGCACATGCATGCATTCACAGCTCACACGTGATTCCATGGGCTCTGAGCTCGGAGGCGTGCTAGACTGCATTCAGTTGCAAGCTCATACACCAAGAGTCACACTAAAGCCCTGATACTGGGGCTAATGCATCTGCTGGTCCTCCCTTCCCACAGAATAGCTCTTACCCAGAGTTCTCCTCACTTCCTCTGCAGCATAAGTAAGATCCTGGCAGGCTCCACCACCACTTCTCTGCATAAGCCTAGACAAGTCCTAGTTGAGCCACAAATACAACTTTATAGTCCCACCTGCTTCTCTCACACATGCATGGCTTATCGATATTTTAAGGGGAAAAAGACAAGAAGGAAATATTCCAAAGGTTTTTTGTTTCTGGGGGAGATTCTTTATGTTCTATTGTCTCTTCTAAACAATAATAATAAAACTCCAAAAGTCTTAGCATTCCTTTTTCTTTATTTACCTTTTAAGTTTATTGTGATTTGTGTGAGAGTGTACAGAGCAGATTGGTTTTCCATTCAACAACTTGTACACCTTTTGTGACATTGATTGCCATCTCCACAATGGAGCAGCACTCTTCCCCCTCCCTCCCTATGTTGACCACTTCCACTCGTCCTTTTCTGTCCCTTCTTGCCTTCTGAGCTTTCTCCTAGAGAAATGCTGAAGCTTTGTGTGTGGTTGATTGTTCTAAGGAGTACCTCTCTGATATTGTTCTTCACCTTGTTCTGTCTACTGTCTGGCCAAGGATCTCTGGGGCCTGGTGTAGCAGGTTGAGTGTCAGGCTGCTAACCAAGACCTGATGGAGGGTTGCCATGGGTTGGACTCGACTTGATGATGCTAGGTTGTGTTTGCTTTTAGTTTTATAAAGGGAACAAGAGCACCAAGGAAGTTCTAACCCCACAGTCAGCCATTCAAGGTCAAAAGGGTAGCATTTGCCCAGGGATAAGGCCTAGATGGCCCGAAAGGGCAGGCTCCAAGGATTATTGGAAATAAGAATCAAAGGACCCAGAGGTGGGTGAGGATAAGAAGGTGGGAGGGTGGGAAGCGAGAATAGTTACAGTGCGGATAAGGTAGTTAAGGTTTGAGTGGTTGAATAGGAAAACCAGTTTCATCAAGTTTTCACTCAAATCTCAATTCGAGACTTGACTTTTTCTTCAGCTTTAAAAATTCTGCATGGATTATTCCTTTTAGGTTTTCTAACTCCTGATCTTTGCACATTTCATTGTAATTCTTTGCCTTCTTGAGCAACCCTTTGAAACTCTTACTTCATAATTTCTTCCAATTACTTTATCTACTCTAAGAAGAATTGCACTGGGGAAATCTGTTGTCAGGAACCTCTCCAAAGTCCTAAAGAGCAATGATGTCAGTCTAGAGACTAAGATGTGCCTGATCCATGTCATGGTCTTTGCAATTACTTGCTATGCATCAGAGAGCTGGACAATAATGAAGGCTGACAGAAGAAGAATTGATGCCTTTGAATTGTGGTGCCGGACAAGAGTAGTGAACATACCATGGGCTCCCAGGAGAACAAATAGGTCTGTCTTGGAGAGGGTGAAACCAAGTTTCTCCTTGGAGGCTAGGATTTTGAAGCTCTGTCTCATACACTTTGGGCACGTGGCCAGGAGGGACCAGTCCTTGGAGAAACACATCATGCTCAGAAGGGTGGGGGGACAGCACAGGAGAGGAAGACCTCAGATGAGATGAATTGACACAGTAACTGGGGCAATAGGGGTAGGCAGTCGGAGTCAGTGAGACTGGCTCAGGACAGGGCAGGCTTCAGAGCTATTGTACATACATAGGGTTGCTATGAGTCACAAGAGGCCCGATGGCACATAACAACAACAACAACAACAACTCTAAGTTCCAGGGAGCCCTGGTGGCCTTGTGGTAAAAATCCATACTGCAGTCCCAAAGGCACAGAGTTCAATTCCACCATTCCTCCACAGGAGAAAGATGAAAAATCTCCTCCAGTGTGATTTACTGCCTCTGAAAACCCACTGGAGGGTCAGCTAAGGTCGGCTCCAACTTAACTACACACAACAACAACAACAATTCAAAGTTCCACAGAGTTCTGGTGGTATAGTCCATAGCAAGTTGTACTGCTAACTCAAAGGCCATGCTTCTCTCTCTGGTAGTTCAAATCTACCATCCGTTCCACAGAAGCAAGACAGTCTCTTCTCTTTTGATCTGCAGCCTTGAAAACTGATGGTAGTTGCAAGCACTCCCAAGTTCAAGAGTAAAAGTCCGTGTCTCTTGTGACATCTCAGTCTTTTCTTTCTTTCCTGCCTTTAAAAATAACATTTTACTTTCTTCCTATATGATGTCGTTGCTGTCATCTCACAACTCATCTGGTCTTTGTTCTTTAGTATTCAATGTGGCAAATCTATTCTTCTTGAAATGATCTCTAAATGTGTCTGTCAGTTTGTTGAATGCTTGCATGTTGCTATGAGACAGAAGGGATACCATCAACATTGCAAATACTATTAGAGTCACCCTGGTGGACAGGTTTAATGGGGCTTCCAGACTGATAGACTAAGTGAGGTAAAAGCTACGTCAGTATTACAAGCACTAGCAGGTTCACACATAGTGGACAGGTTTCAGTGGAGCTTCCAAGCTAAGGCCCAGTGACCAGCTTATTATAAGATTGGCGAGTGATTTCCCTGTGAAGGGCAGAGGAACAGGGTCTGACACAGTGCCAGCAAAAAGCCCGCAGGTCAGGAGGCACTCACAGTACATATGGGAAGAGATACCTCCTCAAAGAAGAGTCAACCTTCATGATATGTTTTTCTTTTTTTTTAAATTTATTTTATTTTATGTGTGTACCGTCAAATCACATCTGACTGGTACGGGAGGAGATTGTTCCTCCTTCTTCAGCAGAGCATCTGGTGGATTTGAACCGCGCACCTCTGGGATTGCAGTGCAGTTAACCTTCATGATATGGACAAAGTTTCCTGGGACTTTCATTTGCTGATGTGGCATGACTGAAAATGAGGAAAAACCAGCTGCAAATATCCATTCATTATCAGAATATTTATGTCCTAAATATGACACTAGAAAAATTGGAAGTCAAACTGAGATGGAATGCATAAGGATTGATACCCTAGGCATTAGTGAGCTGAAATATACTGATATTGCCATTTTGAATCAAATAATCATATGATCTACTATGCCAGGAATGATGAGGTGAAGAGGAATGGTGTCATATTTACTGGGAAAAAGAACCATTTCATTGTCAAAAACCATTTCAAGATCTATCCTGAAGTACAATGTTGTCAGTGATATGAAAATATGTATACTTCAATGAAGACCAGTTAATAAGGCTTCAAATTTATTCATGAACAATTAACGTCACAAATAGAGACTTTTACCAACTTCTGCAGCCTGAAATTGATCAACTGTGCCATCAAGATGCATTGATAATCACTAGTGATTGTAATAAAAAAGTTGGAAATGAAAAAGAAGGATAGATTGTTGGAAAATAGGACCTTGGTGTTGGAATTGTTACAGGAGATTGCATGATAGAATTTTTGTTTATTTTTTACATTTTAAAAATTTTTACATTAGTTTGCTTGTGTGATAGAATTTTGCAAGTCTTGTGCTGCCAGTGTAATGGTCTGTGGTTCAAATCCACCAGCTGCTTCACAGGAGAAGGATGGACAGTCTTCCCACCTGCAATTTACTGCCTTTGAAGACCTACTAGGGGCTCAGCTATAGGTTAGTTCCAACCCGATGGTTAGTTAGTTAGTTCCAGCATTAACTGAGAACACTTTTTCACCAACAGCATTAAATATAACATAGCCTGTGACCCTTGCCAGATGAAATACAGGTATCAAATTAAAGACATCTCTGGAAAGAAATGACTGAGAAGTTCAATACCATCAGTCAGAACAAGGCTAAGGGTCAACTACAAAATAGATGATCAAGTGCTCTCATGCAAATTCAAGTTGAAACTGAAGAAAATGAGGAACAAAATACAACCTTGAACATAGCCTACTGAATTTAGACACAATCTCAAGGATAAATACGATGCATTTTCCCCGGAACAATTCCTTATTTTCAGTTCTATTTATAGGAGGATTGTGCTAAGAAAGCACCTTCTTCTTCTATGCACAAACTGATGGACATTTCCTCCTCTGAAGGCACGTCCCTATCTCCATTGGTCACTGTTGCCTGCACATTCCCATACAAGTGCACGGCTGACCTACAGAGCCTGCTGATACCGCACGTGCACCAGCAGGCATGAGGGACCCTGTTTTGTCAGTTTTTACAGTGACACTCTCCACCTGCCATCATGGGGGTGGGGTAGGGTGCTGCTGATGCAACAGAGAGCAGGGAGGAGGAGGTGGAGGAAGGAAAGTAGGCTAGGTGCAATTCATCACCACTGGAGTTCTCGGTCTGCTTTTTTTAATTTGAAAAGCACAGTTTGTACTTCTCCAAATTAGTCAGGCTTTGTCTTGATTCTCTCACCGGGGAACGGTAACTCTAGTCTGGAGTGTGTTTAACCTGAGTTGAGTTGCTTCAAGGTTCAGCTCAGTTCATCCTTTCCTTGGGGTCTCACGGCCCACTTGGGTGAGGACATACCGAATAAGGCAGACTCCACCACAGGCCTTGTGACAAACATGACCTTGACTCAGGAGAGGATGGTTGTCTAGGGAGTGCTGCTGGCTCCTTAGACATTAACTCACCTACAGAAAGGCCCCTTGCAGCCAAGATCATCCCCTATCCAAATGGCCCATATCCAGTGATAGACCACAGTTGGAGTACAAAGGCCTGGCAAGTTTCTCTAATGTGGCCACTGCTGAGAGGATGGTTTTGCTCCATTGTACCCCCAGACCTTGCCACATCTCAGCTTTTCTCAGTGGACTCCCAAGTCCTTCCCCTTCCTCCCTCAGGTACTGATCCCAAAAGCACTCTGTCATACATTCCTGCGCATTAAACTCCCCCTCAGCATCTGTTTTCCAGAAATCTACCCTGAGACTGGTCTCTCCAGAGACTCGTTGACGTTTGGTCCTGAACCTGCAAAGAGAAGGACTCAGAGGCCAGAGACCACTTGTAACGGAGGATGGGCCCCAAATGTCAACTTTCCTGAGGTCCAGCCAGAACACACCTCCTCAGAGGCCTGCCCGGATTCCCTTCTGTTAGACACCCATAGAATTTATCTAACCAACATCTCTCTCCCTCTCCTTCCTCCTCTCTTTTTTTCCTTCTTCCAGAAAGATTTATTGAGCACCTGTGTGTCAGGTGCTGTTCTAAATGCTGGGGATGCAGCAATGGGCAGAACAGAACTCCACGTCCCATTAGAGCAGGTTTTCTAGCACTAAGAGCCGATATCTGCCTAGTAGAGTGATGTCCGCTGGTGATCAGTGAGTCCTGATGGAAGAGTGTGTAATGTATCACTGAAAAATCAGCAGGGCAGTTCCACCAGCCTCTCCGTGTGAGAAAGAGAGGCTTTGCCTCCAGCAAAGAGTTACAGCCTCAGAGCCCTGCAGGAGAGGGGCTGCGAGTGGACTGACTCAATCAACGGTGGTGGGTCCTGTTTTGAGTGAGGGATTACTATGAAGGGGATCAAGGGGGTGGAGGGAGTCAGTGACCAGGTGATGCTTGAGAAGGTCTGAAAGAAGTGAGCGGAGGGTGACTCGTGGAGTTATTTGTGGAAGAGCATCCCAGGGAGCAGGGACAGAGGCCTTGAGGCAGGAGCGTGCTGTGTGTGATCAAGAACTAAGGGCCAATGAGACTGGAGCAGAGCGAGGGGTCTTGGAGGTAAACTTGAAGGTGGTAGAAGAGAGAATGGGCTTACAAATGCTGTGAGCAGCACAGATCACTGAAGAGTCTTCAGCATAGACTCTGGGGGAGACAAGTTTCTGAGCACAGCAGTGATGTGATCAGGCCGCGGGTGTTAAAGGCTCACTCTGTGCCATGTGGAGAGCAGTGGGGGGGGGCAAGCACAGGAGCAGGAGGCACCCAAGGCGGTTGCAGTCAATCCAGGTAGGACCCACGGTGGCTCAGCCCAGGGCTGCTTTGAGGGCACTGCTGGTGGAACTTTCTGGTGATGCTCCCAGGTCTGCTGTGTAGCCGGCAGGTGCACACGAGTGGTTGCGACTTAATAGCACTTCTCAGCATGACCAGCACCGTGCTGCGGCTTTGGGGCCAGGCGTGCCTGGATGCTGACTCTGTCCAGACACTTGAGCTGGTTCTAGCAACTCTCCACATCTGCATTTCCTCCTCTGTAAACTCGGGATAACAATCCCTACATCCTGAGACCACTGAGAAGATGAAACATGATCGCGCAGAGGCAGTTCATCACACCGGAGGAGATTGCCCAGCCTTCTCCTGCAGAGCAGCTGGTGGCCTCAAACTGCACGCCTTTGGGATGGAAGCACAGCTTTTTCCTCTTAGGCCACCAGAGCTTCCTAAAGAAAGGCTACAACAAATAATTCTTGTCTTTGTTTCTGAGTGCTACTGAGTTGATTTTCAGCTCATAACAACCCCAAGTAACAGAGTAGAACTACCAAAAGGGTCTTATGGGCTGTAATCCTGGTCTTTCTCTCATGAAGCCAATGGGTAGGTTTGAACTACCAACCTTTCTATTAACAGCCAAGCACTTAAATCCTGTACCTCTAGGGCTCCTTGAATAAAGGTAATAAATTATTACATATCAGCAAGTTGGAACTAATTAATCTCTGAGTCTCCAATGACTTTTCAGAGACAGTGAATTTCATGGGGAGAGATTGTCCATCTTTCTCCAGGAGCAGCTGGAGGGGTCGAACCATATTCCTCCACTAAGCCACCAGAGCTCCCTTAAAAGTAAGTATGGTTACTCTAAAGACTGCAATTCTCTTGGCTGCGTGAGTCCTAGACCAAGTTGTGCAGTGGAGGTGGGCTGGAGTGGTGGCAGAAACTGAGGGAGGAAAAACCCTGTATCAGCAAAACTGGGTGGGCCAAGGTGGGCCAAGAGCAGCTGGGTTGGAGGAGAACAGATGGGCAGACTGCTGAGCTGTAGAATCCAGGGCTGGCCTTCCCCAGCAAGGCTCAGGAATTCCAAAGGCCAGGCAAGCCGGGGGCAGGGAGGGGGGCCAGAGGGAACTCCTTGGATGAAGGTGGAGCCCTGTGGAAAATGGGAACACCCCCAAATTCTGCAGCGGCTGAGGTCATCCCAGCTGAAGCCAATCAAAACTCTCCCTTGGGTAAGCACAAAGAGCTTCACTGGGCCAGAAACTGCTGAGATTTCTCAGCACTTGCCAAGAAAAGAGGCCGCCCTGGGCCCTGGGCCCATGAGCCCCAGGAGGCCTCACCCTGGCTAGAAAAAGAGACTGGGGGAGAGCGGGGTGTGGGCAGGCCAGGAGTGGACCGGCCGGGGGGTGGACTGGGGGACTGTCTGGTGGCCTGTGGTGGTGATAGGGCCGCTCTGGAAAAGCCGTTAGGTCCTGGTCAGAGGCGGCCAGCAGGGTTCCTCTGGGACAGTGCTGTGTCTATGGATAAAGACAGAAGGCAGGAGTCAGCGGTTCTCATAAACACTAATGGAATGCCCCAACTAACCAGGACCTAGTCAGACCTTTAAACTGGGGGTCCTGAACATCCCTCTTCATTAGGGTGGACAAGTTGCACTTTGGTGTTGAACAAATATGGGTTTGTACCCCAATGTAGCTACTGACCTGAGGTAGATTGCCTCACTTGCAAAATAGGAATCACAGTGAACCATGGATTCCCCTGTGGATACCATGTGTTACAAAGTAGTTTCCCTTATCTGTGATATTTACAGAAGCAGATCGCCAGACCTTTCTTCTGCAGCACTATCAGCACTTGGGTGAGTTTAAACCACCAACTTTTTAGGTTAGTAGTTGAGCTCAAACCATCCACAGCCAGGAACCTGTCTAGTGTATATTACTCTTTTCAGGTACTATCCAGCTGCTTCAACTGACAGCAACTCCATATGGCAGAGTAGAAGGGCCCCGTAGGATTTCCTAGGCTGTAACCTTTACAGAGGGAACAGTGGCAGCATAGTAGTAAGGAGTTGTGCTGTCAACTGAAAGGCACATGGTTTGAATCCACCAGCTCTGAAACAGCAAGATGGACAGTCTTATCCCATGAGATTTGCTACCTCTGCAAGCCTGCTGGAGGGTCAGCCATGAATTGGTTCTGGCTCAACAGCACCTGGCACATAGCGCAACACATCTTTATGAAAGCAGATCAATAGGTCTTTTTCCTACAGAGGTGCTGGTTGGGTTTGAACCATCAACCTTTTCATTAGCAATTAAGCACTTAACCATTATACTACCAGGGCTCCCTTCTCGGCTTATGTTGCTGTACGTGCCGTCTAGTTGGTACTACTCAAAGCAACGCTTTGAACAACAGGTCAAATCATGTCCTATCCTGTGCCATCATCTTTGGCACACTTGAGTCCATTGCTGCAGTCATCACGTCAAGCCATTTCATTGGGGGTCTTCCTTTCTTTCTCCAACCCTTCACCTTTCCAAGCATGATATCCTTTTCCAAGGAATAGCCTCTCCTAGCAACATGCCCAATATATGTGAAATGCAGCTACACCATCTTTGCCTCCTCCAAGGAGCATTTTGGCTGCAGTTTTTAAAAGACACACCTGTTTGTTCTTTTGGCAGACCGTCGGATATTCAGTGCTCTTCTCCAACACCACAACTCAATGTCATCACTTCTATCATCCTTATTCATTGCCCAGCTCTCAGATGCGTAGCAAGTAGGCAGGTTTTAAGAACTATCTCCCCCTACCCCACTCCGAGTTCTCATGGGACATAAAGGGAGATAGTGAATGTGGAGTGAAACACACAGGAAGCTCTGTCCTGAGTCGTGAACATAACCGGAGCTCCTTGCCAGAGGCAAAGGGGAGGGCTGGGGCTGGATCCTCCTCCAGCAGACACTTCTCCTTGGGGGCCTCTAAGCCGTCCCCTCTGGCTCTGAGTGGGGCTTGGTCCTTATTCAGGACCGCCCAGTTCAAACTTCCCTTCCTCTCTGTGCCACCACCACCTGCTTCCACTTTCCTTGCCCACCCAGCTGTAGAGTTGATTCCAGGTCACAGTGACTCTTAGAACAGGACGGCTCCACAGGGTGTCCACAGCTGGACTTGACAGGAACAGACTGGCAGTGCTTCCTCCTGTGCAGCAGCTAGTGGCTTTGAGCCACAGACCTCTTAGTTAGCAGCCTAGTGCTTTAAGCACACCACTCCTAGGACCCCTTCCCTCTTCTCAGGCCCCACAGTCCTCAAGAGAGGAAACCTCTTTATCCCAGTCACCAGGGCTGGGGAGGGGGAGGAAGCTCCCACACCCGCAGTGTGCAGGCACGCTGACATCACACAGAAGCCACAGTGGGCCACACTGGGTGGCTGAGTGATCAGAGGTGCCAGCCAGCTTGCTAGCTCTTCTGGTAACTTCCTCTGAGGAGTGTCCATCTCCGGGAAGGGCACGGCCAGGACCAGAGCCAAGTGGGTGGCTGCTCAGAGCTGGGCTGGCCTGGGAGGTTTCCTGTGGGCCACAGCTTCATACAACCTTGGGGCCGGCTGGCCGCTCGCCTCTCTGTCCCCACCCTCTTCAAGATGCCAAACCACCCTCTCAATCACAGATTCCTGGAACTTCCTTCTGAGGGCGGGGATGCATACGCCTGCCTGCCCCCGCAGCACCTCCACTCCATCTGTCCCCTTGATTGTCCTTTTCCTCGTATGTCAGAGGCTGTGAAAGTTGTCTGTGGTCGGTGTCTAAGTTATTTGGTTGAGGACAGATGTTGTGACCTTGGACCCTCAGAGCGTTTTAGGCCAATGTGTCACAGGGTTGCCGAGCAGGCCAGAACATGTGGGCTTCTGGGATCAGCCCAGCGCTCAGTGGGTCACTATTCAACTCTCCCAGTGACTGCATGAGGGGGCTCTTGTCCCTTTACAGGTGTGAACATGAGCAGACCTACCCGCTGACGGTCACATAGCGAGGAGGGGGCAGAACCTGCATCAGAAACCGAACCCCAGGTTGTAGGACCGATACTTCATCACCTCCAAGCATGTTCCATGGACCAGTCAGTCCCTCAGGTCTGTCTAGAATGAAAGAAGCTTCAACAACACACAGGAGGAGCTGTGCTCCACCTCTGGAGAGAGAAAAGACTCTAACAAGTCCTGCAAGGGGTAAATCTATTTAACTCTCTCTAACCTAAAGAATTGATGCCTTTGAGCTGTGGTGCTAGAGAAGAGTATTGAATGTACTCTGGACTGCCAAGAAAACAGATTCATCCTGTTATTGTTGTTATATGCCATCGAGTCGCTTGCGACTCATAGCGACCCTATGAACAACAGCCCTAAACTCTGCTCTGTCTTGTGCCAATCGCACTGCCTCTGACACTCCCATCCCGATTATCCCAGTCACTGAATCAATCCACCTCATAGAGGGCCTTCCCCTCCTGCGCTGTCCCTCCACCCTCCCAAGCATGATGTCCCTCTCCAAGGACCGGTCTCTCCTCACAACATGTCCAAAGTATGTTAGACGGAGCCTCAGAATCCTTGCCTCCAAGGAGCCACCCGGTTTAACCCTTTCCAGGACAAATCTGTTTGTTTTCCTAGCAGTCCATGGTATTCTCAATACTCTTCTCCAGCACCACAGCTCAAAGGCATCAATTCTCCTTCTATCCTCCTTGGTCATTGTCCAACTCTCTGATGCATAACAAGTGGTAGCAAAGACCATGGCCTGTATCAGACACACCTTAGTCTCCAGAGAGACACCATTGCTCTCCAGTACTTTGGAGAGGTCCCTAACAGCAGACTTTCCCATGGCAATGCTCCTTTTAATTTCCTGACTGCTGGTGCCAAAACTGTTGACTATGGAGCCAAGCAAACTAAAGTTGTGTACAATCTCAATCTCTTCACCATCCATCCTGATGCTGCCAATTGGTCCAGTGGTGAGAATCTTTGTCTTCTTGACATTGAGCCTCAATCCATATTGTAGGCTGCAGTCCTTGACACTCTGCAGCAGGTGCTTCAGGTCCTCTTCAGTTTCAGCAATCAGAGTTGTGTCATCTGCATAACGTAGATTGTTGATAAATCGTCCACCAATCTTGACCCCACATTTTTCCTCATAGAGCCCAGCCTCCCGGATGATCTGTTCTGCATATAGGTTGAAAAAGGTATGGAGATAGGATGCATCCCTGGCGTATGCCCTTCCCCATTTTGAACCATGCAGTGTTCCCTTGCTCTGTTCTGACGACTGCCTCCTGGTCCAAGTATAGGTTTCGCATTAGAATGATCAAGTGTTCTGGGATTCCCATTCTTCTGAGTCAGCCACAGTTTGTTATGATCCACACAGTCAAATGCCTTTCAATATTCAATGAAACACAGATAGACATTCCTCTGGTATTCCCTGCTTGCAGCTAAGATCCATCTAACATCAGTTACAATATCCCTAGTACCACGACCCCTTCTAAAGCCAGCCTGGACTTCTGGTAGTTCTCTGTTAATGTGCTGTTCCAGTCGTTTTTGGATAATCTTCAGTAAAATCTTGCTTACATGTGAAACCAGTGAGATTGTTCTGTAGTTTCCACATTCTGTTGTGTCACCTTTCTTTGGGATAGGAACAAATATAGATCTCTTCCAGTCAGTTGGCCAAGTGGTTTTTCTCCAGATTTCTTGGCACAACTTGGTGAGCACGTCCAGGGCAGCATCTAGAGAGGGTTAAACCAGGCTGCTCCTTGGAGGCATGGATTCTGAGGCTTTGTCTGACATACTTTGGACATGTTGTAAGGAGGGAGAAGTCCTTGGAGACGGACATCATGCTTGGGAGGGTGGAGGGACGGCACAGAAGGGGAAGACCCTCTATGAGGTGGATTGATTAGGGCTGTTGTACATAGGGTCACTATGAGTCACAAGCGACTCAACGGCACATAACAACAACAACGTAAAGCTTCCCAGACTTATCGGGACTTCCAATCCTTGCCCTCCTTTTTAGTGGGGCACTAATAATATCCCAAAAGAACCCTGATGTGAGGTATATAACATATCAGGCTTCTAACTAAAAGGTCTACAGTTGAAATCCAGCAGGCATTCTGTGGGAAATAGATGGGCAAAGACACATCCTTGGGAACCTCACGGAGAATGCTATGGGTCAGAATGGACTTGTTGGCAGTGGGCTACGGTTTCATTTGGTTTGTGTCATCGTCGTTGTTTTTAATATCCCACAGAATGAGCTTAGGGAAATGGTACATGAGGAAGCATGTTATTGGCCTGGTTCTGATGGCACCTGACCCATACTGATCTTCAGTGTCATTGAGTTGATCCTACCTCCCAGTGTGAGTCCATGTGACAGAGCAGAGCTGCCCCATGGGGTTTCTGGGATCTTTATGAGAGCAGAACATGAGGCCTTGCTTCTGCAGAGCCTGTGGGAAGGTTCGCTCTCCCTGTCTTTTGGACAGCAGCTGGACCTTTAACTGTTGTACTAGCAGAAGTCTTTTAACTCAGATCCTACTGCTATTAAATCAGTTCCAACTCACAGAGACCTTAAAGGGCAGGACTGCTCCATAGCCTTTCCCAGGCTGCAGATTTTCTCAGAAGCAGCTTGCCTCCTCTTTGTCCCCAGGCTGTTCGAACTGCTGACCTTCGAGTTAGCACTTCACCACTAGGGCTCTTTGACTCATAGTTTCGCTCCGCCATCAAGGCCCCTCTGACTCATGCTGACCCTTCATCAGATTTCTGAGGCTGTGCATCTTTCTGGGAGGAGACTGTCCAGCTTTGTCCAGAGTTGCTGCTGGTGGATTTGAACAGCTGACCTTGCGTCTAGCAGCCCAACATGGGATGGATGATACCACGAGAGTTCGGTTAGCGTTGGTTGAACATAACGAATGCATATCTCCCCCTTTTAGGTCCATCTGTTGTCCATGCCTCCATATTCCTTTCTCTGAAGAGTTCCTCAGCCATGAAGGATAGCCCTGCCAATAACCTTCTCTGGATGTCACCCCGGGGTGACGTTTTCATCTGCACTGGCCACGTGGGAAGAAAACTCCGTCCACACAGACCCTGAAGACCTCTTGTCTGCCTCTCACAGGGACACCCTTCAGGAAAGTTCCATGTCCACTCTGGTTAGTTTTGCTTTGTCAGCTGGAAAATGAGAAGATGTCAAAACCTCCCCACTCTTCATTCACCTTCTCCCGCTCTCCGGAGCTGTGACCCTCCCCGTCTATCGACCCTCACACCTCCATTTTGACCCTCCTTGAAGCCTCTGACCCGTCACTCACCTCCTCACTGTCCCTCTGCTTTTGTATGCCTCGTCCATCGGCCCCTCTCACTTCCCACTCTTGCTAACTCACTAGATCCCATGTTGTTGTTGTTGTTGTCATGTACTGATGAGCCAAAATGACCCATCACTGACCTCCCGCCACCCAGTGGGTTTTTAGGGGTATTAATTGCACTGGAAGAGATTTCCCATCTTTCTCCCACAGAGTGGCTGGTAGATTCGAACCACATACTTTTGGGCTGGCGGTGCTGCTCCTTACCATCAGGCCACTGGAGCATCCTCTAGATCCTCATACTAGACTGGGATCTGAGGTTCCACACCCTGGCTGCACACCTCAGTCCTCGTCCAGGAATCCAAGAACCCCAGATCTCACCTCCAGGGTGATGAGACTCCATGTATCCCGTGCTTTTAAAATGCTGTCGTGACCAGGTCCACTACCTTGTCCCAACACTGCCTTCCCTTAGCTATTCTTCCCACAGGTTTTGCAGATGGTTACTTGGTGTCAGGTGTAAGGATGTCCCTCTTCCCCTCTCTTGACCCTTGAGCTCTTCCAGAGAAATACTATCTTCACAAGGACAGCACCATGACAGATTCGGACTCCAAGCCAGCACCACCTAAGTGGCCGGACACCCCTCCTTGGCTACCTTGTCCCTAGACACTGACACTCACTACTTGGGTCTCCATCTCTCCAGGCTCCCTTCCTCACTCCAGGCCTTCCTTATGGAACCTAGTCTACTCCAGGAGGAAATTGGGGTCACTTGGGTGATACTTCACTTTTGCTCTACAGATTGCTCTGTCTCTACAGAGCAGAATCTCAGGCACACCTCAAGACTGGGGGTTGGGGGAGAACACCCCCAATAAAGGAGACTAGGAGTGAGGCACAAAGGAGGTGAGAGGGAGACTTTAGAATGAGGGTGGCCAAGTGTATCTGGGTTTGTCCAGGACAGTCCTGGTTTATGACAGTTAACCTCACATGATTATTAATTAGTGTCCCCTTTTCGCTTTCAGAAATGACCCACTTTGGATGATGAATTATGTGTCCACCTTACTTAGAGGGTCAAGGAAGAGGAAGCATTCAGGGAAGACAAAATGTAGATACAAAATCTCACAGCAAAGCCAAGTAAGGTGAGGATAGAAACTGGTGCATTGCAATTGGGCTGGGCAAACTCTTGATCTCGAAGAGATACATCTCAGTCAGAAAAGTTTCTGAGGAAGAAGCTGGAAAATAGATGGAATCAAGCTGGAGAATGAATAAGAAATGGGTAGAAATAACAAGTGGTGTTTCCCAGCTATAACACTGGAAGCTGTGCCGCCTGCATTTCCAGTGCCAGCAGGCCCAGCCATGGCGGACTGGTTTTAGCAGGGCCCTTGGACTAAGAAAGACCTGATGCTTTTCTGAAAATGAGCCAGTGAAAACCTCAGAGTCACAATAGAATATTGTTCAATCTAGTGCTGGGAGTCATTACATAACAGCCACAACAATAGACTCTTAACGGACGAGACAGCATGAAGATAGTGCAGGACTGGGTTCCCTTTTCTTTGCTTGTACATGGGGCTCCCATGAGTCAGAGCTGACTTAATAACAGCCAGTAACAACCGCCAGGCTAGGCGCTGTTCTGGGTGGTCCTATGCAAACAAAGTGCATTGCTGTTGAGTCAATTCTGACTTATAATGATCCTACGGAACAGACTCGAGGAAACTCTGGTGGTATAGTCTGTAGGGAGTTGCACTGCGAACTCAAAGATAGTGCTTCTCTGGCAGTTCAAGTCCACCAGAAGTTCTGTGCGAGAAAGATAAGCCATCTCTGCCCATGCAATTTTCAGCTTCCAAAACCCCACAGGAATGGAGCTCTGGTGGCCTAGTGGCAAGAGCGGCACTGCAGTCCTGAAGGCATGAGGTTAGAATCCAATAGATGCTCCACTGAAGAAGGAGGGACAATCTCCTCCTGCGCAAGTCTGATCCGATTTGACGGTACACAACAAGAAAAAAATTGAACATAAAACCCCACCGGAAGGTCAGCTATGAATCAATCTGACTCAACAGTAGTGAGTTATTTTTCATAGGACAGAGCAGAACTGTCTCATAGGGTGCTGAGGCTAAGGACTTCTGGTGATGTAGTCCGTAGGGTGCTGTGCTGCTATCCAGAAGGTTACAAGTCTCCAGAGACAGGAACTTCAGGGGACAAAGGTAGACAGTTTCTTTTTCTATAAGATTCACAGATTTGAGAACCCAGTGGAGGGTTGTTAGAAGTCGGGATCAACTCAACGTCTCTGAGTTATTTGCTTAGTTCCTCTTTATGGAAGTAAACTGCCACATTTTTCTCCCACAGATCAGCCGGTGGGTTCAAACTGCCAACCTTTGGGTCAGCAGCCTAGTGCTCAATCATAGTGCCTTTGGTGCTCTTTGCTCTGGACTCTGTTGCCATCAGGTGTTTTCTAACTCACAGCCACCCTATAGGACAAAGCAGAACTGCCCCAGAGGGTGTCCAAAGCTGCAATCTTCATAATACAGGACTGCTAGGTCTTTCTTCCATTGAGCGGCTACTAAGTTTGAACCACCTACCTTTCCATTAGCAGATGAGTGCTTTAATTGTCATGCCAGCAGGGCTCCTTACCAGAGGTGTCGACTAGGCTGATGAGCACATGAGTTCTCGCAGGAGAGGGGCCAGAGCTGGTGAAACAGATCCATTTGCCCTTGTAGGTGGTAGTTAAACCATTGTCATTTTAAGGGGGAGCAACACCAACCAAAACATCAATCCAGAAGCTCTTTCTCAGAAGCACAAAACAAAAAGCTTTCCAGAGTCTATTTTTAACAGCTATCACTTGCTGGTATAACTAACCACCCCCACTCTAAACATATCCATGAAATGTAATGTTCATGTAAAATGAAAAAATTAAAATGCCTGTGGGCATTTTCATGCCTTCTAATAAATAAACAACAGTTTTTGTAAGTTAGTAAGGCTTGCATTTCCTGTCTTCTGAGTTCGAAGGGAGGCCAACTTATTTCACATCTGACGTTGTTGAGGAAGGCTGGAGTGGAGGAAGCACCGGAAATGGTACTTATTTATGGAATGCAGCATAATTTCCTCCCCATGCCTGTGGATTCACTGAAGGGCCGATTCTGCTACTCAAAGTGCTGCATCCCGTCTCTTCTCTAAATGTATCTGCTCACTGCTGTTGTTGTTGTTATGTGCTGTCGAGTCGCTTGTGAGTCATAGCGACCCTATTTACAACAGCCCTAAACTCTGCTCTGTCCTGTGCCAATTGCACTGTCTCTGACACTCCCATCCCAATTACCCCAGTTACTGAATCAATCCACCTCATAGAGGGCCTTCCCCTCCTGCGCTGTCCCTCTACCCTCCCAAGCATAATGTCCTTCTCCAAGGACCAGTCTCTCCTCACAACATGTCCAAAGTATGTTAGATTGAGCCTCAGAATCCTTGCCTCCAAGGAGCCACCTGGTTTAACCCTTTCCAGGATGAATCTGTTTGTTTTCTCAGCAGTCCATGGTATTCTCAATACTCTTCTCCAGCACCACAGCTCAAAGGCATCAATTCTCCTTCTATCCTTCTTGGTCATTGTCCAACTCTCTGATGCATAACAGGTGATAGCAAAGACCATGGCCTGTATCAGCTGCACCTTCGTCTCCAGAGAGACACCATTGTTCTTCAGTACTTTGGAGAGGTCTCTAATAGCAGACTTTCCCATGGCAATGCGCCTTTTAATTTCCTGGCTACTGGTGCCAAGACTGTTGACTGTGGAGCCAAGCAGACTAAAGCTGTGAACAATCTCAATCTCTTCACCATCCATCCTGATGCTGCCAATTGGTCCAGTGGTGAGAATCTTTGTCTTCTTGACATTGAGCCTCAATCCAGATCTATCCTCTCATAGACACTGTGAAAGTGACAACCTCTCCCTCTTCAGCACCTGGCTGTCCCTACATTTGTGGGACCCTCAGCAACAGTATAAATGGAGGCCTATATTCCCATGGAATAAGTCTGAGTACTTACAAATTATTAAACTAACAAACTGTTAAAGGATATCCTATTTACCCACTTTGACAAATAACGTTCTAATGGCCTGGAAGTTGTTGTTTGTTAAGTGCTATTAAGTTGACGATAACTCAAAGAGACCCTATGAACTTGAGATCTGAACCTTCCCATCCTGTGTCACCTTGCCCATCTCCACCACGCTCCAGAGTTCATTGTTGTGTCAATCATTCTCATTGAGGGTCTTCCTCTTTCTGGCTGAACCCTCTCTACTTTTCCAAACATGATGTCTTTAGGGAGCTCTGGTGGCCTAGTGGCAAGAAGCTGCACTGCAATCCAAACATGATGTCTTTTCCTAAGAAATGGCACCTCCTGACAGCATGCCCAAAGTATATGAGACGAGGTTCCACTATCCCTTCCTCTAAGGAGAAGCCTCGTCATACTTTCTCCAAGACAAATTTATTTCTACTTTTGTCATTCCATGGAATATTCAATACTATTTACCAACACTACAGTTCAAAGGCATCAATTTCTCCTTGGTCTTCCGTGTTCATTGTCCCGCCTCCAGATGCATATGAAGCAATTGAAAAAGACCACGGCATGGATCAGGCACACCTTTGTCTATAAACTGACGTGGGAGGCCAGGATGTGATTCAGAACTCGAAGGCTGTTTGGAGTTCCATGTTGGAATGCGGAGCTGGGTCGGGCTCATTCCTTGCCAGTTCTCTTCCCACTATCTGCTCTGAAGCAAACACAAGGGGTTAGATATAGTGCATGAGGACATCCAAGGACCAAGTGTCAGCCATGTTTCTGCTCAAGCCACTGCTCCTGGGCCAGATCAAGTCACAGTCATCCTCCAAGGACTGATCTGAGGAAGAGGCTCACACAGCCCTGGAGCTGACTCAGGACCACTTGGACAGGGAGTTCTGGGATGTATAGGGGGAGGGAACACTCTGGATGGTTTTGCCTCCTTGTCCTGCAGATTCATTGCCTGGTGAGAAGGAACACAAAGGAGAACCAGGTTCCAGGTCCCAGAAAGAAGACTTTGCCTGAGTGGATCGAAGTGAGAGAAGGATGCTGGTCAACACTCGTCTAAAAAGGATTAGGGGCTGGCCACGTCACTGTGTGGACTTTGTTATACTAAATACTTTTCAGTCTCATTTAATGAGAAAAATGTAGGTTAAGAAAGAAAATATCTAGCATTGAAACAGATGAGGGAGAGAACTGCTTAAAAGGGATATATGATTAGGTATTATTGTCATGACAGGAGTCCAGAACAAAGGCTGCATAGT
>NW_006399952.1:3410609-3420435 GCF_000299155.1 Elephantulus edwardii
TGAAAACCCTATGTATAAAAAAATTAATAATAAATATAAAACATCTCATTGTTTTGACCTCCAACTAATAGTGAAACTGTATTATGCTGCTAATATTTAAATTTAAAAAGTGAAGGGCACATACTTTGAGCATGTTATCAGAAGGGATACTTGGGGAAAAAATCATGATTGGAAAAGTAGAGGATGGGCAGAACAGAGGAAGACCCTCAATCGGATGGATTGACATGGTGACTGTAACAATGAGCTTACGCACAGTAAAGTGTGAGGATGGCACAGGACTGGGCAGGGTTTTGTTCTGTGTACACAGGCCACCAGGAATTGGCGCTGACTTGATGGCAGCTAACACTGCTGTGTCCTGGGCACTGCTTTTGGTGGTGAGGAGAGAGACAGCAGTGGATACGGACAAAAATTACCTACCTCTTTGTGTGGGAAAAGGAGAGTGACAGAAGAAAAAAATAACGTTAATAAAGAAGTAAATAGTATGATAGGAAGTTATAAGTGTGGTGAAAAAAATAGAGCAGTTTGCCAGAATGTTTTCTCAAATGCTGAATTCCTAGGTGTATAGCATCTTCTTTCAGTAAAAAAATAAAACATTTATTTTGCAAGTTGAGGATCATTTAGATAACAAAGTGTAAGAATGTATAATTTCATACTGGAGCTGGGATTCTACTCTTTGGCGGTTAAATTTCCCAATCCTATTAAATCCATCATGGGTCAGTGGTTAAAAGCAGGTGACAAATGTGAGGAAAAGATGTATACTCCTGGAAGGACAATAATCAAACGGACATTGCTCTCTTTATGAAAACTACATTAATGAATCTCATGCTAGTGTTGCAAAGATAACAGATGCAGACAAAACAAATAAACAATGGACACTTCACCAAAGAAGACATTCAGATGACCAACAAGCACATGAAGAAATGTTCAAAATCCCTAGCTCTAAGAGAGATGCAAATTAAAACAACTATGAGATATCATCTCACCCCAGTCAGAATAGCAAAATTTAACAGAACAGCAAGCAACAAATGCTGGTAAGGTTGTGGAGAAACTGGAACCCTTATTCACTGTTGGTGGGAGTGTAAAATGGTGCAACCTCTGTGGAAGGCAGTATGGCGCTTTCTCAAAAAGTTGCAAATAGAGATACCATTTGAGCCAGCAATTCCACTACTGGGAATATACCCCAAAGAGACCATAACTGACATCCAAGAATATATGTGCACACCCATGTTTATTGCGGCTTTGTTCACAATAGCAAGGAGTTGGAAACAACTTAAGTGCCCATCAACAAACAAATGGACAGAGAAGCTGTGGTATACTCATACAATGGAATATTACGCTACATTGAAAAACAAGGAACTCATGCAATATTATTCAAAATGGGTGACCCTGGAGGACATTATGCTGAGTGAAGTATCTTAGTCACAAAAGGACAAATACTGCATGGTGCCACTGTTGTAAAACAGGACTGACATTGGGGTTGGGAGGAGTCTGAGAAAGATGGGTTCAATAATGTATACTGCATTGAAACAGATGAGGGAGCAAACTGTTTAAAAGGAATATGTGATTAGATATTTTTGTCATGACAGGAGTTTAGAGTGAAGGCTACATGGTGGAGTGGACCTGGGGGAGGGTTTGTAAAACAATGAAAGAATTTTTGTTTTACTTTTCCGAGAGGGTAGTGTACTAAGGGGGAGGATTGGGAGGGGAGAAAATTGCAACAGTGAATGAACGGAAATCCAAAGTGTCTGTAAATTTTTACTGAAATTAATAATAAACTAAAAAATAAAAACAAAACAAAACAAACAAAAAAATGGCTAGAACAATACATAGAAAGGGAACTAATGTCAATTGCCATGACACAGTCCATAAAGAAAATGTTCTACATCTTACTTTGGTGAGTAGCACTCAGATAGTAAAAGCTTGTAAGCAGTCACCTAAAGTAAACTGTGGATCTTTACTAGTCTGGAGCAAAGAAGATTTAAGAAAAGCAGAGATAGAGAAACAATCCAAAATGGACTACGTGAATCTCAACTTCCATGACATTTGAGACTGGAATTAGATAGCATCTACTTACCAACTCAGACCAAGCCAAAAGACATCACAGCAGAAGATCTTGCAAACAGTCAGGGGGAAATATGAAATAAAATTTAAAAACATAGAAAAAGCCAGCCTTATAAGTCCAGTAGAGACTTGCGGAATGGACCCCTGAGATTATTGCCCTTGATTACTCTTCAACAACCTCGAATAAAATCCACCTCCCTAGGCTCAACTTTCAGCCAAACAATTGGCTTATGAGGTGATCAGTAACACCAGGAAGCACTTATTACTCCTTATAGTAACTAACTACGTACCCATGGTGGACAGTGTTTGCTGGAGCATCCTGATTAAAACAAGCCTGGAAGCAGGGGTGGCCTCCACTTCCAAAATGTCTTGCCTCCAGAAACTCTATGAACAGTGCTCAGGCCTTTTATTCATAGGGTCACTGTAAGTCATCTATGACTTGATGGCACCTAACAACAATAACAACGACGACATAGAGAGAGCTACGTTGGCCTAGTGCACAGAAAGTTATGCTACCAGGCCGAAGATGGGTGATTCTAATCTGCAGCCCTAAGGCCTGGTTCAAATTATTTTTCTGACAAACATTCTTCCAAGTGGTGTAACACTGGTCTGTACAGAGGTAGCTCGTAGTTGCTGTGATGCTGAACACTGTGACACTGATGTGTCAAATGTGATAATGGTTACCCATGGTGGACAGTGCTTGCTGGAGCTTCCTGATTAAAACAAGCCTAGAAGCAGGAGTGGCATCCACTTTTGAAATGGCTTGCCTCCAGAAACTCTATGAACAGTGCTCAGGCCTTTTATTTATAGGGTCGCTATGAGTCATTTACGACTCAGCGGCATCTAACAACAACAAAAACAAGGTGAAAGAAAAAAGCAGCTTTAGCCCAAGGATAAATCCCAGAAGGCAACAAGTGTTAGGGTAGAAGGATTAATGGAAAGGAGAAATATAGGGATGAAGTATGAAGATGGGATTGCATTATGAGTATTGCCATTAATGTCATAAAATAAAATGTGTATGAAAGGTTGAATCAAAAACCCATTTATTAAAAAATTTTTAAAAAAAAAAACCCATTTATTTAGCAATTTTTTCACTCAAGTCACCATAGAAAAATACATTTTGGAGAGCACACAAGTTGAACCCACAAAGATCTGAGTCATTCGTTGTTCTATTACACAGTATTGCCTTGCATGGATGTATCCCAATGTGTCTAACAACCTTCCTCCCTCAGTCTTCAAGTTGTTTTTAATCTTCTCAGTACAAACAATGTAGTAACAAACAGCCTTGTATCCTCATGATTGGGCAAGTGTGTAGAAGCACCTCTGGATCAATCCGTAGAAGAAAAATTGCAGCGTCTGGAGGCATGTGTGCTTGCCATGTTCGTGGCTAATGCCAGATGACTCTATGTCAACATTTTATACCCGGGAAGGTTTAAAATAAAAAAACTCTATGCTTGCCTAGAAAGAAAATAATGATTATTAAGAGATCACCATGAGGATGGCATAGGATAGGGTACAGTGGTGATCTGTTGTATATAGGTCAGTATGAGTCATACTTCATTCAACAGCACCGAACAAAAACAACTAAATCTCTTTTTTAAAGCACATCAGATATATTTTTTGCTTTCAATTTTTTTATAGTTTTAATAGGGAGCTCTGGTGGTTAGGAGATAATAAGTAGCACTATCAACCCAAAGGCAGCCAGTTTGAATCCACTGTCTGCTCCATTAGAGAAAGATGGGAAATTTCCTTCCACGCAATTCACAACCTCTGAAAAACTCATTGGAGGGTCAGCTATGAATCAGTTCCAACTCCACAGCACACAACAACAAGAAGTTTTAAATTCCATAAACTATTTTCTTTTTAGTATACATTCTCAATTTTCTTTATTAAAATTGATATTTACTTTTCATTGGCAAAGTATTATAAACTTTCACTTAAATATATTTCATTATGTAAAAAAAGTTATATTCCATTATGTGGAAAAAGACTGTTTAAAAAATAGTATGTAAACTGTAATATAGATGTTACACATACTGCCAAGAAAGGTGAGAAAAGTATCCTAGGAGCTGACCTCTCACACAAAATAGTTCTCTTTTATGTCATTTTTATTTTCTCTATAACAGAACATCACTGTCAACTACAAGATTTTAATCAAGGAATGAGGAAAAAAATGGCAAAGTAACAAAGCTATAGAAACGGCCACTGTCAGGAGTATATTCTTTTGTGAGGCCCTCAGGTTGCAGCTCATCCCTCTCGGATGGAAGCCAGTAAGCTGGGCACCCAACTGCGAGAGTCAATTCGAAAAAGATAAATTGAAATAATTAAAACCAGACAGTCCCAGAACATTTAGACTTCCTGCTAACAGACAGACGACAGCCTTTAGGAAGGTCTCGACTTAATTCCTGTGCCAGAAACATACTCTTCTTCCTTTTTACTCGATGATTCAGCCCGTCTCTCCTACCCACTTCGTAGGTGGCTGGAGCAAATTCCTCCAGACTGTCTCTTAGAGCTCACCAAGTCTGTGGCTGGTCAGAAAGCATTTTCTGATGTAGAGATAAAAAGAATTTTAAGTCTGTAACTAAACTAGCATTCTCTAGGAATGGTGTACAGAAACTAGATCTCTAGGATTCCAATTATTATTGCTGGGGAAAGTGTCCCAGGATTAAATGTTTGTAAAACTCTGAGTTAATCAGCATTCTTTACTAGAGGCCTTCTCAGAGTATTTATCATGTTCTTCATCCACAGAAACATACACTCACAAAATATCTCAAAGCTCTAGGGCTCCATGGACCGAGCTTTGATTGGCACTCGCCTAGGCTCATGTGAAACCAATACCTCGACTACAAAGCTATCATCTGAAGAGAGCAAGAAAACACTATCTGGCTTAAGATCCGAAAAGGTGTGTTGCAGGAATGTATCCTATCTTCATATCTATTCAGTCTGTAGGTTGAACAAATAATTCAAGAAGCTGCATTATTATATGAAGAACAATGTGGTATCAGGATTAGAGGAAGGCTCATCAACAACTTTTATTATGCAGATGACACAACTTTGCTGAAAGTGAGGAAGACTTGAATCACTTGCTTCATAAGATCAAATACTACACAGCCTTCAATATGGGTTACATTTCAACACAAAGAAAACAGAAAGATCCTCACCACTAGACAGACTAACAGGCAACATTTAGCAAGATGGGGAAGAAAATGAAGTTGTCAATGATTTCATTTTACTTGGATGCACAATTAATATACATGATAACAGTAGTCAAGCAATCAAAAGATGTGTTGGATTGGAATAATCTGCTGTCAGTGTCCTTTCCAAAGTTCTAAAGAGCAACAGTGTCCGTTTGAAGAGTAAGATCCAAGCACAATTTTTTCAATTACTTTCTATGTATCTGAAAGTTGGACAGTGAATAAAGACAGCAGAAGAAAAAGTGAGCCTGTGAGGTGTAGTGTTGGAGAAAATGGCTAAATATTGCATGTTGTTGTTATGTGCCGTCGAATCGCTTGTGACTCATAGCGACCCTATGTACAACAGCCCTAAACTCTGCTCTGTCCTGTGCCAATCGCACTGTCTCTGACACTCCCATCCCAATTATCCCAGTCACTGAATCAATCCACCTCATAGAGGGCCTTCCCCTCCTGCGCCGTCCCTCCACCCTCCCAAGCATGATGTCCTTCTCCAAGGACCGGTCTCTCCTCACAACATGTCCAAAGTATGTCAGACGGAGCCTCAGAATCCTTGCCTCCAAGGATCCACCCGGTTTAACCCTTGGAGAGAGAGCAACAAGGGTCCTCCTTAGAGGCAAAGATATTGGCACTTTGCCTCCTATCCTTTGGGTATATTGTCAGGAGAGGGCAGTGACCTCTGACAAGATGGATTGACACAATGACTGTAACAATGAACGCAAGCATGTCAGAGATCGTGAATGTGACACAGAGAAGGCAAGGTCAGCTCATAGAATTGCTATGAATTATAAGTGGCTTGATGGCACACTAAAACAAAACAAGAAGAAGCCTAGGTAAAACAGAATTGTTGCTGTTGTGGTTAAGTACTGTTGAGTTGCAGGTGACTCATAGCGACCCTATGAAGGAGAGTCCTCGATGCTTGGGTGCCTTTCATCCTCTCTCCAGGTTCATAGGAAGTGGATGCCACTCCTCCTTCCAAGCTTGTTTTAATCGGGGAGCTCCACCCCACTCTCTGTCCGCATTGGGTAACCAGCCATTAATGCATTTGACACATCAGTGTCACAGTAAAACAGAATTAGGAAAGAGAAATTTTATCTAGCTCATAAAGTACATTCCTTACCAAAGGTAAATATAGTGACAATTAGAACCATCTATTTATTGTATTTCACATTATTCATGAAGTTCCATGAAGATCATTTCCAGTTACAGAGCACCTATTAGCCATAGTCCTAACATCTCATTGAATGAATCTTCATGATAACTCTGCAAAGAAGATATTTTTTTCTTTGTAATTTTCAACTTCCAGAAATTAGGAAATTGAGGATCAGAATTACTAAGCAATTCGATTTGATTCATTTGTTCAACAAGTGTTTATGAAATGCCTGCTAATTGCTATGGCTCTCCATTCACACCATAGATAGTCCTGATGACCTGAAGATTGGGGACCCGGACTCAAGAGTGAGCACTACTGGAAAATAAACAAAACCCACTGACACTCCCACCATATCTTTGGGAAGCATGTGACAAGATGTGATATGATAAGAGCATGGGCTTTAGAGTCTGAATCTCACAGAATCTCCATTTTTCCGTCTGAAAAATGGGGCTAGAGAGGATTTCCCCACAACAGAGGGATGTTGTTGTGAGTAAATGAGGTCATACATAGGACATGCTTTGCACCAGACTGGTACATAGACTCAGTAGAAGTCAACTGGCCCCATCAGTCAAGGCAGGAGAAATCCAAGTGTTCAGACTGTTAGAGAATATGCTTTAGTCTTACCAACCAAAATTGACAAAGGGAAGGATGAAGAGGAGAAAGAGAAGGAAGAAATAATACAACGAATATATTCAATGTCACTGGACTGTACGTATCAAGACTGTTGTGATGGCTGCTATTAGATTGTTAACTTTGGTCTGTGACTTGGACCCACTGGAGACCCCACAAGAGAAAGATGGGGAAAATACCTCCTGTAAAGATGTGTTGATGTTGTTGTCGTTATGTGCTGTCGAGTTGCCTGCGACTCATAGTGACCCTATGTACAACAGCCCTATCCCTGCTCTATTTCTGGTCAATCTTATTGCCTCCAACACGTCTATCCCTATTAACCCAGGCAATGAATCACTCCACCTCATTAAAGGTCTTCCTCTCCTCCATTGTCCCTCCACCCTCCCAAGCATGACCTCCCTTTCCAAAGACTGATCCTGCCTTGCAACCTGTCCAAAATATGTCAGATGACGCTTCAGAATCCTTGCCTCCAAGGAGCAGCCTGGTTTCACTCTCTCCAGGATGAACTTGTCTGTTCTGCTAGCAGTCCATGGTATATTCAATACTCTCCTCCAGCACCACAGCTCAAAAGCATCAATTCTCCTTCCATCATCCCTGTAAAGATTTACAGTCTGTAAACCCAGACGAGGATAATGATGAGTCAGAAACAACTCAACAACACTGAGTTTTTGGTTATATCTCCACTACCCTCAGAAGATAGGTAACTCTGGTGGACTAGTGGCAAGAAGCTGTGCTGCAATCCCAAAGGCACCCAGTTCAAGGCCACTAGTTGCTCCACAGGAGCAGGTTGGGTAATCTCCTCCCATGCAATTGTCTCTGAAAACCTATTGTAACTTTACTGTACACAATAACAATACAATAAAAAAAAGAGCTAGGTTTCAATCTGAATGTTTTTGGGGTGCAGGTGTTGCACAGTTAATTTTTGTGTAAAATAAGATTCCCCAAAAGGAGATCCCATCCCATCCCATCAGGACCAGAGAAGATATAAGGTCAGAGTGGCCTTCCCAAGGAGAGAACATTCTAGAGCCCACAGCTTACAAAAGGGCACATGAAATTATAAAGTTCAAGAAACATGATGTTAGAATTGGGAAATCCTGCCATGGGTTGCTTTATTCTTCTTTAAATGCTTTTCTGAACCTCCTTGACCAGGCAACCTCATGAAAGAATGAACGCCAGCAATGGTGGGAACTTTTAAATGGCTGTGTTTACACTGAGAAGACCACACGGGTCCTGGAGAGACTTTGCTGATACTGTTGCCTCCTGAGAATGACAGAAGAGCACTAAGCCACTTGAGGAAAACATTCTTGGGCCTGGAGAAGTGAGGATTGGTTTTTAACCCAACTCCAATCAAGACTCCAGATTTAATTTTATGAGAAACAAAAAGATAATGGAACATGTTAAATGATACTATAAAGATGCAAAAAATCCAAACCCACAGGTGAGGGTAACTCCATGGGAAAAATGGCCTGTTTCCTCAAGAAACAAATAAAAGGCAAATAAATAAATAAATAAAAATAAATAAATAAAACCAACAAATTAAAAAAAAAAGTAAAAGCCCTAAAAGGAGGGTCAGAGAGGGAAATGCAATATGTGCATCACAACAATATAAAGGTAGCACTTCACCAAAGAAGACATTC
Organism: Elephantulus edwardii; assembly: GCF_000299155.1. Taxonomy (NCBI): domain Eukaryota; kingdom Metazoa; phylum Chordata; class Mammalia; order Macroscelidea; family Macroscelididae; genus Elephantulus; species Elephantulus edwardii. The sequence continues at coordinate 3,419,282 of NW_006399952.1, forward strand.
AGATAGTGAACAAACACATGAAGAAATGTTCACAATCCCTAGCTCTAAGAGAGATGCAAATCAAAACAACTATGAGCTATCATCTCACCCCAGTAGCAATAGCAAAATTTAACAGAACAGCAAACAACAAATGCTGGTGAGGCTGCAAAGAAACTGGAACCCTTATTCACTGTTGGTCAAAGAATAAAATGGTGCATCCACTATGGAAAGCGGTGTGGTGCTTTCTCAAAAAAAGTTGGAAATAGAAATACCATTTAACCCAGCAATTCCACTACTGGTAATATACCTTAAAGAAACCATAACTTCCACCCAAGCAGATATATGCACATCCATGTTTATTGCTGCTTTGTTCACAATAACAAGGAGTTGGAAACAACCCAAGTGCCCATCAACAAGAGAATGAATAGAGAATCTGTGGTATATTCACACATTGGATTATTATGCTGCACTGAAAAACAAGGAACTCATGAATTATTACATAAAATGGGTGACTCTAGAGGATGTTATGCTGAGTGAAATATCTCAGTAACAAAAGGATAAATGCCACATAATGCCACTTTTGTAAAGTGGGACTGACATCAAGGTTAGGCAGAAATAAAAAAGGGGATAAATAATGTAGACTGCATTGAAACAGATGAGGGAGAGAACTGTTTAAAAGGGATATATGATTAAGTATTGTTGTCATGATAAGAGTCCAGAATGAAAGTTGGACTGGGACGGGGGTGATTGTATAACAACGAAAGAATTTCTGCTTATTTTTCAAAGAGAAAAGCTAACTGGGGCAGAGGGGTGGGTGTGGAGGAAACTGTGCAACAATGAATGAATGGAAATCCAAAGTCTCTGTAAACTTTTATTAAAATTAATAAAAAAAGAAATGTAATATGTGGATCTTGTTTGAACCCTCCTAAAAAAACCTAACTCTTTAAAGGCTTTTTTAATTTTTTTTTTTACAGTTAGGGGAGAAATCGAACCCTAGATTGAATGATAATATTAGATGTGATAATCATGTCATGTTAGCTTCTATTAGAACACTTGTTGGTTAGAGGTTAATGTAGATGTATTTACAGGTGAAATGATACGTCATCTGACATTTGTTATTAAACTCTCTATCCAGCTCGAACACACACATAGAATTTGGGGCGGGGCTAACTCAC
>NW_006399952.1:3420535-3458952 GCF_000299155.1 Elephantulus edwardii
AAATGTGAGCAGTGACCAAAGACGGGGATTGTGTACTTAAGGGTTCATTGTCCTTTTCTCAGCATTTGTCCATGTTTGAAATTTTCCTCAGAACTATAACTATAGGGAACTCTGATGGCCTAGTGGGGAAGGAGCTGTGCTGTAGTTCCAAAGCAGATGGTTTGAATCCACTAGCTGCTCTACGAGAGAAGGATGGATAATCCCCTTCTGTGAGACTTACTGCCTGAAAACCTGCTGGAGGGTCAGTTATGGGTCAGTTCAACTCAGTGGCACACAACAATAAGACAGCGTTAAATTTAAAAATATTGGAAAAAATATATTGAGAGTGGAACTCAAGAGTTTTAAGTTGAGATCAAATGGGGATCAGGTACTTGGTGACATCCTATGATGGTTTCCTGGTGGTGGTTCTGGGTGCCCCGTCTCAGCCCTGCTGCCTGCCCGTGACGGCCACAGAATGGAGAGGAGAGCTGAGGCCCTGCACACGGCCGTGAAGCTGCTCTGTTTGGCATGCTGCAGTGGCTCGGATAACATCTAACTGTCTACAGAGCTAATTAAATTATTAGACTCAGAGCTGTGAGATGGCCCAGTTTACATGACAAGAGTCTCTCTTCCAAAGCTATAGCAACTAAGCAAATTCCCCTGGAAGTCATAATTAGTCATCTGGAGCTGTTCCCAATCATGGTGGGCTGCTGATAAAGAATTCCCAATTCGCTTCTCACATTGCACGGTGCTTAAACTGTTTGTTTGCTTGATCGGAGCACAAACTGCTAGAAATGGGGCAGCTCGAGCAAAAGACCTCTTGGTCTGGCGGAAAAGAGTCTGATTTATCACTTAAGGTGCCCAGTTAGTGGGGTTTATTGATGTCAACTCAACTCAACTCAAATCACTGCTGTCAACTCAGCATCAATTCCTAGTCGATCCTTCAGTGGGTTTTGGGAAGGGCTGTAGATTGCATGGAGGAGATTGTTAGCAGATTATAATACTGCCTTTGGGTTAGCAGGACTGCGCCTTACCCACTGTGCCACCAGAGCTCCTTAATAGGGACTTGCTGTTGTTGTTGTGTACCGTTGAGTAGGACCTGACCCATAGCTGACCCTCCAGCGGGCTTCCAGAGGCAGTTAATCGCATAGGAGGAGATTGCCCATCTTTCTCCCATGGAGCAACTGGTGGATTTGAACCACATAATAGGAAGTTAGAGTTCTCCTATTCTAAAGTTCAAGCTCTAAATGCCTGCATTTCACCCTTTTGCCTCTCAGGCCTTTGTTGTTTCTTTCTTGGTTTGCTTTCCTTTCTATTTTATGCAGGAACATGTTACCCTCTAATAAGCTCAAGTGTTGAGGGACTGATACGCTGAAACCATTACATCCATATTGTTATGTTGTTGCTGTTGTTTGCCATTGAGTCAGAACCAACTCACAGCTGACCCTTCAGTGGGTTTTCAGAGGCAGTAAATTGCACAGGAGGAGACTGCCCACCTTTCTTTGACAAGTAGTTGGTGGATTCAAACAGCATGCCTTTTGGTTGGTAGTGCAGTTCCTTACCTATTAGACTACCATATCTCCCTATACTGTTATGTTGCTAGGTGCCATCAAGTCGACAACAACTCACAATGATCCTAGGAACAGTAGATATGAACCCTATTGTATCCTGTGCCATCATCACGTCTGATATATTTGAATCCATTGTTACAGTCACTGAATCAACCCATCTCATTGAGGGTCTTCCCCTCCTTCACGGACCCTCTCTACCTCTCCAAGCATGATGTATTTTTTGAAACTGACAACATGCCTAACGTCTGTGAGATGAAGTTTCACCATCCTTATCTCTAAGGTGTACCCTAGTTGCACCTTCTCCAAGACATTTTTGTTTGTTTTTTCTTCCCCCTCCCGGAATAATTAGCTTTTATTTGGAAATGATAATGTATTACATTTTTTTTAATGCTGTTTGGTTTATACTGTCTATTGCAGGCTTCTCTAGAAGCTTTGCCCCAGGCCTATCCTCTCCTTGACACTGTTTTAAAGTGTCCCAGGTGTCCATGCTGCCAGAGGCTCTATTGTGAAGTTATACTCTCTAGATGGGCATTTTAAGTCAGCATGACTGGTGAAGACTTTGGGTGGTGATGGAAAAGTCCTTTAACTTTTAAAGAAAAACCATCTTGGCTACATCCCTGCTTGAGGTGCCATTAAGTCAATGTCTCTCAAATTTCTGGCCAGCCAAACTCCTGCAGCAAGAGTTCCAAACTGAGGATCACATTCCTCCAGAAATCATTCCTATTGGCAGTGAAGCCATAGACACTACATTGTCTGAGATTTCGGGTGTTTCATTTGTAGATCCCGCAGCACTCACACCGACCCCACCAGAAGCCGTAGTAGGACCTTCAGGTTCCTGTTTGTTCTTTTGACAGTCCCTGGGATATTTGGTACTCTTCTCCAACACCACAACTCAAAGGCATCAGTTCTTCTATCATCCTTATTTATTGTCTAATGCATAGTAAGTAATTGAAAAGACTATGGCTTGAATCAGGTGCACCTTAGTCTTCAAACTCACATAATTGCTTCTTAATACCTTGGAGAGGTCCTTGCCACAGATAGATTTTCCCAATGCAACATGTCTCTTGATTGCTTGACTGCTGGTACTTGTAAGAGTGTTGACTGTGGATCCGAGTGAAGTGAAATCATTGACAAGTTCAACCTTTTCTCCATCTATCATGATGTTGTCTTTTGGCCCAGTGGTGAAGATTTTCGTTTTCTTGATGTTGAGATACAATCCACATTGAAGGGTATAGTCTTTGATCTTCTGCCAAAGTCAAGTGCTTCAAGTTCTCCTAACTTTTAGTAAGCAAGGTTGTGTCATCAATGTGATCCAGGTTGTTGATGCCACATTTTTCTTTATAAAGTCCAGCTTCTTTAATGGTTTGTTCAACACACAGATTGCTACAACCTTTCCTAATTTTAAGCCACACAGTGTTTCCTTGCTGTGTCCTGACAGAGAGGAAGCACTGTCTATCTACATGGCCATCCAGTGTCTCTTGCATCTGCAGCTCAATTACAAAGCCCCTGATAAGTGAGATGTGTCAGCAAAAGACTGTGCCCTGCAGACTTGACGTGCACCTCCTGAAAAGCAAAGGGAAATTATGAGCTATCAGGCACTGGGCACAGTGCCGAAACAACAGAGAAATGAGTCAGAAACTGAAGAAAGGAAAAGAGATGGTGAGAAGACAAAAACACGCAGAAGGCAAACAGCTCTGGTACCGGGTTAGCAGAAGGTCCTTTAAGTCATTGGCATCGAGACAGCAATTTGCGGACATCTGTCAGAAGAAAGTGAGATGTTAATGAACATCATAAATTAGGGACAACAGGAAAACAAGAGAGTTCTGGTAGGATGAAGAGTTGTACTGCCAACCCACAGGTAGGTGGTTTGAGTCTACCAACTGTTCTGAGAGAGAAAGATGGATCTTCTCCTTCTGTATGATTTACAGTTTCTGCAAATCAGCTGAGGGATCAGTTATGGGTTGGTTCCAACTTGACAGCATGTAAGCTATAACAGGGAATCACCTTCCTCATCTTTGCCTAATCCACCTGCATTCAGGAGGCCAGATCTGACCCAGACTTGCTTTTGCACAATATTTCGAAGGAGCAGAATTCACAAGCTCATAGGGAGTGGGACTTGGGCCATTTGTGAACCTGAGATACCAGCTAAGCACTGAGGTAGAGTAGACGGGAAGTCAAAGTCACAGCTTTGTGTGACCTCCAGCCAGTCCTGCCATTAAATTTGCCTGACCTCCTCTTTCTAGCCAAGTGTTGGATGTCAGTGAGCTCATTTTCCCATTTCTCTGCACCTTGATAAGCTTTTCTTGCTTTGTCTAGCCCCACTGATCTTTTAGTCTTAGAATCTAGATTCTAGATCAGGATGCTATTGACTTCACTGTACAGATGATGAAATGGAGGCCTAGACTCCAGGGAGTAAAGGTTTATGCCTGTCCCTTGATTCTCACTGAGAAGAAACTTCCACATTTCCACACCACTTTCCCCTCTTGAGAGGTGGTGGTGGTTTGCTGTGAAGTTGGAACCGACCTGTAGCTGATCCTCCAGCAGCTTTTCAGAGACAGAAGATTACCCATCCTGCTCCCACGGTGCATCTGGTGGAGTTGAACTATGTGCCTTTGGAATTGCATCACAGCTTCCTACCTCTATCTAGGCCACCAGAACTCAAGAAGTGGTGGAAGGAGGGCAATAGGAGAGAAAGGAAGTCAGGGCGGTCAGAAGAAGGGAAGGAAATGTGGAAGAAGGCAGACATTGTCTAAATCCTTGATATACTTTGATTCATTTTGTTCTCACAAGAAGAGCTTTGTGGTATGTGTAATTAGCATGCCAGTTTAATAGTTGAAGTAAAATAAGACATAAGACAGTTTGTAATATGCTCAGTGTCAAGTAGGATAGAGACCCAGACAGCTTGGTTCCAAGAGAGGCCACAGTCTGAACTACAGTGCTCTTCACTGCCTCTAACAGAATGAGGGCCTCGTGAAGCATGTGATAGGGGATTACAAGCCATAGGCATGGGAAATTAAGGAACGTTTGAGGAAGAAAGGGTACCTAATGCCCAATTAAGTATGAATACACTAGGCAAGGAAAGGAGGGAGAGGCTTTGAGCCAGTTAAAAAAGAATAAAAGAAGCTCCCTTCTGCTTTAAAACATAGATCTATCATATGACCTGCTGGCCTTGTGGTAAGGAGTTAGGCCGCCAACCCAAAGACACATGGTTCAAATCACTACCGACTCCTCAGGAAAAAGAGAGGCCATTTCCTCCTGCTTAATTTACAGCGCCTATAAACCTGCTGTAAGGTCAGCTATGAGTTGGTTCTGACTCGATGGCACATAACCACAACAAATTAACAACAGCAAATAAATGTATTTCTGAGCTGAAAAGGAAGAGAGACAAAAGTCTGCAGAGTTCAGAAGTGAAACAGGTACTCAGAACCAGAATGGCAAACAGAGGTTAAAGCTGAGGGGCACTGGGTCCAGACGTGGTCAGGGTGGGGTTTCCCAGCCACCCACGCGAGGAGGTGGCTAAATAGCAAGTGAGATTAGAAAGTAAAGAACGTCAGCCCTGCATACTATGTTTTTAAGAAATGTCTATATGAAATCAAGTGGATCACAAATACCCTCGAGACGAGAAATTTAAGGATGGGATGGATAGTGAGAGGAGGTGAACAAGAGTGAAACTGTTGTTAGGTGTGAACAAGTCCATTTTGACTCATAGCAACCCCTTGAACAACAAATCTGAACCTTGTCGTATCCTGCGCCATCCTTATGACATCAGATATGCGCAAGCCCATTGTTACAGTCACTGTGACAATCCACCCTTTGAGGGTTTTTCTCTCTATCTCTGATCCTCCCCCCGTTTGCCAGTACAACGTCTTTTTCCAAGGACTGGTCTTTTTTGACAATATACGACCCAACGGCACTTAACACCACCACCACCACCACCACCACCACATAGAGAGAACTCTCTCTGTTAGCCTAGTGGATAGAAAGTTATGCTACCAAGCCAAAGGTGGGTGATTTTAAATGTGGCCCTCAGGCCTGGTTTTAATTGTTTTTGGTCAAACATTCTTCTAAGTGGTATAGCACTGGTCTGTCCATTTGCTGTACAGAGGTAACTCGTGGTTGCTGTGATGCTGAACACTGTGACACTGATGTGTCAAATGTGATAATGGTTACCCATGGTGGACAGTGTTTGGTGGAGCTTCCCAATTAAAACAAGCTTGGAAGCAGGTAAGCATCTACATCCACTTCTGAAATAGCTTGCCTCTGGAAAGTCGATGAACTTGGATAAATGATGAAAATTATACAAGTGTTCAGGTCTTTCGTTCATAGGGTTGCTATGTATTGTCTACGACTCGATGGCACTTAACAAAAACAACAACCCAAAGTATATGAGACCAAATTTCACCATCCTGGCCTCTAAAGGAGCACCCTGGTCTCACTTCCTCCAAGACAGACTTGTTTGTTCTTTTGGCATCCATGGGATATCCAGTCCTCTTCTCCAGCACCACAACTCAAAAACATCAATTCTTCTTTTATTTCTTCTAGAATAGATACCTGTTTTTTATTGTCTCTGAAAACTTGTTGGAGGATTATCTATAAGCCGATTCTGCCTCTACAGCACATAACATGACAACAGGACATGGAGGAATGCCATGAATCAGACCTAGGCCTTTCCCTTGACATGTTGGTAGCTTTTAAAGCAATATAGAGAAGGGAAGAGCCATTTATGAGTCATTAAGCTTTATGACTGTGGCCTCTCTGGGGGTTCTAGTCCGTCAGTGGCTCTCTGGAAGAAAGTCGGGCAATCTCCTCCCGTGTTATTTACAGCCTGGAAAAACCTGCTGGATGGTCAGCTGGGAGTCAGTTCCCATTCGAGGGCAATGAGCTCGCGCTTCAGTTATACCAAAGAAGAATGTTTCTATTTCTTAAAAAATCACAAATGAAAACTAATTCGCTTTCACATAATTTTTACTATTAGTTCTTTAATTCGCTCTTACATAAATAAAATCTCCTCCGTCACAAACAACTTATTTGCATAAGGCACATGAGAAGTGGAAAGAGGCACAGGAGGACGTGGAAAGATCCCTGAGTGTCTTTTGGGAAGAACTGACCGCATGTAATTGTCACAGTTAGGGCATTTTAAATCTGAAGGACAGGGAGGTTACAATAACCAATGCAGGAAAGGCTTGTGGCAGCAATATTCTAGTCAACCTTTTCCCTGGGGAAATGGTGGAAGCCCCATTGCTCCACCATGCACTTCCAAAGAATCTGAGTTTACAAACAATTTTCCAGCTTGTCACATTCTCCTTAACCTTTTCCCCACTGACCAGTGTTAAAACAAAAACCACACTGGTGTGAAAACAGCTAAAGAAGTGCTGTATTCATGGTCTGCATTCTTTTACTGAAGGCAATTTCCCTATGGTGATAGCTCTGACAACAGAGATGCTGAGTCTAGATTTAAAAACGGACTACGATGCATAGGAAGAGCTCTGGCACTGGGAAGGTAGGGCCGTCTCTGCTCTCCAGAAGTTCTGTGGATAAGAAGAGAGAAGCATATTAGATCCTAGGTTCTCTTTTCCCTGGTGTCCCGTGTCCTTGTTGGGGTCACCAGCATCCTGGAGCTGGTCCAACTGGCAGTTCAGATAGCCTGCAGAGCCATCCTGGGCTTACCTTCTTCTTGGCTGTGGGTCTCCTAGCTCCTGCCCAGATTTGCATCAGGAGCTGTGGAGCAATGTCAGAGGTGCTGGAATCCACCTGCCAGCAGAGACTGCAAGCTATTAACATCCAACCAGCGGACAATGCGCTCGGAGACAATTCTTCCAAGACAAAGACCTGCAAAGAGAGTTGTTCCGATTTACCGGAGCTGGACGTGTACCAGCAGTTTTGTTTTCCGGCTTGTGCATGATTGAAAGTAATGCTTCCTCAGGTCCTGAGACCAGCTTTCAAATATTTATCCTCCGTCCCTGTTCCAGAACACAAAGGTGTATGTGGCTAAGGCTACTTACTAGCCATGTGTAGGATTTAGACATGAGCTGCTTTTGGGCTTTTAAATTCCGTTAGTGCCCAGAAAGGTGCCTGTCAGGACTGAGCCTTTAGATGCTGTTGTGGTTTGGTTTCATGTTTTTCAGGGATGAGTGGGTGGGTGGGATCTGTTTCTTGTACCTGTGTCTCTACTAGGAAAACACTATATATTTTGTGCCGACATAACATTATTGTTCAGAATTCCCGGGGGCTTATGTGAATTTACAATGCTAAAACCAACTTGAAGAGCAAATAGTTCACTTAAACTCTAGTCAACAAAAAATTACTAATGCTAGTTCCAGAAAGTAGAATGAGAAAAGGAAATACAAAGTAGTAAAAAAGCTACAACCAACCCCAATATGGTCCCTTCTTTCAGTGGAAGATGCAAGTGAGAGCAGCAATATTCATTCATGCATTTCCTGTATTTTCTCTCCTCACCTGTGAAGCCTGGTGATCACCTCCAATCCAGTTCAAAATATTTGGACAATTCCAATTAGAGGTGAAAAATTGCTGGTTTTGTCAATGAAGAAGGTAGACTGCCAATGGCTTAGATTCTTGGTGCTGCTGTAACAGAAATACCACACGGGGTTGACTGAAAAAAAACCAGAACTTTGTTTTCTCACAGTTTAGGAGGCTACAGTCCAGGTCTCAATTAAAGCACGTGGCTGCTAACCAAAAGGTCAGCAATTTGTACCCACCAGCCTTCTCCACGGGACAAAGATGCTGATTAAAAAGAAATCAACAAAGGGAGCTCTGGTGGCCTAGTGGCAAGAAGCTATTCTGCAATCCCAAAGGCACATGGTTCAAATCCACCGGATGCTGTGCTGGAGAAGGAGAGATAATCTCCTCCTGTATCAGTCAGATCCAATTTGATGCCACACAAGAAGAAAAAAAGAAAGAAATTACTGAACTCTGCCTAGGCGGAATTTTAGTCTCAATGAGACTTAAAATCTTACAGCATTGAACAGTTTCTAAAAAATGACATGACTGATATTTTGGACAAGGTAGTTCTCTGTTGTGACTGCAGGATAATTAAAAACATTCTTGGGTGAGCTCTGGTGGCCTAGTGGCAAGAAGCTGCACTGCAATCCCAGAGTACACAGTTCAAATCCACCAGATGCTCTGCTGGAGAGGGAGGGACAATCTTTTCCTGTACAAGTCAGATCTGATTTGATGGTACACACAAAAATATAATAAAATTTCTTAAAAAAATTCTTGGTCTTTACTCACTATTTGCCAGTGCCATCCTCATCCCTAATCATGATAACAAAATATGGCTTAACCAACACTGAGAAGTCAACTCACCCCCACTTGAGAGCCACTGCCAGAGGGGCTAGGGCAACAGATGCCTCTTAACCCAACGCAGCACCTCAGGGACACGTCTCAGAAAAGATGGAAGGTAGAAAATGAGGTGAATGAAGCAAGACAAAGGCATGACAGTTTTTCTTGAACTTTACCTTGACTAGGCACAGGAATGACCTACTCATCCGTGGTAAGGTAATAAATTAAAACCAAAAAAATTAGTAAACACATTTGCTCTTGAAAAGTAGGTTCTGTCAAGTCTCTAATCCTATATAGCTTCCTTCCCAGGAACTCCTCCAAACTTCAGCAATACTTGGCACAGACATTGTTTTTGGTTGAATACCGTCAAATTGACTCATAGCAACTCCATGTGACCAAGTGGAACTGCCCCATAGAGATGCTTCTTGCTTGTCATCTTTACAGAAGCAGATCACAAGGTCTCTTCTTGTCAGAGAATCGAGGCGGGTTCAAACCACTAACCTCTTGGTTAGCAGCTTCACTGTTTATGGTGCCACCAAGGCTCCTTGGCTCAAACAGGACTTTTATGAATTAAGAAAACCTACTCAGAACAGCTTAATTTCTGGTGCAGAAACAACAGAATTACAACAATATTTCCGTTGACAAAAGGAAATTTTCAAGAAGAGTTTTCATTTTATATTGAACCTACACACAAGACTATGTAATGCACAAGCATTAGAGAAACTCCACAAAGCCTAATACACAGAAAGTAGAATGTCACTACCAGCTGGAAGCCCCAGGTGGCCCTTCCTGATTCCTAATACTATTCCCTCACCACCTCATCCCCAGGGCAGCCTGAGTTTTGTGTTTACATTTATTTATTCATCAGATATGATACTGAACACCTCACTATAGTCTGGACCACAAGTCATCCTGTCAAGTAGGGGGTAAAACAAAGAATCTCCCTTTTCTTACTGCAGTGCAATGAATATTTAATATAGCCCTTTAGCTTTAATATTTTTTCACTCTCATGGAATGACTAGGAGGACTTTGCAAATGAGATGTTTTGGGTCTACCAAAGGTCTCCAATGATAGCTTACAAATAATGTAAAGAAAGTGTATTATCACTTTGAAGGAGTTGTTTTTATGGGCTATTGCATCAACTGTGACTAATAATGACCCTATGCACAATAGTTCTGAACCCTTTCTTATCTTGAGCCAATCTCATTGTTTCTGATACACCTACCCCCATTACACCAGTTATTGTGTCAATCTATCTCATCCACAGTCTTCCTCTCTCGCACTGTCCCTCTATCATTCCAACCATGATGGTCTTCTCCAAGGACTGGTCCCTACAGGGAATATGCCCAAAGTATGTCAGACAGAGCAATGCAAATAAATATATGGAACCATAACAAGAGGACTGGTCCATTTAGTCCATTTTCTCATCCTGCTAGGTTTAAAAGAGATCCCAATCCAGAGCAGAGTGAGGATCTCACTACCAGTAAAAAGAAGAACTAGGAGCAGAGCATGTACTTTGGATCTGAGGTCTGTGCATGGAAAACCTCTTAGATCCAGGAGGCAGAGAGAGCTGTAAAACCAGACATGGCACAATATGGTAAGAAGTGGTGACATTGTAATGGTGGCAACAAAGGTAACAGAACAAGGAGATTAGTAAAAGTCAAAGAGCTGAGCACTGTCAGGTTGGCAGCATGCATGCTGCTGGAGAGGGTACCTCTGGGCACCTGGCAGCAGACTTAGGCTGGCAGATCCACGGAGTGAGAGCTGAGTGCCTTCAGGTAAGGTTTACTGGTGAAGTAAGGTGCCCTGGCCATTTAGCAAAAGAGCTAGAAGAGCTTTGCAATACTTTCCCATCATAGCAGAGACTGGCCAAGGGTCGAGGACCAGAAAGGCCTGTCTATAGGCACAGCTGAAGGGAGGCTATCCTGAGTAGGAACTGTATCCTGAGCATTCCTGAATCCAAACTGTCACCTACTATTTCCTTAAAAAAATCCTATAACAATGAGCATGGCCTTTGAGTTCTATGTGGACATTGTTCTGAACGACCAAATCCAGGAGAGAAGCTGAGGGTGCTCTGGGAGGAGCAGCTGGTTTATGAATAGGTTAAAAGGTTGAAAAGAATAGCAACAATTCACATCTGCCTCATAGGAATCAACCTTGGGCAGCTGAGTTTTTTTCATCTCCTTCTTTGTGAAGTTGGGGAGGTCAGATGCCCTGCCACACTGTTCCACTTATCTACAGCACTTTCAGAGAGCTCTGGTGGCCCAGTGGAAAGGCACAGTGCTGCCAAATGACGAAGGCACATGGTTTGAATCCACCGACTGCTCCATGAGAGAAAAGAAGGGCAATCTCCTCCCGTGTGACTCATCACTTTTGAAAATCTAATGGAGGGTCAGCTATGAGCCCATTCCAATTCAATGGCACATCACACAGCAACAACGACAAAAGCACTTTCCCATCATCCATTTTTATTTTATTTAATGTTTTCAACATCCCAGTGAATGTATGCAGTCATTACTCTCCCCACCCTTGCACAGATGAGGAAATGGAGGCCCAAAAATGTTGACTTCTCCCAGGTCACATGGTTTCTAAGCAGCAGAACTGAAGCAAGAAGATGAATGGTTGCCTCCCATGCACCTCCTTCCATTGCACCAGTGCCCCGCCCCTCCCTGCCGGACTGCGTACCAGACGTTAGAGTCATTGCTACTCGATGCCAGGCTCTGCAGCTAAAGCAACTGCAGCACTCCTAACAACCCTTCTGGATTCAAGAGAAACCAGCCTGGACAGCTGCAGGATGGGAGTGGTGAGGCTGGGAGTGGTGGGGCTGGGAGAGGGAAGTAGGAGGGTAAGTTGTTGTCCTTAGGGAATCAGCCCCAGAGGACTGCGCAAGGCGCCCTTATCCCCAGACATCTATCTAGGCTCACCCCAAGCCCTCACGTTAAGGTGGCACTCAGAGGCCATGATCAGCCATTCCTGAACAAGCACGACCGGAGACTTGAGACCAGTCAGGTCCATGGTGGTCAGCAGGAACCTGTCCACAGCCATCCCTCTGAAGGTGTGTACTCTAGATTGCTGCTTCCAAGGGAAGGAAATATTAGTTCCCTGGTTCCAGGTCCATTCAAATGAACACACAGTCTGTTGAAGGAGTTCCAGCTCAAGAACCAGAAGTGATCTCTGCAAGGCTCACATACTCACATCACAGATACTACTACATGCTTCTCTGTGCCAGGTTCTATGCACCGTGTATCCAAAGGGGACCACAGTAGAGATCCTTCCCACAGTGAGTAAGACAGACATCAAATAAACAGTACTCCTAAAGTTTGGGAAGGGCTATAACAGGAGCTTTCAGAGCATAGTAACCAAAAGGTCAGCAGTTTGAACCCACCATTCACCTCGTGGGAGAATGATACTTGTTTCTGTAAAGTTCTATGTCCTTGAAAACCATATGGGAGAGTTCTGCTCTGTCCTATAGGTTGCTTTGGGTCAAAATTGACTCTATGGCAACAGTTTTTGTTTGTTTTTTTTGTTGTTTGGGTTTTTTTTATTATACAGAGACATTCCATCTCTTGGTAATGCAAATAATTAAGAGTTGGAGGTAAACCAAAGGGTTGATGGTTCAAATCCACCAAAGAAATTAAAGAAGGGCCTGGAAGTCCACTTCTAACAAGTCCAGAACTGGAAGTCCAGTGGAGCACAGTTCTTCTCTGAACATATGGGGTCACCACGGGTTGGAATCAACTCAGGAGTAACTGGTATAGGAGGACAAGTAGAGAAACCTTCTGGAGCTTTTTCACATCAGCAGTCAGGATGGATGGTCTGTCTTAGTGTTGGGGCAGATACAACTGTACAATGAGCCACAAAAATTCTTACCCTTCCCTGGAAGGTCTTGGTGGGGCTGTTTCGTGTTCTGTATACTTGGTGATGCCAGTGAAGTAAAGGTTGGACTCAGGAGCCCTTTACAACAAGGCACAGAATATGTACTACAAGAGGCCATCAATAGTTGTGCGGACTGTCACTTCCACAAGGACACTGGATTAAGGGGAAGCAGTAGGAAGAGGAAAGATGGTATCTTTGGCTTTTCTGTTTGTTTGTTTATTTAATTATAAGAAGGACATGGTTAATTCAAGAGGAAAGTTGGCTTTTACTAATTCTGTCAAAGGAAGCATATTTTCCTAATATGCCCAATGTCTATTATGTGCCAGGAGAGAATGTGGGAGTCGCTTAGGGGTTTATTATTATTATCTCATGATTGTGAAAGGCAGGTCTGATGGGTTACTATTTCATCACCTTCATGGTGATTACAAACCTTAGGATCACTTTGGAACTTTATTTCAGGCATGGAAATGTTTCCTAATTCCTCAGTCCAAGTTGAATAAAAAGTTCAGAGAGAACTCCATTTTGCCATGAAATCAGAGCTGGGTGCTGCCTACACACTGCATTAATAAAGCCTTGGAACAAAGATTTGATAAAGAATCATGGGGTTGTACAATTGGATGGGGGGTGAGGGAAATTGGAATAGTATGGTCTGAAAAACAATGTATTCAAATCCTATAAATAAACTAGTATTAAAATAAGAGAACTATAATGAAATTAGAAAAAATACAATACTATCAATAAAGTGTTTATTGAAAAAAGAATCCTGATGAAAGGGAAGTAAAATGAGGAACATAATTTCACATTGTAGTAGAATCCAGACTTTCCGAAATCACCGAGGTTAGCTAAATCTCTAAAAACTAATGCACTGTGATAATCTTTACCCTTAAACCTTAAATCAAAGAGCTCATTGAGGGTCCACATTTCTGAATATCCTGTGGAAGTGAAGTAGGCACAGCACACCCCACCTAGGAAGAAACACTCCAGATCATTTAAAGCCCCAGAGGTTCCCAGATCTCTCTCTCTATCTCTCTCTCTCTCTCTCTCTCTCTCTCTCTCTCTCTCTCTCTCTCTCTGTGAGTGTGTGTGTGTGGGGTGGGGGGAGAGCGTGAGCGCATCTGGGGGAGCTGGTTGAAAACACTAAGTCCCAAGCCTCATCCCTCAACATTCTGGGGTAGAGTCTTGACACCTCGTCATCAGTGCTAAGATGCTCACCTGTCATGCAGAAGAAATGGATTTGATTTCTGGCCACCTCGTGCATAGATACCACCCACCTGTCAGTGGACATTTGCATCTTGCCATGATGTTAAACAGGTTTCACTGGAGCTTCCAGATTAAGACAGACTAGAAAGAAAGGTCTCGAGGGGGCGTGGGAGGAGGGGAATTAAAAAAAAAAGCCAATGAATGACAACATCATGAACCATAATGGTCCAATCCACAGGAAGCCCTGCGATGGTGCAGGATGGGGTGTTTTGTTCTGATGTACAAATGTTTGCTCAGAACAAAAAACCTGATAAGCACGCAATTTTGAGAATCACTATCCACAACCTATTAGCAAACAAATAGGTTGTCAATCAGGTTCAACGTTAATGGGCTACTGTGAAAGCCATTTCTCAATAATATGCCATTTAGGGACAAGGGACAGTGACCTCCTCCAGAGTTAGATTTTGGGTCCCCCATCTTGCCACCTTTCTTACAGGCTTTCTTCTCAGGGAGCTGAGGGTAGTTGGGCCAAGAGGAATCTCATGCTGACACTGCCAAGGGGAGACTGGATTGGGAAAGTCACAAGCCTGCCCCACCCTGCAAACTGGGTTAACTGGTAACACAAAAAGCCCACTTTATCTCATCCCAATGATCACTATTAATCAGCATGCCTCTGCCACCCCAGAATGTGTGGGTATCCATGCAGGGCACTATGTGAAGCAAGAACTTGCCTTAAAAAAAAAAAAAAAGAACTTGCCTTAGAGGTCAGAGGTGACAGATTTACAACCCTCCCAAGTTCCTTGTTTGCTCTGCTACTTGCAGACTCACCCCCAGACACCCACCTGGTACCCAGCGCTATGAAAACTTCTGACCTAGCAGACAAAGTTACTCACAAAGTCAGGCTCAAGCTCCATGGAGAGGCTGTGCAGTAAACTTGAGTGGCCCCGCAGAGGTTTAAATGCAAATGAAAGCAGATCTTCCTGCAGACCCCACAAAACAGCACACACCCTTCTAGACCATTCTCTTCTCTTGCCTGCCTTCCTTTGCACATCATATCGTCGAAGAACTGAAGACCATCACAGTGCCCTTTCCTCTCCATCTTCTTTATTGGTCAGTTTTAATAATGTTGACTAAGCAAATCAATAAACCAGGGATCCTCAAACGTTAGTGTTCTTCGACTTGGGAGGCAAACCTAGGGGAGAAAACATCCGGGGAGTTAGGAGAAGAGGCAGTCCCACCATCAGAGAAGTTGATGCAGTAAGTTTGAGTCCCTGGAAATAGGAAACCGGCATTTGAAAGAACACCACTAGGATTCTCCTCAGATGGTCAGGCACAGAAGCCTAGAAAATATCCAGGCAGAACACTTGGGGCCGGGATAAGAGGGAGAGAGATGAGACTGGACTGAGAAGATGCTGGCAGCCCAGCAGAGTAGGCAGAGCCCATACAAGTGAAAAGTGACACAGGGGGACAGAATGTGTATCCTCGTGCATGTGAGGGGTCAGAGTTTAACCCGGATCCATTGATTCTATTTTGTTCACAGCTGTATCCCCAGCACCTTGCAGGGCTAGGGCTATGATGAGGTCAGCAAGGTACTTAAGGTTTAAAATTTTGTTTCATTTTTGTTGTAGAAATGGTAAATAGCAAAACATAGGCCACTTGAACTGTTTCTGTGTGTTCAAGAATGCCGATTCACATCAAAGAAGGCTGGTCACAGTCTTCAAGTTGGGCAACCATTACCTAAAAACCAAATCCACTGCTGCTGAATCTATTCTGATTCACAGCAACCTGACAGAGCAGAGGAGAACTGCCTCACATCTTCCACCCATGGAATGGCTGGGGGTGGGGGTCAAACCATTGATGTATTTGGTTAGCAGCAAAATAACTATGTCAAAACAATGCCACCAGGTCTTCTGCCACCATCTCACCTTTCTTCTCCTCCTCCGCCCCACGACTCTTTATCGTCAGATCTCATGCAATATTTGTCCTTTGTAATTGACTTATTTCACTCAGTATCATGTCCTCCGGGTTCATCCATGTGAATTCCATATATATTATTATTGTGTTCTTATGTGCTTTTGAATCAGAACCAAATCATAGTGGGCTTTCAGAGACACGGGAGGAAATTGTCCGTCCGCCTCCCTCAGAGCAGCTGGTGGATTCAAACCACGTGTCTTTAAGTTGGCAGCACAACTCCTTATCTACTCAGCCACCAGAACTTCCCTATTTCCCAAATAGGTCGTTCTTTTTAAAGGTATGATGCTCAGATCCGGCAGGAACCTAAAAAGACAGGGTAATGGTGGACATAATTCAATGGGGATTAAGTTTATAAAACATAACGTATGAGAATGATTGAATAAAATGCAATGTGAATGAAGGAAAGCATGAAACACAACGGATACAAATTTTGTATGTAAACCAATATAAAATAAAACCATTTTTAAAATTGTAAAAATAAAAGTATTATGCTCAAGGCAAACGTTCTTTTTTTTATTAAATTTTATTAATTTTAATGAACATTTACAGAGATTTGGGGTTTTCATTCATTCATTGTTGCACTATTTTCTCTACTCTCCTCCCCAGTTCGTTCTTCTTCCCCCACCCCCCCCACCTTGAAAGTCTGTTTTAATGGGCGGACGTTCTTTACTCATTTGACTAAACCAGTGTTTGGTTTAAAGAAGACTTCAGAGGATATTATTAGTTTAACATTTAAAGATTATCTCAGGGTGATAATTTCAGGGATTCATCCACTTTCTGTGGCTTCAGAAAATCTGGCTTATTTAAGAATTGTTAACTCTGTTTTGTATACTTCCTCCCTTTTGATCAGAATTCTTTCATAGACTCTTTCTCCAAAACGTTCAGTGATAGCTGGGCACTGTTCAGTTCTGGACTCTTGCAAAGGAGGCAGTTGTTCCTGGAGGCAGTTAGCCGAACGTTGCCTCATGAGCAGAGCGTGAGGCGCTCATTTTCGGCACCTGAGAGTTTCCTCATATTTCACCCTGTAGGTACCTCACTTGCCTCACCTTTATCATAACCCTAGCACTTAGAGCCATACCTAGTACATAGCACCCAATTCATTACCATTGAATCAGAACCGTTCGCAGACCCTCCATTGATTGGGTTTCTGAGGCTGTAAATTGCATGGGAGAAGATCGCCCTCCTTTCTCCCTTAGAGCTGCTGATGGATTTGACCTCCAGAGAGATGTGGGCTTTAAGTTAGCAGCACACGCTGTGGGCTACACCACCAGAACTCATCGTAGGCACTTTGCAAATATGCGTTGAAGGAATAAATTATTTTATTTAACACCTATTTTCTGAATGCAAGCCATTGAACAGTGAAGAGTGTGGATGAGTCCAGGAGGAAAGTGGCAGCCTAGAAACAAATTAGATACAGACTTTGCTCTCAAAGAAGCTAATAAAATACTCCTGCAAGATTGGCAGGCCAGGAAATAAATGACGCAGGGGCGTGACGGCTGATAGGAGGAGGCAGTGTTGAGGAGGTCTAATAGACGCCTCCAGGAAACCTGGCGTGGTGTAAACGGTAATTACTATTAATGGAAATATTGGAGAGTCATGTCCTCCCAGATTCACCCTGGAAGAAAGGCCTGGAGATCTACTTCTGACAAATTAGCCATTCAGAAAGGATCTCGGCACAGGTGGGGTCCGCACAGTGCCACAAGGGCTTGATAGCAAATGGTTAATACACCTCTGCTAGATCCTACGTTCCAGGAGAGCTTGATCTTCTTAAACCTGGTCTCGTTCCTAGCACAGCACAGGCATCCCACAGGACCACATGACAAGTGTCCCCACAGTCCATGGCTGCACACTGAGTGCTGCAGAGTCAAGAACACTTTCAAGAACACTTCCAGAAGAGCAGGTACTTGGAACTCTGTTGTTGTTTGGAGTCCACTACAACCCACAGTGATCCTACGAACCTTGCTCTATCCTGCGCCACCCTTAGCATCTCCGATAGGCTCAAGCCCATTCTTACAGTCACTGTGTCAATCTATCTCGTTGAAGGTCTTCTTCTTTCATTGACCCTGCACCTTTCCCATTTTCCTTTCCCAATTGTCCTTTCTCAGGGACTGGCCCCTCTGGACAATATACCCGGAGTACATGAGATGAAGCACCCTGGTATATAAGATGAAGCTTAATGATACGTAAGACCATTCTCGCCTCTTAAGATGCACCCTGGTGGCACTTCCTCCAAGACTGACTGGTGCTCCAGGGAATATTCAGTCCTCTTCTCTAACAAGAGGAGGTTTAAAGCAAAGTCCTCATAATGCCCTAACCCTGTGGTTCTCACACTTGGCTGTTGATCAAAACCACCAAATGTTTGGAAAATGGTGACAGACAACAAGGCTCCACATCAGACCTGCTGAATCAGGATCTCAGGAAAGGGACCCGGGAATCTGAATTAGGACTGCCTCAGTGGGACTCTTGGAAGCAAGAGTGGTATCCACTTCCTAAATAACATGCCTCCACAAACTCTATGAACTTTGAAAAACGTCGATAGTTGTAGAGGGGATTCAGGCCTTTTGTTCATAGGGTCGCTATAAGTCATGCTCAACTAGAAGGCATTCAACACAACCACCACAACAACAGTGCAACTCAGGGTCACTCACACTTGGGGATCATATTCTTAATAGGAGTAAGGATTCTGCTTGTTGAGTCCCCATCTTCTCAGAGCAAATACAGTCTTCAAAGAAGAAGACAGGCATGGTGCAGTAGACAGCCTGCTGGGATCTGAATTCAATTACCACCTGAATGACATATTTTTAAACTTCTAGGGAACTCAGTTCCCTTCAGAGGTTTTGATTGGTGCAGTTAAAACATTTGGGTGCTAAACAAAAGGTTGCAGATTCATTTTCACTCAGAAGTGACTTTGAAGAGAGGTGTGGCAATCTAAATCTAGAAATGAGCTGCTGAAAATCCTGTGGCTTAGTTCCACCCTGACAAACATGGCGGTGCCATGATTGTTAGAATTCACTCAACAATAGTTGTGGTCAGTTCTCTCCTCTATGCAAGAAGATGGCACTGGCAGCTGTGGTGAGAGTAAGAAGATAACCTTCCCAGCCTTTATCCCGGTGCAAGTATACTGGTGTGATCAGATGCACCCTTTCCAGGAACTCACTCAGCTTCTCCGTGTCCTCTTCTGGCCTCTACCAAACCACAAGTGGCATAAAAAGCTGAATGACTGTGGCAGAAGCTTTACTTGAGGCTCTGCAGATTTGGGAGGAGTGCTGAGCTCTGGAGAGGAAGCTTTCATTTGGGACTCAACAGTTTGAAAACCTGATTTGGGGGCCATGCCAGTCTTAACTGCTGTTTTCTCTCCAACATAGCAGAACGCCTTCCCACATCTCTTCAGCTCCTTTCTGAGTCCCCTCAGCACCTTGGTCTTCACACCCTGCACCGCAGCTGCGTGACAGGGAAATTCGGAAGGATCCCAGATGAGAGGGGTACCTGACTTTTTGAAGGTCAGAAGCTGTGGACCCACCGGGGCCACCTCTACGGGCCTTACTTCCCCTCACAAGGAAGGAGAAAAGGACTCCATCTTTCATATCTCTTTACAGCTCACTCCATCCTTCAGGTAAATGAGAGAGAAGCCGGGCAAAGGAAAGGCCCAGACTCAGAAACACCTTTCACCTTATAAAGAAGAAAACTGAGATTACTTTCTCACTTCTATCTACTGCCCATTTCCCTCCTTTAAAATGTGTAAGGAAAGAAAATTCTAGAAAGGTGGTTTCTTTGAACTCCTTGTATTCCTAAAAGGAAAGAGTAAACCTGAATGGTGCTTTCTGAAATTCAAGTCCGCTCTCTCAAAGCACCTCTACTCTTAAAGGGATGTACCCAGTTATTTCCCACAGCAGCTGAACAGTTTTACAATATCAATCGCAAAAGCATAAATACAGTATAATTGCACTTATATGCAATATCTAGAATAGACAAATGCACAGAGGACAAAGTTTATTAGTGGTTACAAGGGGACAAAGGGGAATGGGACAGTTTAGAAGGCACTGAGCTTCTGTTACAGATGATAGAAAACTGAAAAGTACATAGGATGATGGTCATCCACCAGGATGAACGCAATTAACATCACTGAGTTGTACATGTAAAAATACCGAAATGACAAGTATTTTCATATTTATTTTTAAAGAACAAAAAAAAAGGTCAGTTGCCAGAAATGACTGATTCTAAAAAAATAAAAATGAAAGTAAATAAAAAAAAAAGAAATGACTGATTCGAAAACACCAGTGATGAATCTCTAGCTGTAAGTGGTCTTGTGATGGATGCCTGGGTCAGGGTTAGAATCTGTTAACCCTGTGACATCTCCTAACCAGCTTCTTGTTAGGAGTTTTCCATCCATTTACAACAGACCTCTGTGGAAGGGAATCCGGGGGAACCACACAAAAAATACTCTGTTTTAGAGGATTATGCAAATGCTTTGACCAGTGATTTATTGGCTTGTGCTTTGGCCTTTAATTAATTGGCCCTCATTTACTTTACTAATTGATGCTGTATTCCAGAAAAGACTTCTGTTCTAGGTTTTACAGCCTGCTTGCTGAAAAGTGATGGAGACGTGCAGCCCCACGGCAGGAGGATTCCCACCTCAGTGCAGGTAATAACTGAGCTCAGCTATCTGAAGGGCCGGGGGAGCTAAGGGGAAGAAGATGTCTCCGTGGCATGGGGAACCATTTCTGAGCTATTATTTCTGTTTCTGTCCAGTCAGTTCTCCTCTGGGTGACCCCATATGATACCAAGTAAACTGCCCCATAGGCTTAATCTCTCTTCAGCAGCACTACTGAGGGAGTTCAAACTACAAGACTTAAGGGTAACTGCTGCTGTCAGTAGGTGTTGCAGAGCCAATTCTAACACATGTGACCGTAGAACTGCACCATAAGGGTTTCTAGATTGTAACCTTTACGGGCGCTCTCTCCTGCACACAGCTGGTTGGATTCAAATCACCAATTTTTCACTTAGCAGCTGGGAGCTTAACTGCCAAACCACTGGTATCACCCAGGGACCTTTTGTAGCTATTTTGAAATGAAAACGAGGTGCCCTTGGAAGTGGTTAGCATTTGGGCATGGAAGAGCTGCAGCCGGGGGCAGAGGGATCTCCTGTCCGGAGGTGGAGGAGGGGCTGGAGCTGATGCCAGGGGAGGCCCAGCTCAGAGCAAGGTTCTTAGATGACAGTGGGGCCAGAAAGCTGTATTTACAGTCACATCTCCCAACCAGGGAAATGCTTTTCCAACTGGACAAAGGAGAAAGAATTTCTACATGCGAGGACCTGTTCCAGAACACAGCCAGTAATCTGAGCTGAGGTTAATAAACTAGTATACACAAACTTGAAAAATGAAGGTGGCATTCCACACCTTGTAGATTTCTGTGGGTATTAAATGAGGTAATATGGCAGTAACATGTTAGGAGCAGAGCCTCGGCCACATTAAGTGCTTGTCGTTATTATATACCACTGAGTCAGAATGAACCCAAAGCTGATCCTCCAACAGGTCTTCAAAGGCAGAAAATCTTTCTCCCTGACCCTCCACCTCTCTCATCATGATGTCTTTTTTTAATAACTGTCCCTTCTGACAACATGCCAAAGGATGCAACACTAAGATCCACCATGTTTGCTTCTAAGAGCACCCCTGTTACACTTCCTCCAAGACAGACCTGTTTGTTCCTTGGGCAATCCACGACATACACATCCTTTTCTCCAGCACCACAATTCAAAGGCATCGATTTTTCTTCTGTTATCTTTATCCATTTCATTGTCCAACTTTCAGATGAAGAGCAAGCAAAACGCAACTGAAAACACAAAAAGCATTGTTGTTCTTGCTGTTAAGTGCTGTCAGTCGCAGGCAACTCATAGCAACCCTATGAAGGAGAGTCCTCAACACTTATGTGTCTGTCATCCTCTCTCCAGGTTCATAGGGTTTCCGGAGGCAAGCCATTATAGAAGTGGATGCCACTCCTACTTCCACAATAAAGCATTACAAACCAAACCAAACAACAAAACACTGTTCCATGAAGCCAAACTACAATTTGCCATCAGACTGATCCTGACTCCTGGTAGCCTTATAGGGCACAACAGAACTGCCTCTTTGGATCTCCAGGGCTGTAAATCTTCATGGGAGCAGAGAGCCACACCTTTCCCCCCCAGTGTTGGCCGGTGAAGATATCTGACCTTTTTGCTTGTCAACTAAGTATTTAACCACTGTGCCCCAGGGCTTCATTCACTCTGTTAAGAAGCCACCAGCATCAATTGCAACAACAGTTCATTTAGCTCAGTCGTTAAAGAAATCTTTGCCCTTTAGCATTGTGCCCTGACCAAGAAGAATCTATAGGAGTTCAAATTAACATCAATTAATCTAAAGCACAGATGATAATTTTTTAAATTTTATTTCTATTTTTTTTAATTCATTTTCATGAACGTTGAGAGAGATTTTGGATTTCCATACATTCGTTGCTGGATTTTTCTTCCTGCCCACCCCACCCCCAAGTTAGCACTTCTCTTTGAAAAGTAAAATTATTTTATCGGTATAGAATCCCCCCCAACCACCCCGAATACACTCCACCATGCAACCTTCATACAGATGAGAATTCTAAGGGGCAGAGTATGAATTAATGGTGATCAAACAACACGGACAGAGAGAGAATGGTGACACAATGTAAAATATGTAAGTGACGTCACTGAACTATACATGTAGGAATTGTGAATACGGAATATGTGCATATGTGATTGTGTGTATGTCCACTAAAAACAAAAAGTCAATTAAAACATGAATAAAAATGGAAAATAAAGGGGTATGTAGCCACACTGATGATACTGGAGCTTTAAACCACATCTCCAGCTCACCAGTGTCTTGGAAGGCTTTGACCACGCCTCCTGTGAAATGCACCAATCAGGTGGGACGATTTGTAGGCAAAGGCTTGCAGATTCCCATGATGCTCTGCAAAACAGTGGACCAGGTCCTTGGAAAGGTGGTACCTTATGACCGCTGTTTCCCACACCTCCATAAGCCACAGAAGTGCAGAATCTCCAATAAACAACCAATCAGGCAAATAGCTGACCTCTACCAATAATGTCATTGCCAGATCTGACAGCTAAGAATGTAGAATCCATTTTTCTGCTAGGGTGCAGTGATGACTACTCACAGATTGCCGGCACATGCTTCCACCTGCAACGTTTCTCGTGATTTTGCTTTCTAGTGCTCACAGATAGTCATCGGTCAAAGGTGATGCATCCTGTAGAATTGCTGTGTAGATAGGCTTTTCTTGGCCCGAGGGTCTGTGGCCCTCGGGCCGGAACAGATGTCGCGGGCTTTTGGCGTCTCCGGTTACCTGAGAAAATAGGGTGGGTCTGCGGGGTCTGCTGGCTGTCCTGTGAGGTGCCCAACTTCAGCTAATCAGAGCCGAGCCTCTATTTTTACCTTTCTGCCAGAACGGATGTCGCGGGCTTTTGGCATCTCTGGCTACCTGAGAAAACAGGGCGGGTCTGCGGGGTCTGCTGGCTGTCCTGTGAGGTGCCCAGCAAGAGCCTATGGTGATGAAAGAAGTTCAGACTGCTTTGAAGGACATGGCAAAAAATAAGGCTCCAGGAATAATAGATGGTATACCAATTGACATATTTCAGTTAACAGATGCTGCCCTGGACGTGCTCACCAAATTGTGCCAAGAAATCTGGAGAACAACTACTTGGCCAACTGACTGGAAGAGATCGATATTTGTTCCTATCCCAAAGAAAGGCGACCCAATCGAATGTGGAAACTACAGAACAATTCCACTGATTTCACATGCAAGCAAGATTCTACTGAAGGTTATCCAAAAACGACTGGAACAGCACATCAACAGAGAACTACCAGAAGTCCAGGCTGGGTTCAGAAGGGGTCATGGTACTACAGATATTGTAGCTGATGTTAGATGGATCTTAGCTGAAAGCAGGGAATACCAGAGGAATGTCTATCTGTGTTTCATTGACTATGCAAAGGCATTTGACTGTGTAGATCATAACAAACTGTGGCTGACTCTGAGAAGAATGGGAATCCCAGAACACTTGATCGTTCTAATGCGAAACTTATACTTGGACCAGGAGGCAGTCGTCAGAACAGAGCAAGGGAACACTGCATGGTTCAAAATTGGGAAGGGCGTACACCAGGGATGCATCCTATCTCCATACCTCTTCAACCTATATGCAGAACAGATTATCCGGGAGGCTGGGCTCTATGAGGAGAAATGTGGGGCCAGGATTGGTGGACAATTTATCAACAATCTGCGTTATGCGGATGACACAACCCTGCTTGCTGAAATTGAGGAGGACCTGAAGCGCCTGCTGCAGAGTGTCAAGGACTGCAGCCTACAATACGGATTGAGGCTCAATGTCAAGAAGACAAAGATTCTCATCACTGGACCAATTGGCAGCATCAGGATGCATGGTGAAGAGATTGAGATTGTACACAGCTTTAGTTTGCTTGGCTCCATAGTCAACAGTCTTGGCACCAGCATCCAGGAAATTAAAAGGCCCATTGCCATGGGAAAGTCTGCTGTTAGGGACCTCTCCAAAGTGCTGAAGAGCAATGGTGTCTCTGTGGAGACTAAGGTGTGTCTGATACAGGCCATGGTTTTTGCAATCACTTGTTATGCATCAGAGAGTTGGACAATGACCGACGAGGATAGAAGGAGAATTGATGCCTTTGAGCTGTGGTGCTGGAGAAGAGTATTGAGAATACCATGGACTGCTAGGAAAACAAACAGATTTGTCCTAGAAAGGGTTAAACCGGGTGGCTCCTTGGAGGCAAGGATTCTGAGGCTCCGTCTAACTTACTTTGGACATGTTGTGAGGAGAGACCGGTCCTTGGAGAGGGACATCATGCTTGGGAGGGTGGAGGGACAGCACAGGAGAGGAAGGCCCTCTATGAGGTGGATTGATTCAGTGACTGGGATAATTGGGATGGGAGTGTCGGAGACAGTGCGATTGGCACAGGACAGAGCGGAGTTTAGAGTACATAGGGTCGCTATGAGTCGCAGGCAACTCGACGGCACATAACAACAACAACAGTGCTCACAGTGACACTTCATAAATTGAGCTCTCTAAGGATATCCAAACTCTGTATAGTTTCATCCAGTCATTTCTGGAACACACATTTCAGTTTCTCTAAGGAAAGGAAAGATGGTAGTTTAAACCTTAGGACACAAAACATGAGCAACGTTCTTCTTAATTGTTATATATCACTTTTGTTGCCTATTCTTGGATCATAAACAAAACTATTTTAAAGCACTACCAATTAAAATTGTGAATTGTAACGTGTAAGCTAGTTAGGGATGAGTTTGCGCTACCGTCTGACTCCTGGGTGATACAAATGGTTTATACTTGACCTTGAATACTCTACAGAGAGCGGTCCTCTCCTGACATGAACCAGAAGCAGCTCTAGCGTTCCATCTCTGGTGTATGGACAGGGGGTGTACCCATTCATTTACCAAACATTATTATAGAGGGGTCTCCAGGAGTTCTGTGCTGAGCAGCAGAATTGAGGTAAATAAGCGCCTGGCCCTCAAAGAGTGAGTGCTAACAGAGAACAGCTTTATTTGAACATAGGGTACCATGTTTTACAGTTCATGCTAGGGGAGAGAGGTGCATTATCCAATTACTTCTGAAGCATTGCTATCAATCAATGATGTATCCAAGACTTGGAAAAACAACCCCTTCCTCTACATTAAACTAATAGATCCTAGTACATCTTTGACTAAAACTCTGCCTATTTCATTGGAGCAAAGTCCCAGTTTAGAAGGGACTGACCTCTGGTGAATATAGCAAGAAGACAAGATAAAAAGAAGTTGACTACAGTCAAAATATACCAAATATGACATTTACGAAGCAACAGTAAGGAAGATGACTTCTGAAATGGGGAGGAACTTTAAGTCAAGTAGGGCTGGAGTAGTGCAGGTCCTTAAATACATGATAGAGGAATGTGGATGTTTTCATTTACTTTGGGCATGCTCCTTGAGACTATTCCTTGGAGAGGGACATCATACTTGGAAAAGTAGAGGGTCAGCAAAAGAGAAGAAAACCCTCAACCATATGCTATGACACAGGAACTGTGCAATGGGCTCTAGTCAGAGATGATGAGGACGGCACAAGATAGGACAGGGCTCAGATCTGTTGTATGGGGTCACGATGAGTCATACTCAATGGCACCTAACACCACCACCATTGCTATCAATTTGATTCCTACCCACAGTGACCCTACAGGACAGAGTAGAACTGCCTCATATAGTTTCTGAGCCTGGAATCTTTACAAAGAGCTCTGGTGGCCTAGGGGTAAAGAGCTGTGCTGTCAACCCCAAATGCATGAGGCTCAAATCCACCATCTGCTCTGTGGGAAAAAGATGGGCAGCCTCCCTCTTTCAATGTTGTTGTTGTTGTGTGCCATCAAGTTGGAACCAGCTCATCGCTGACCCTCTAGCAGATTTTCAGAGGCAGTAGGTTGCACAGGAGGAAGGAGATTGTCCATCCTTTTCTCCCAGAACGGATGGTAGATTCACACCATGTGCCTTTGGAATTGCATCACAGCTTCTCTTTTTTCTTTTTTTAAATTTTATTTTGTTAATTTTAATGAACATTTACAGAGATTTTGGATTTCCATTCATTCATTGTTGCACTTTTTCTTCTACCCACCCTCCCAGTTCGTTCCTCTCTTTGAAAAGCAAAATATAAACTTCTTCGTTGGTATACAATCCGCCCCCCCAACCAGCCCCAATGCACTCCACTATGCAACCTTAATTATGGATAGCTTCTTATCACTAGGCCCCCGTTTAATGATACCACCTCTGAAAAACCTACTGGAAGGTCAGTTATAAGTTGATATCTACACAATGTACATAACAACAACTGGTGGTGTGGGTGACAGGGAGTTGTGCTCCTAATTCAGCCTCTGTTGGTTTGAATTTACCAGGACCTGCTAGGAAGGAAGGTAAGCAAAGCTTCCAAGAGCTGGAGGTTCAGTTATGAGTTCATTCTGACTTGAGAGTAGTAAGTTTTCAGTGTGAATCTTTAGAATCTTTACATAAGGAGATGGCTGCCTCTCTCTCCTGCAAAGTGGCTGGCTAGTGAGTTTGAACCACAGACATTTCAGTTAGTCATGAAATGCTTTAATCACTGCAGGGTTCCTGAAGATTATGTTTTGCTTTTCTGTATTTTTAGAGAGAAAACTTGAGTGAAGTTATTTGAGTTAAAAATTCTTTTGGTGGATGGTGGGAGGAGGGGAAGGATCCCGGTGAAAAGATAGGGTAATGATAGGTGAAGTCCAATGGTGATTAATTTTATAAAACATCATGCATGGAATGACTGTATGAAACACAATGTGAATGAAAATGGTATGGGATACATGTGCATGAACTTTGTAAGCAAACCAATTAAAAAAGGTGGGGGGATTAAGTTTGTAAATTCTTCACCGTCAACCTTTACAAGACTCTTATTTCACTTCTATCCCTTCAACTCCAATTATACCTTAGTTCCTGTGGCATCTACTCTACTACGTTTTTACATATGCAATTTTTTTCTTGTAAAATGGGTATGGTTTTATGCATTTGTTTCTTTAATTTTCCTAAATGATAGTATGCTATAAACTCTGTTTCTTATGTATTTTCCTTAACACAAGGTGTTTAAGAGATGTGGTGGCTTAGAGGAAAGGAATTGCACTGGCAACACAAGGTGCCCAGTTTGAAACTACTACCCACTGTGTATGAGGAAGATTGGTCAGCTCCTCCTGTGTGACTTTACTGCCTCTAAAAGCTTGCCGGAAGGTCAGCTATGGGCCAGTTCTGACTCAAAGGTATTTAACAGTAGGTTTTAAGATTCAACAGTGGTTCTACACATCTAGTTGATGACTTTTTCCACCACTAAGTGTTCCAAAGTTCACTTCTGCCATATTTTCCAATCTCTTCTGCTAGTGATAATTATCTAGACTGCCTCCAAAATCCAGCTACACCGAACAATGCCATCATGAACATCCTAATGGGACAGGGAGCCAGGGCCTGTAGTAGACCATAAGGCATGTGCATGATTGATCTCAATAGTAAAACCACCAAGATTTCTAAGAGCTAGCACCAGCTTATACTCCCATGAGCAGTACTCAAAAGTTCCACCTTCCACATTTCCAGCCACGCTGACTGCCCTCTTTTCCTGATACTGACTTTTCTTAGAGAGAGCGAGCTTGGGGTGCTGGTGGTGCAGTAATGAAACATTTGACTGCTCACCATTATGTTGGTGTTTTGAGCTCGCCAAGTGGCTCTGTGGAAGAAAGATCCTTTGATCTGCTCCATTAAAACTATAGCCTCCAAACAAAATAATACCTATCGACCAAACAAAATCCTTTAGCCTGAGGGACGCTATTGGGCAGCTCTACTCTGTCACATGAGGTTGGTGTGAACTGGTGCTAATGGCATCAACTGAGCAGAGCTTAGACTGATGGACTATGGCACCGCACAAGTGAGAAAGGGGGTGCTGCAGAACTGTGCAGGAATCAGTGATCTGACTTGCAACCAAAAGATGCAACATAAATGTATTATTCTCTGAAGTCGGTGGGATGTGTGTTTTTGTTATTTGCCATCAAGTCTCCTGAAACTCATGACCCTATACACAGCAGCTCTGAAGCCTGCCCTATCCTGAGCCAGTCTCACTGACTCCAACACACCTACCTCCATTACTCCAGTTACTGTGCCAATCTATCTCATCCGGGGTCTTCCACTCCTGTGCTGTCCTTCCGCCCTTCTAAGCATGATGTCCTTCTCCAAGGACTGGTCCCTCCTGACCACATGCTTACCTCCAAGAAGAAACTTGGTTTCACCCTTTCCAAGACAGACCTGTTTGGTAATCAGATCCTTGGAGGTTTTCTTCCTGTCTTTTTTTGCACAAATACCCCACTCCGTTTTTACCCCCAGTCCCCATACCAGTCTCTCCTGGCCTGGTCTGAAACATCCTCTGACTTGTTCATGGAGTCTTCATACAGTTTATAGAAGTCAGAATAAAAAGAGAGGGGGAGCTTCAAGACCCAGGTATCCTGCTGAGCAAAAGCTCACAGTCTTAATACATGTGCTGGAGTTTTCAAAGGCAGTAAAGGCATAATAAGTATTTACAATGAACATTGTAGACTACTTTGGATACTTTGTTATGCTGTTATGTACCATTGAGCTGGAACGGATTGTAGCTGACGATCCAGAAGGTTTGCAGAGGCATTAAATCACATCTTTCTGCTGTGGAGTAGCTGATGGAGTCAAACTGCATGGCTTTGGGTTGGCAGTGCAATTCTTTACCGCTAGGCCACCAGAGCTCCATTTGGATAACTAGACAGATATAGTTAGAAGCCTTCCCGTGAATACTGACCCATGGCGACCTTATACACAACAGAAGGAAACATCCTCTTCATTACCAGTTTGTTCCAGTTCTTCACTGAAGCTGCTGTGTTAATGCATCTTATCAGGGGTCTCCTCTACCTCACAGATCCTCTGCTTCACTCTCACGACTGGCCCCTCCTGATAGCATATCCATAGAAAGTGAGTTTTACAACATTCTGTTGTGATCTGTATGATTTTTATTGGAAGCTCTGGTGGCCTAATTCACAAAGAGTTGTGCTGCTAACCCAAAGAACTCTCTGGAAGTTCAAATCATCCACCAGCAGCTCTGAGGGAGGTCAGCCCCATCTTGTGTTGAGTCTCTGGTCCTCTGCTTCAGCCATGGCTGCTGCTACCATCATAGGTCTAGCTAGCACAAGAATTTCTGGACCTGAAGGGCGTGTTACCTTCTGTTACTTCTTCTTTGCTGGTGAAAGATCTTCCAATTCTGTTGCTGGATCCTCTCAATTTAATGATGAGACTAGCAATCCCCTTGTGGATAGACTAACACGTCCTACTCACATATTCCAGACCATCCACATGGCAAAACAAGATAGTGGATAGGGAAATTTTTTTGCTTAATAAGCCATCATCACCACATCAGTCTTAGACAAGAAACGCTCCTGTTTCTTCCCCATTACATCAGGAGCCTAAATCTGAAGGTGAAAGTTAGTAACCCAGACCCTCCAAAGAATGGGAGTTCAGACCTCTAAGCAAGCTGTCTTTACAATTACTGATTTACAGAGAGAAATCCGGACAGATTAGGTGAACAAGACAGGATGCAAAGAAAACCAAACCCATAGTCCTGGTGTCAGTTCGAACTGTGATCCAGATAGAATTGCTCCATGGGTTTTCCAAGCTGCAAATCTTTGTGGAAACAGAATTCCACAATTTTTTTCTTTTTTTAAATAAAATGTTTAAATTTTAATTGTAATTTTAATGAAAGTTTACAGAAAAGTTAGATTTTTATTCATTCGTTGCTGAACATTTAACCCCTTTCCCTCTCCCCCAGTTTTCTTTCCCCTTTTCAACTTTTTGTTGCAATTCAACCAAAAGCTTACAGAGCAAATTTGTTTTCCACACTGTGAAAAGCGATGGGGAGGGTTGTTATGCCCACCTTTACACTCAATCCACCACACCTATCCTGTACAATTCATGACTTCAATTAAAAAAATCATAGTTTTAAAACTGCCATAACTGGTACAATGAAAATAACTAATAATATTCGCCAGCCACAAGGGATCATTTCCCCCTAACTTCCTGACACTTTCACTTTCTAAACAGTTCTTTCTTCCCTCTCATCTCTGCTACATTACTCTTGGCCACTCTCACCTCAGGGTCGCTCTATGCCTCCTTCCTGTGCCTGCTGTGAAGAAGCAAGGTTCCCCTGAGAACCAGCTATCGCTTTTATCAGCTTCTTCACATATCTTGGGGGAATTCACCTAGTCCCCTGACTTCACTTGCCACCTACATCCTGATGTCTCTCATTTACCGTCTTCAGCCCAGAGCTTCTGAAATTCCAACTGCCTCCTGGACATCTGTATTTGGCTGCCCCACAGGTAACCTCATCCATATATTCATATATGTCTTAAATCAAATTTGGTTTGAATTTGTGCCCAGGTATCAGGTCCAGCCTCGATATACCGAAACAGTTAGCCAGGCCCCCCGACACCCAGGCACATGTCTAGATCCAAAAAGGACTCCATACCTGGCAGGCAAGTATTTCTTGGTGGTACCGAGGTGCCCCCCTCTCAGCTTGCTTTTCTCTCTTTTATTGTTGTTAAGTGAATTCCAGTAAGACTCACATTGACCCTATGAATAAAAGATCTGAAGATCTGAACCCTGTACCAGTCTCATCTTCTTTGCTACACTCAAATATTTTATATCTAGTTAGATATAATGTATCATAGGCCACACCCTAGAGGAACTCCTCTTACATCCTATTAGGGTTGTGATGGGATTACAGAGTGTTACATCCCACCATTAATCTTCCTACAACTATCTGGGTCATCTGTGTCTGGGAGGATCACTGCATATCTCTTGCAATATATTGTTGTTGTTGTGTGCCATCAAGTCACTCATAGTGACCCTATGTACAATAGCTCTGAACCTTGTCCTATCCTGAGCCAGTCTCACTCACTCTGACACATCTAATCCCATTGGCCCAGTTAACATGTCAATTCATCTTATTGGGGTCTTCCTCTCCTGCACTGTCCCTCCACCCTTCCTTGGAAAAAGGCATCATGTTGGGAAAAGTAGAAGGCCAGCAAAAGAGAAGTAAACCCTCAGTCCTGTTTTTGATAGGATCACTATGTGTTATGGTCACCAGAAGGGCACCCACCTAACAACAAGAAGGAGAGATGAGCACCCTCAGCAAGAAGAGTCAGCATCTATCCAAAGTAATGCCCACTCCTGCCCAAGGACTTCCTCTTACTCACACCCAGTGTTAAAGGCCACATTTGTGCAAGGACATTTGTCCATATTCAAGTTCTAACACCTTCAAGGACAACGTACTTTTTACTTCCTATATTCCAAAAATCTGAGTGCCTCATATAGACAAGACATTGAATTAAAAATATAATTATGACATGGCCACCATCCTTAAGAAGCCTGAGCAGTATTGTAAAATATTACTTCTTGTTGTTAGTGCCATTGAAACACTTGCAACTCATAGTGACTTTATGTACAACAATCCTAAACCCTGCTCTATCCTTTGCCAATCTTATTGTCTCTGACACACCTATCCCCACTACCACAGTGACTGAATCAATACATCTCATCAAGGGTCTTCCTCTCCTGTGCTGTCCCTCCACCCTCCCAAGCATGACGTCCCTCTCCAAGGACTGATCCCGCCTTGCAACATGTCCAAAGTATGTCAGATGGAGCTTCAGAGTCCTTGCCTCCAAGGAGCAGCTTAATCTCACCCTCTCTAGGATGATGAACTTGTTTGTTCTCCTGGCAGTCCATGGTACATTCAATACTCGTTTCCAGCACCACAGCTCAAAGGCATCAATTCTCCTATCATCCTTACAATGTTATTTTTGTTGTTGTTAGGTGCCATGGAGTTGGCTCTGACTCATAGCGATGCTATGAACAATAGATCTGAATCTTATCCTGTGTCCTGTGCCATGTTCACCATTTCTGACATGCTAAAGACCATTGTTACAGTCACTGTGTGGGTTCATCTTGATGAGAGTCTTCCTGTCTTTCACTTAGAATAAGCCATGGTGAATGCTCCTCTCCAGTGAAAGACAAAGCGGCATGAGCACAGTGAATTTATCCTGGAGTTCCCAAGGAAGGCTTCAGTACAAAGACAGGGAACAAAGCTGGTGAAAATGAGGAAGACCAAAGGGCTCTTCAAGAGTAATTAATAATGGACATTTCTTCTGTACAACGGCCCTAACCTCCAACAGCACTTTAAAGAAAATCCAGTTCTAATACTGTGACTTGTAAATTCCTCAGCCAGCTGGCTTCTCCGGCCTCACAGTGCAAGCTTGTTCCCTCCCACTGTCCCCCAGCATGCTTATACCTCCAGCCACACTGCCCCATGTGGTTGGATTGGCCACATTCCTTTCTGCTGTGTGAGAAAACGGCACTTTCTCCAGGCTTTCCTATGACTTTCATTAGGCCTTAAAGCTTAAAAGTCTCTCAGAGTAAATTTTTCTCATCTCCTAAACCAAACCTAGACACAACCATATTGCCTTCCTGCTTTTATCACCCATGTTAATCCACCTTGTTGAGGGTTTTCCTCTCTTTTGCTGACCTTCAACCTTACCCAGAATGATAAGAACCTCTCCAAAGACTGGGTCCTAAAAATGTACCGAAAGTAAATGAGATGAAATTTCACCAACCTTGCCTCTAAAGAACACCCTGGTTGCAATTCTTTTTTGGTTGTTCCTGGGATATTCAATACTCTTCACCAACACAATTCAAAGGCATCAATCCTTCTGCTGTCATCCTTTATCCATTGTCCATCTATAGGTCACCATGCTGCTGTTCTGTGCCATCAAGTTGCCTGCAGTTCATAGGGACCCTAAGTACAATACCTGTGAATCTTACCCTATTCTGAGCCATTTCCACAGACTGACACACCTACCTCCAGTTACAGTGTCAATCCATCTAATCCAGGGTTTTCCTCTCCTGTGCTATCCTTTCACCCCTCCAAGCATGACTTCCTTCACCTGGGACTGGTCCCTCCTGGCCACGTGCCCTAAGTTTATGAAATGGAACTTCAGAATCCTTGCCTCCAAGGAACAGCTTGGTTTCACCCTCTCCAAAACAGACTTGTTTATTCTCTTTGTGGATGGTATGTTCAATACTCTTCTCCAGAACCAGAACTCAAAGGCATTGACTCTTCTTCTGTCATCCTTAGTCATTGTCTAGCTCTCTGACACATAGCAAGTAATTATGAAGACCATAGCATGAAGCAGGTGTACCTTAGTCTCTAGAATTACATCATTGCTCTTTAGAACTTTGGAGAGGTCACTGAAAGCAAACTTCCCTAATGCAATTCATCTTTTGATTCCCTGACTGCTGGTGCCAACAGTGTTGATTATGAAGCCGAGCAAGTTGCAATTGTTAACAACTTCAATCTCTTTTCCATCTATCATGGTGCTGCCAATTGGCCCAGTGTGAGACTCTTTTGTCTTCTTGATGTTGAATTTTAATCCATATTGAAGACTATAATCCACGACCTTCTGGAGCAAACACTTCAGGTCCTCCACAGTTTCAGCAAGCAAAGGTTGTGTCAACTGCATAATGCAGGTTATTAATGAGTCTTCCTCCAATCCAGATGCCACATTCTTCTTCTTAAAGTCCAACCTCCTGAATGATCTGTTCCTCAAACAGGCTAAAACGTATGGAGAGAGGACGCATCCTTGAAACACTCTATTCCTAATTTTGAACCAAGCAAGTGTTTTCTTTCTCTGTTCTGACAACAGTTTTCTGGTCCAAATATAGGTTTCACATGAGCACAATCAAGTGTTCTGGGATCCCTAATCTTCTCAAAGTTAGCCACTTTTTTGTTGTTGTTGTTGTTGTTATTCACACAGTTAAATGCCTTTGCACAGTCACTGAAACACAAATAGACCTCTGCTGATACTTTTTGCTTTCAGCCAAGATCCATCTGACATTGGTGAGAATGTCTCTAGTACCACAGCACTGTAAGCTATAGACCACCATCGATGATCAATAAATACTTAGTTGAATTAATTGAGTAGATGGGTGAACAAAAGCAAGTGCTAGCTAATGCGTATTGAATGAGGAAGTGGCGTAGAGACGTGGAATGTACATGTTTGAGGAACAGCAAGTTTGCTGTAGCTGTGGGCAAGGGTGTGTCTTGGCTTGGGGTGAGATTGAGAGAGTTAGGGGGCAGGTGCATCTCTGCCTTTTATCTCCTAGGCAGAAGGGGACCTTGGATCACTTTTATGCCAGGAGTGTCATGACAAGAATATGATTTTGAAGAAGTCATTCTGGTAGCAATGTGGAGTTTGAGCACTGAAACCCATCCAGGGTGGGAGTGGTGGCTGGGCTGGGGGACTGCAGAGTTTTTCATCTCAGCAAAAGTTAATGACAGTCGGACGCAGAGCACTTTGGACCCAGAGCAAAGTGCGTGGAGTAGAAAATGGCAGGTGAGGAAGAAGAGGCACCATTGCTGGGACTTGGGGATCAATGGATTTGGAGCTTTGTGGGAGAAGATGAAGGCTGAATGGAGAGGGAAGAGAGGAATCTGTAGCAGGAAGGAGTAGAAAGCACAGCTTTCTTTTTTGGTTGAGTCTGCGGTGCCTGGGAACATCTTTCTTGAAGGAACCTCTAGGAATTGCTACCACCACACTGTTCCTCCTATCCTTTTTTTTTCTTTTTTCTTTTCTTGTTTTGAATCACTCCCACCAGGCAAGAATGCTTCTCAGTCTGCTGGGGGCCCCATGCCAGCAAGGCTCCACATTCCTGAGGGAGGAATTAGGTTCAGGACTGGGGAGATTGTGGCCACCTCCAGGGGGACTGGCCCCCCACAGGAAGGAAGGCAGGCCTGCCGGCTGGGTACAGATGGAAGCTTCCCCCACTGCAGCAGGTGGTCAGAGCCAGCTGCTCCAGCCCCTCAGGCTTCCATCAACAGGATGGGGCAGCCTGGGCGGAAGGAAGCCTGCAGCGAGGGACACCCCTGCAGACAGAAGTGGGGATGGGAGGAGGTGGGCGGCAGGAAACGCTGCCTGGGCTGCTGAGTTGGCACTTCTCCAGCTTCTCAGGGAAGCCAGCGACAGGCCATTCAGTCCACTTCCCCTCTGGCCACTATTATCACTAGTATTCTTGTCTAGCCTGCGTCTCTAGATGTACTAGAAAGAACCCAATTAGATGTTTCTGGATTTGGCACTTTCTAAAAACCTTAATCTCCCTTCAAGTGCACTTTGTGGTTAAAGGGGAGAAAAGAGTCTTGCTCTCTTTTCAGTTACACAGAGACGTGAGACTACTTACTCCCCCGAGGGGCAGTTAATTTTTGTCTGGTGTTCAGCCTGGCCAAAGGAGGTGATAAAAATCTCCTTTGCCACTGCCTTTTTCTCCAACACCAGTTGCCGAGAGAAAGCACCAAAAAGGGACAAACTGGGAATCCAAGCCGAATCCGATCAGGAAGTTGCGGCTGCAGGAACCGCCATGGAGCCGACTACCATGTGGGATTCTTCGCAGAAGCCCCGCCTGCACTTGACTCGACAGGGAGGAGGAGCTCGAGCTAAGGGGGGTTGCGTGATGTCTTTGATGTGGCGGGAATCTCCTCCGCACCCCCACACAAATACACCTCCACACAAATACACCTCGGTGCTTGGTGAACTAGAAGATAATCCAATGAAGATTTCTAGGCTGGGCCTTGGCCGGAGGAGGGGTGGATCTACCTCCGAAACAATCTACAGATCTCACTTTAAAGTTTTTATCTACACCAGGCTCAAAACTCGATCCCCGCAGCCCACTGTGGCCGACAGAGAAGGATAAAGACTGTAGCCTTAGTTTCCTCACCAGGCCAGTTCTCACGGCTTTCTGCAGTCCTCTCACCCCCTCTCGGCTGCCCAGGAGAAAAGCCCCGAACTGGGCGGCCAGGGGTGGGCACGGGGGCCCGCGCCGCCGCCGACACAGAGGGCGGAAGCGCACGGGCAGCGCAAGAGCAGGTGTCGCTCTCCAGCGACTGGGGCGCCGCCCGTTACGGTCCTCCCCACGGCTCCACGAGGCCAAGCCCTGCAAATGGTACAGAAAAGCACCACACCGGACGCGGCTTCCAAATGCAAATCTATTGGCCAGGCCCCCTCGGCTTGCAGCCACCGCCCCTCTCACCCACCCGGCGTCCCGCCCACCACACGGCTGGCAGAGGTGGGGCCCTCGCGGAGGGCCGGGGCGGAGCTGGCATCCCTCCCCACCTCCCACGTGGGGCCGGCCCTCTGCAGTCAGGGCGCGCCACCGCCGCGGCTCCCTGCTCGGCCCCCGCCTGCAGCGGCGCTCCGTGAGGCCGGGAGGATGAACGCGCGAGGGGCGGGGTGGGTGGGCGAGGGGCAGGGGTGTCACAGAATCAGCCGGTGGCGGGAGTTCCCCCGGGCCGGACCCTGGGAACACGCTGCCGGGGATTGTGTACACGCTCCACTGACACAAGCTTCACGCTGCCGGGCAGCCGCTGATCACGCGTGGCCCCGCGCGCCCATTGGCCCGTGCCTCACACACCTTTGCTGCTGATTGGCTGGGCGCTGGCTCCGCCCCCGCCCCCGCCCGCGGCGCGGGGCAGGCAGAGAGGCTACCTGAATGGGGAGGGGGCAGACGGCGCGGAGCGCGGCGGCGGCGGGAGCGACGTCGGGTGTCTCTGGGCGCACGTCTGTGGCCAGGCAGCTCAGCAGCCTAGCACCCCAACAGCCAGTCACTTCGTCGCCGGCAGTCAGATAGCCAACCATGCTCAACTTCGGTGCCTCTCTCCAGCAGGCTGCGGTAAGTCACCTGGGGATGCCCCTGCTCTTCCTGACGGCGCTGTGTCTGTCGGTCCAGCAGGGACACGAACCCTGAGTCCCTGACATCAGCCTCATCTGAAGCTGGGGCTGCAGTGGACCAGTAAGGAGGCAAGGGAGCTCCTGCCTGCAGATTGGGGGGAATTGGTGAAGCCGTGTGTTGGGGAGCAGGTCAGAAAAGGCAGACTGAGAACTGAAGACATGGGGTGAAGAGGGGAAAGGGTCAGCGCTTTAGGGAGGGAGACCTGATGGGACGCGTGGTAAAGTAGAAAGGCGGGCTTCAGTCGTGGGGGTGAACCTGGGGCAAGGTGTGAAAAGAGAGTGGGGGGACTGGACAGAAGGAGGCCAGCCTGCACTGACAGGTGAGAGATGTCCCGTCTGGATCAGGAGAATGCATGTTTGTAATGGAAGGCGGCTGCTCGCGAGCATCGGAGGGGCGAGGTGCCCCCGAGGGGGCTGCCACCTGGGGGGTCTGGACGGAGCTTGCAGGACGGAGGCTGCCCTGCTGCGGACCGCAGGGAGCGAGCTGCGGCACAGGGCCGGCCTGGGGGTGGGGGCGCCGGCATGGGCGCGGGGGTGGCACGCGGGCCGCCGAGGAAAGGCGGGGAGGGGGACTCCCCATCTTCGGTGGGGCAGGTGCTGGCACCCGCCTCCAGGGCAGGAGGATGAGAGGCGAAGCCCAGGGAAAGCTGGGACTGCTAGACGCGGGGGCCGCGTGTCAAGGCGGGAGCCGCAGGCAGTGGGGGCCACGCGTCTGGAGCGGGGGCCGGTGGGGGCGCACGTCTGGGAACCCGTGGAGACGCGCGGCGGGCGGGGGCTGGAGTGCCGGAAGCCGCGGGGAGGGGGCGCCGGGTCTGCAGCAGCGACGGGGTGGGCTGAGGTCCCGCGGGCTGGCGGGCGGCGTGGGCGGGAAGCGCTGAGGGCTCAGCCGGGTCCCCGGGGACGAGGGCGGGGGCCGGGTTTCCGCGGGGACCCGGCTCCTCCCCCGGCAGCTGAGCCGGAGGCTGAGGGTAGGCCGGGAGCGAGTACGCCCGGGGAGCTTCTCGTCCCCGAGTGACCCAGCCCCGGCCTCCGCCAGGGGCGGGAACGAGGCCCGGCCCCGCTGTCGGTTCCTAAGGGAACGGCGGCTCGCGGGC
>NW_006399952.1:3459144-3486136 GCF_000299155.1 Elephantulus edwardii
GCGGCAATTCCCAGTTCACGTTTGCAGCGCCGCTCGGAGCAGCCGCTGATCACGCTTTGTTCACATGCCTCGCCCCCTCCTCCCTCACGCCCCCGCCCTTCGCGGGCCAGCCAATCCGGGCGCGGCCTACCGGTCCGACTGGCCAATGGTAGGGGCGCGGGGACGTGCGAGTGGCGAGGAATGTTCCCAGTGACTCACCCGCGAGCCTCTTTGAGGTTAGGGCGGCCCCATCCGTCTGTCCCCGCCAACGAGGATCTCCCCCGCCGGCCACCCCCGCCCCTCGTCTGCCTCCCCTGCCTGCGCCTCTGCTTCCCTTTCCTGCCTCGCCCCCCACTCCCTTTCCTCCCCTCCCTGTTTCGCTTCCTGCCTTCACAGCTCTCAAGCCCCTGCTGCCTGCCTTTCTCTTCTTCTCCCTTTATTTGCCTGGGCGTCTCGAGGAGGATTTTACACATACATGCGCTGTCCGTTGCCTCTTACATAAAGACTTGCGCGATTATGCAATTGCATTGTTAGTGATTTTTCGAGAGCAGTGGCTCGTTTTTCTTAGAATTCTTCACAAAAGCTTTATACATTATTTTAAGCAAGCATCTTTCAAAGTAAGGAATTTTTTTATCGACATATCCTATAAAATCTGCACTGATAAAAAGAATCTGAACCGTTTAAGTGGAAAATGGGAGAAGAGATTGATAGTGCCGCTTCAAGAATTTGGTGCAAAGCATTTGATGGAGGAGCTGTATGCTAGTTCTTTTTAATCAAATCTCTAAAAAGTTCAAAGATTCCTAACAACTCCTCCCAACTACGATGTCTAAAAAACACCAAACAAACAAGAAAATCAGTGTTGACAAAAATGTGAAGAAATTAGAACCTTAATTTCCCACTGTCGGTGGGATTGTAAAGTGGTGCTGCTGCTATGAAAAACGTCTGGCATACCTCAAACATTATATATAAAATTACTATATGGGCCAGAGATTCTACTCTTAAGGATATACCCAAAGACCAGAAAGCAAGTACTTAAGTACTTATCTGTGCCCACTGCAGCATTATTCATAATTGTCAAAGGTAGAAACATGTCTATCAAGAGATGAACCAATAAAAATGTGGCATATATACAAAAAAAGTGAAAAGATTCCATTTAGAATATTTGAAATTCCTTTTATCCAAGATCTTTGAGAATTACTTATTATGTACTTTTTTAGCATTGCTTTTAACTGGTCATGGTTATGCACAGCACACCATAATATTAAATAGAGCCAGTGGAAGGAACAAAATGGGGAAGTTGAAAGGGTAGATTTCAAAATAATCTAATACAACTTTCCTTTAATCCTGAAGAAAATGTATCCTATTGATTTTGATCCCAAAATACAAATAACTTTTCAAAGGCCAGACCATGTCTATAGGCCTAAAGCTGCCTTTTTTACATAAGAAAATATAGGATTTTTTGTTGTTATTGTATTGCATACACGAAAGATCTCATACCATGTACCCTTTGAAAAAGGATCTTTTTTTCAGGGCTCTTCCTAGTTTGAGGTTGGCTCTTCTTTAATCTGATTCTAGCTACAGATAGAAGGAATATTGAAATCCCTTTTACCTTCTAAACCAAGTGTTTCTCTCTTGCTTTAAAATTACAAGTTCCATGAATTGATAAATTCAGTTCTTGGTCTTTTCCTGGTAACAAGGTACTTCCTACCTTGCCAGGATGTCAGTGAGTTCAAGCATAAAAATGAAAAGTTCATTACCACTGCCACCTGGAAGTGTGTAGTTAAACCTTTGTCACTTTTAAACTATCAAAAGAGGGGTGTGAGAAGAAATGTATCCTTTAAATACCAATTTCAGGAGTTGAACAAATTATGAAAAAAAAAAATGTTTCCTTGTTCTTTTGAGTGTCAGTTGGATGAGGAAAAGTATTTAAAACCTTTACTATTTGTTCTTACAGGAGGAAAGGATGGAAATGATTTC
This sequence comes from Elephantulus edwardii, assembly GCF_000299155.1. Lineage (NCBI taxonomy): Eukaryota > Metazoa > Chordata > Mammalia > Macroscelidea > Macroscelididae > Elephantulus > Elephantulus edwardii. The sequence goes on from NW_006399952.1 coordinate 3,461,101, forward strand.
TGAAAGATCAAAAGAAAATATGTATTCCTGGAACAAAACTGCAGAGAAGAGTGATTTTGAAGCTGTGGAAGCACTTATCTCAATGAGCTGCAGCTGGAAGTCTGACTTTAAGAAGTACATTGAAAATAGACCTGTCACCCCCGTGTCTGATACGTCAGAAGAAGAAAATCTACTTCCAGGCACACCTGATTTTCATACAATCCCAGCTTTTGTAAGTATTATTGTTTCAAGATGAATGTAAAATATAGACTTATATTCATTTGCATAATGAAGGCTTTTCTGAAGTTCTTAAGCTGATGTTGGTTTGTTTCTCTTCTCTTTAGTGTTTGACTCCACCTTATAGTCCTTCTGACTTTGAACCCTCCCAGATGTCGATGCTGATGGCATCATCGCCATCTACTGGGCATTTCAAGTCATTCACTGATTCTTCCAAGCCTCACATGGCTGCACCTTTCAAGGAGGAAGAGAAGAGTCCATTACCTGCTCCTAAACTCCCCAAGGCTCAGGCAACAAGCGTGATTCGTCATACAGCCGATGCCCATCTGTGTAACCACCGGTCCTGCCCTGTGAAAGCAACCAGCATTCTCAACTCTCAGGACACTTCTTTTCGAAGAAGAACCCACCTAAATGTTGAGGCTGTTAGAAAGAACGTACCATGTGCAGCGGTGTCCCCAAACAGGTCCACATGTGAGCGAAACACAGTGGCAGATACTGATGAGAAAGCACGTGCTGCACTTTATGACTTTTCTGTGCCTTCCTCAGAGACAGTTATCTGCAGGCCCCAGCCAGCTCCCGTGTCCCCACAGCAGAAGTCGGTGCTGGTTTCGCCACCTGCAGTCTCCACAGGGGGAGTGCCACCTATGCCAGTTCTCTGCCAGATGGTTCCCCTCCCTGCAAATAACCCTGTGGTGACAACAGTCGTTCCCAACACTCCACCCAGTCAGCCACCTGCTGTCTGTCCACCTGTCGTGCTCATGGGCACCCATGTGGCCAAAGGTGCCGTCATGTTTGTCGTTCCCCAGCCTGTTGTACAGAACCCAAAGCCTTCCTCAGTGGTGAGCCCAAATGGCACCAGACTTTCTCCCATCGCCCCTGCTCCAGGCTTTTCCCCTTCCACAGCGAAAGTCACCCCTCCGATTGACTCGTTGAGGATAAGAAGTCATATCTGTAGCCATCCAGGATGTGGGAAGACCTACTTTAAAAGTTCTCATTTGAAGGCCCACATGAGAACTCATACAGGTATGTTTCAGTTCATGTCTTAGGAACCTAAAGATTTTTAGGCTTATGAAAGCTAGTATAAAAGAATTTGCATTTTGAGCCAGTTAAGTGGATGATATTTGCCACTGCAGGGTCTTATAATCTCCCAAATAGTAATTATAAAGTACCTTTGAAACCTTTAACCATAATTGAAGTCAGAAAATGTTTTGCTTTTTTTTTTCAAGAGAAGATTTTTTAGTATAACAAGGTGAAAGTTGAGAAAATTGAGCAATGCATATCTACTGAAGACTTACTCAATAGTTTATTAATTTACTTTTATTCTTTTTAAAGCATCTTTTTTAAAATGCCTGTAGTTGTAACTAACCACTTTACTGCAGATTCATAAACACGTGTTAACAATCACACACTCTTTGTTTCAGGAGAAAAACCTTTCAGCTGCAGCTGGAAAGGTTGTGAACGGAGGTTTGCCCGTTCCGATGAACTGTCCAGACACAGACGAACCCACACAGGTGAGAAGAAATTTGCCTGTCCCATGTGTGATCGACGGTTCATGAGGAGTGACCACTTGACCAAACATGCCCGGCGCCATCTGTCAGCCAAGAAGCTACCAAACTGGCAAATGGAAGTGAGCAAACTAAATGACATTGCTCTCCCTCCAACCTCTGCTCCCACGCAGTGATAGGTCAGAAGGTGAAGAAACAGAACTCACTTTGGTCACAGCCCAAAGTTGGTGGAACTATTTTGAAAAAGCTTCCACTGAAAGTCTGTGGCCCCCACTGTGGGCTGAAAGCAAAAGCCCCTACAGCCTGGGGCAAAGGCCCTGCCGGAGTTAAGGTGACAAGAAGCACTGAGGCCACAGGCAGGTCACAGAATGGCAGGTTTCATTTCTTATCACATAAGAGAGATGAGAAAGGTTTTATTCTTTTGAATACTCTTGGAAGGTTTCGGATGAGGTCAACACAGGTAGCACAGATTTTTAATTTGTGTGCATAATTATTTGTTACTTTTGCTGTTCATACTTGAGACCAACTTTTCAATGTGAGTCTCTCCTAAAGCACTGGTTTCAAGAGCGCAGAGACTGGAAATAAACATTGCGGTACAGAGATGGAAATGTAAAATTGGTGTGTATTATTGCAAATATTGTTACCTTTCCCTCAAGTTATCTTGTTTACTATTCTTAGTCTTTCCAGTCAACTTTGTGAACATAGTGGTTAAATATATCTAGAAAACTAGCATTTTTACACTATTACTGATAATTGGAATTGAGTGGCTGTATATTGCTAGAGAGGGTCCAAAAAAACTGGACTCTTAATTAATTTAATTGCTTTGAGATGTGGCTACATATTTTTTCCTGGTTTTGCATTTTTTGTTTTTTTACTTTGAAAGTTTAACAGAATACTCTATTTAGGTGTTTTATTATGCTTTGAACTTCAGTTTGCCTGCAGTTTCCTGTATAGATTTAAAAATTGTGTACCAATGTGTTTTCCATAAGACTCTAAGATACATTGCACTTTTGTTAAGGAAAAAAAATGCCCTGAAGATAAAAAAAAACATAGATTAGATAACTCCTTAAAAAAGATGGCTCCTGTCATCAGTAAAGTATCCTTATGTCATGAGGATATACTGGTGTGCTGAAGTAGAAAGTTTGACCAGCACTCAAAAATGGATGAAAAGCTGTCTTGTGTCTTGTTAATTTATAGGAGTCTTTTGAGGGATGTGGAACTTATTAAAAAAATGGTGAACATTCACTTTTTCTGTTCTGTTTAGTGTATGAGATACTCAATGGTAAAACAGGAGGAGATTGTTTAAATACGTAGGGAAAAATGTCACTACACCTCATGTAATGTTTCTGTATATCAGGTTTCGATTTTCTGACAGATTTTGGACCCTTGGAAAACATCAGGCATTTCCACTTTAAAAAACAAATCTTTGTGACTCTTACAATTTGCACAATATTTCTTTTGTTGTACTTTATATCTTGTTTACAATAAAGAATTTCCTTTGCTATATATGAATTGGTTGATTGCATTTGTGGAATTCTCAGTCTCACCTTGACATTGACCACTGCAGATACCATCCAGTTTCTTAGTGTTTGCATTTCTTTAGGGGCCTCATTCACATTTGAGTATATCTTTAACATCTATCCATATATTAAGATAATGTGCGAGCTGGCTAGTACATTTTCATTTTCAGACATAATTTTACTTTTTGATTATTTAAAGTTGATTCATAGTTCAGCCAAAACTTTTAAAATAATACCTTTTAAGCTAAAGAGACCACCACAGTGAGTAATTACAACCGGCTGTGACCAATCAAATGAAACCTGACCTGTTACATAAAGAGAGTAAATTGCTCACCCTTAGAGGTGAAATTAACCAGACCATAAAGTGATGCCTTAAATGTGGTAAACCTGGGTTTACTAGCCACTCTAAAAAGAACTAGCAGTCTTAAGTACTACTTGCTTTCTGTAACAATTTTGTAGATGACTATTCTGATTTGTTTTGAAATCCCCTTGTCATGTGAGAGTATCTTGCACGGTGCCCAGACTTAACCCCTGCCCTAGAGTCTGGCTTACTGTTAACTACTGGGAAGAAGCCGTTTACTCACTTGGCACCACTTGTAGGCCCAGCTTCTTGAGTCATCTGTGCACCTGTTGCTCCTTTTCTTGGAAGCCTAAACACAGCACAGCTGCTGGAGGAGAAGGACCTTGCCATTCTGCTTGGGTTTCAGAAACCTGAGCCGCCCTAGCCACCCCATGTGCCTCCTGATGACAGGTCTCCAGGAGGTGGGAACTGAGGAAGGTGGCTGAGGTGTTTTCTGCCTGGCCCCACGCCCGGTCACCTACAAGGACAGGGCCAGTGGATCAGTGTCATCCCCTCATGTGCTCTTCCAGTCCTAGTCGGCACCTGAGTCTTTGTTCTAGGAAGCTTGGAAACTCAGAGTAAGGGGAAAATTGCCTCAACACAAACTTGTAGCATGCTTCAACTGAGAATTTTTTGCCTAGTTTTATAGTGAATATTGAACTATGAAAGGATGTTGCAAGGAGGGGCCAGTCCTTGGAGAGGGACGGCACAAGTGAGGAAGATTCTCAGTCACAAAAAGATAAATACTGCATAATGCCACTGTTATGGAAGAGCACTAACATAGGGGTTGGGGAGAGACTAAGAAAGATGGGATAAATAATGTATACTGCATTGAAACATGAGGGTGAGAACTGTTTAAAAGGAATATATGAGTCCAGAGCAAAGGTAGCATAGTGGCGTGGACTTGGGGGGAGGGATTGAATAACTGTAAAAGAATTTTTCCTTTTAGTTTTCAAAAAGAAAAGCTAATTGGGGCTGGGGGGTGGGCAGGGAAAGAAGTGTAATAATCAATGAATAGAAATTCAAAGTTTCTGTAAACTTTCATTAAAATTAAAAAAAAAGGAAGACCCTCAGTGAGATAGATTAATTCAGTGACTGGGGTAATGGAGGGGTAGGTGTGTTAGAGACAATAAGATTGGCACAGGATAGAGCAGGGTTCAGAGCTGTTGTACGTAGGGTCACTATGAGTCACAAGCAACTCGACACATTTAACTATATGAAATTGTTGATATTCAACTGTCTTTGCTATTTTATACTTAGAGAAAGATGGAATGGGGCAGGGGTTGTGTACTCATATACCCTTCACCCAACTTGTCCTTGGTACAAAATGTGGTCCTAAAACATGAGAAGTTAACTGGGCACAATGTTATTAAAGTCTCTGGGTGGCACAAATGCTTCACCACTTGCCAAAAGATTGACAGGCTTGGTGATGTGCCTCTAAAAGGTCATGGCCTTGAAAACTCAATGGAGCAATTCCACTGTACACATGGCGTTGCCAGGAGTCAGTAACAAGAGCAACGATACTGTTACGTAAAGCACTAACTTGGATTCTGCTCAGTTTTCTATTTATTTATCTTCCTGATTCCAGGATCCAAACCACATTGGGTCTTGGTCACTTGAGCCATGTTTCCAAAGTGTCCCCCAGTCTCTGATAGTCCCTCAATCTTCCTTTATTTTACTTTTGATGAACACAGGCCAGTTACTCTATGGAATGTCTATCACTGGATTGGCCAACTGTCTTATTTAGAATTCTGAGCATCATAAAAATCAGTACCAGATTAGCCACAAAAAAGGCAGAGGCCAACAATGTCCCCAAAGTTCATTCTGTTAAACCACTCCAGTTTTACATACACTATTCCTCCTGACCCCCAGCTTCCCATGCATATTTTTTGAGTCCCACAATCCCTGGAAGGTCCTTAAGAATCCCACACAGCTGTTAGCAGGCTGTTCCAAGCAAGAGAGAGGGAACGTCTCAGAGAGTCCCTAATGCCATCTTTTACTGGAGCACCAGGGCATAGAGCACACCCCCAAGGAAACTAAGGGTGTATTTTGGGCCATACCTTACTCTAGCCTATTGTTGTTAGGTACCATCAAGTCGAGTACGACTCATAGCGATCCTGTGAACAACAGATTTGAACCCTGTCCTATCCTGTGCCATCTTCACATTATGGCAGTCACTGTGCCAATCCACCTGGTTAAGGGTCTTCCTCTCCTTCACCTTCAAGCATCATGTCCCTCTCCAAGGAATAGACCCTCCTAGCAACATGCCCAAAGTATGTCAGGCAAAGTCTCATCATTCCTGCCTCCAAAGAGAACTCTGGCTGCACCCTCTCCAAGACATATTTGTTTCTTTGGCCATCCATGGGATATTCAGTGCTCTTCAACACCACAGCTCAAAGGCATCAAATTATTTGGTCATTTGTATTCATTGTCCATTTATCAGATGCATAGTTGTTGTTAAGTGCCTTCGCAGGCGACTCATAGTGACCCTATGAAGGAGAGTCCTTGACGGTTGGGTGCCTTTCATCCTCTCTCCAGGTTCATAGGGTTTCCGAGGCAAGCTATTATGGAAGTGGATGCCACTCCTCCTTCCAAGCTTGTTTTAATCGGGGAGCTCCACCCCACTCTCTGTCTGCATTGGGTAACCAGCCATTAACGCATTTGACACATCAGTGTCACAGTGTTCAGCCTCACAGCAACCACAAGTGACATCAGATGCATAGTAAGTGATTGGAAATACCATAGCCTGAATCAGACACACCTTAGTCCAAGTCTTTAATCAGAGCAGTAATTTCCTTCTGTCCACCAGGTATCCCGTATCACTTCCAATTAACCACCTCCCTGGGCTCAGGCAATTCTAATGATTCCATTTAGCATATCAAATCAAACACCAGCCTCTGGGTAGACTTACACACCCCCTAGTTTTACCATATCTGGTAGAGAATGTTCCACAATTAGGCATAATATCCATATTTTTATCAACTAGCTGAGCTTTAGTAAGGTGGAGTCTCAGGATATCAAGGATAGAAAAGCCAGTTGGAAAAGGAAACCCTCAACACCTGAAATTTCCCCAGGATTAGTTGAGGCTGTGCGTTACTGGGGAATGAGACCATGGAGGTGCTATGTTCTTCCCGCTTCATGTCAACCTATACATTTTGCTGATTTCTGTTACTGGTGATGTTACTCATAATCACGCAGCTAAGATGTCTGCAAGTGTGCTCCACTGAAAATGTACTAATATTCCCTTTATAATAAACTAATATTTGGAAGGACATACTTTAATACTATGCACATCCCTTGTTTTTGTTTACACGTTTGTCCTCTGATTTCATTGCCTATTGGTGAACATAATTCCTACATTTATTTCTCTAAGAAAAAAGTTGTCACTTCTCTGCCATTTATTCATTTGTCTTTATTATGTAGAGATTTAAGATATCCTTTGAGGTATTATGTAACATTGTATTTTGTGTGGCTCAATTGTTCTAACACAGGTCATTTATTCATTTCCCCCTCCCCCATATTTAACCACTTTTTATTCACAAAGGTGGCCATTTCATAGGGCTCAACCTATCATCTCTCACAGGAATGGAGGCTGTTTAATATTAATGAATCCATTAATTTCAACAACGGAGGCTGTTTAATATTCATGAATCCACTTTTTAAAAGTCCTTTGTACCCTTACTACTATTCCATAATCTCTCACCTGAACCACTGCAATCTCTCCCTAAATAGGCTAAATTAAACTAGTCAAGATTAAAAACTCTTTGCCGTGAATGGCATGGACTGAGACAGTGTGTTACATTCACACAATGGAATACAATGCAGCACGCAGGAGCAATGAGTTTGTAAATTACTGCCTAACATGGGAGGGACTGTAGAGCATTATGCTGAGTGAACTCAGTCTCATAAAGACAAATACTGTATAGGGTCGTTACTATGGAGCTTGTACGAGGATCCAAGGAGGGGAGAAGAAGAGAGGGCTTAAGTACAGGGTCGCACAATTTGATGGGTGGAGAGAGGGGATTGGTAAAGGAAAGGGGAAAGGTCTGGTGTGAAAAACAATATACATGAACTTGACGGACTTTGTATGTAAACCAGTATAAAATCAGATTTAGAAAACAAACCAAATAACCTCATTGCCATAGACTTGATTCTCATTCTGACTTTAGTTAAGACTAAATCTTTACAGAAGCAAACTGCCACATCTTTCTCCCCTGGAAAAATTAATCAGTGAGTTAGAACCACCGACCTTCCATTAAACAGTTGGCTGCTTAGCCACTGCACCACCAGAGCTCTCCTCTATAAAGATTATCTAGTCTTCTAATCCTCTGGAGTCAATTCTGAGTGGTTGTTCCTCTTCATCCAGTTTCTAGTTTATAAATCTTTATGAGAGGTCACTGCATATTTTCCTCGCAAAGTGACTAGTAGATTCGAACCACTTATCTTCATGGCTGACTGCACCATGAGGGCTTGGAAACCCTATGGGAGGTTTGATTCTGTCTTAGGGGGTTGCTATGAGTCAAAATCCACTTGATGGCAGAGGTTTGATGTTTGTTTGTTTGTAAAATTCTTCCTCCATCTCAATAAGAGGAGTCACAAATCAAGTGCTCAGTATGTGGCCAGTGGCCGGCGGCGTGGACTGCAGGCCTAGGAGGGCTTGCACCTTTATGCGTCTACCAGCGCCTGTATCACTTTCATTTTCTTTTTCATATTACAGCCTGGCTCTCTGAGCTTACTAATTCTTCTGCCAGCAATGTTTCCCTTGCTCTTTTACCTTGACATTTCTGCTATCAGAATAATTATTACCCTTCACTGAAGTTGCTTAAGATCTATTTTCCCCACTTTTTTCTGTAGAAGTCCATGAGGGTAACAAAACTGAGGGGTTGGCTCACTGCCACATCACCAACCTTTAGCAAAGTGCCCACAAATATTGTCAAACTAAACCAACAGGTCTACAAGATTTCAGGGAAGAAAAGAATTAGGACATTGTTACATAATACTGGGGTCCAAAGACTATGAAAAGCTAAAGACTACTTTTTTCTCATTCCCACCTTTCTTTGCTGGTTCTGGCAGGACCATTCACTTCTCAGAGCATGGAGAGTACATTTTTAACAGGGCAGGAGAGATTGGAACAAGATGGGCACACACAGGGCTCACCAAAGCCCTTGATGTGGAACTAAATCCTCAGCCTGGATGACTGAGGAGTGTGGCCTTGGCTCTCACCGATCCTTTCACTTGGGACGTCATCGAGGGTGAAGCAGCAAAGATTTCCGTCAAAGACATTGAGCAGACAGCAAAGCCTAGGTAGGAACTAGAAGAAATCTTTTGAGAGACAACATCAAGAGATATCTTGAAGTCTTCCTTTAAGAGATATCTCACTAATTCTGGTCTGGTGTTAGAATCCAGCCCTGACAGCTCTCTGGCCAACTTAGACTAGCATAAGGAGAGAAAAGACTTTGAATTGGCTCTCAACTAGCCCTACCTTGAATTGTCTATGAAGCTAGCTGTGTCCTGAAGAAGATGAAGGGAAGGAGCACTGATCAAATGAAAAGACTCAAGTTCTAGTTTGAGCTACACTCATATTATAAGGTACCATTAAGTTGGTTCCAACTCAAAGTGACCCTGTGTACAACAAAACCACACACCTCGTCCTGTGCCATCATCACAATTGTTACCTTTGTTTGAGTCTCGTGTTGCAGCCACTGTCCTGAAGCATCAATAGGCAACATTATGAAGAATGGACAAAAGAGTGAATTTGTCGATTATTTAATTTCACTTGCATCCAAAATCAACACTCATTGTACCAGCAATCAAGAAATCAAAAGGTACCTTGTAGTGGGGAAAAGTTACTGTCTAAGATCTCTTTAAAAATCCTAAAGAGCAATGATTTCAGTTTAAAAACTCAGATGCACCAGATTCAAGTGAAGGTAATTTTCAATTGCTTCCTATGCATCTGGAAGTTAGACAATGAATAAGGACAACAGAAGAATTGATGCCTTTAAATTGTGATGTTAGAGGAGAATATTGAATATCCCATGGGCTGCCAACAGAACAAAGAAATCTGCCTTGGAAGAAGTGTGATTAAGATGTTCCTTGGAGGCAAGAATAGTAAAATTTCGTCTCCCATAGCTGACCAAGCGGCGGGTTTTCAGAGGCAATTAATCACTTGGGAGGAGATTGCCCATCCTTCTGCGGAGCAGCTGGTAGATTTGAACCTCGTGCCTTCAGGATTACAGCAGCTTCTTGCCACTAGGCCACCAGAGCTCCCTTGAGAACTCAAAGTCATGTAAACAAAAGTAATTGGAAAGCCTTATAGTCTGTTCTCAGAACCCTTATCCAGGAGCATATACATGACATTGAACGGACTAGAATTCCTACTTGGACAGTAATACATTTAGCTAAAGGAAAGCCACCCAGGGTTCCCACACTTCTTATATATAAAATTATTTCTTTTCCATAAATCTCATTGCAAGAAGGTCAATCTGATGATGAGAAATGCACAAAAATATCACGGTCATATACTGAACATGACTAAAACATCAACACCCATAATTTGGATATAAAGTGCAAATTTGGGTAGAATTATCATAGAAGTATTTCATAGTAAAACAACTTTGCTGGTTTACTGAGTTCTGGTTGTTTTCTTTTTAAGGACCCCAGCTCGCATGGATTGTCCAAGCCAATTCATGATGAAGGGACGGTAGTAGCTGTTCTAAGCACAGGTTAAAAATTGTATTCAAGCATCCCTTGCAATCTCAGCGTCAGATCCCAGAGGAACAAGGGTCAGCATGAGAGAAAAGAACATCTTTTCCCTAGAAATTATGGGACCATATCCATGCCAGGTCTGCCCAGATAAAGTGGTTTCCTTATACTGACAGATTCAGAATATCCGAGACAGAACTCTCATCTTTAGCTTGTTGTTCCAGAGGAAGAAATCCAACTCAATGGTGCTATCTGTTCTCTGTTTCCCTGCCAACTGACCTTCCAACCTTGACAGAGGTTTAGAAATTCATGGCTGTCCACTTGATGGATGCCAACAACCCCAGTCTGACCCTGGTTGTGAGACGACGAAAGACAAATACTTCAAGGTCCAAAAAATTAGGATACCTCACTGTTTCAAATGAGTTTCTGGAATGAAAATGAGACCTTAAGAAGTTGTGTGAAGTGAAAATGAATGCCCCAATAGCAGGCTTGGGTACAAGCAATTTGCTATTACTCTGTTTAGATTGGCTAAGCTTTGAATATTGGTTTCAGAAGGGCACCCTTTTAGTTTTTTACAGTTTCCTTGAAAAGATAAAATATAAACAGTGAGTGCTTGTTACTGCTAGACAAAGTACAATATCATGTTCTTGTGACAGAACCTTCTGCTGAGGACACAGGGCCTGTGTACAGGGATCCCCTCTACACTGATAGGCTGCCATCCTGAGCAAATGATTCATGGCTCTGCTTTATTATCTAGAGAATGATAATTATAATTGAGGTGTAATGGGTCTATTGCTCAAAATTGCCTTTCTAGACATTTGTCTTTGGCCTTGCCACATGTCCAGGTGGAAACATGCAAATAGGACAGATATATACTGATGCTCTGCCTTTCCAAAAGGTAAGACCCAAATTGTTACCCTTAGTTCCCTTGAGGGTGTCTATACCCCAGAACTCCTATAAAAAGGAAAAGATTGCATCTAGGATGTTTGCTCTCTTTCCACTTGCCTGGGACAGTGCTTCTGACCTGATCCAACTGCCTCAACTATACCTGCCCTACAAACACATGACCCACCTACATCATCAACAACTACCAAAGAAGACGTAGAGCACGCGATGTAGCCTTCAGAGACAGAGAGTCTCACCAGGCAGACCTACATACAAGAGAGAAGCAGAAGCCACAGCAGAGAAGCCAAAACCCAAAGTAGGATGGAGTTGACCTGGGTCTGCTACCCTATGGATCCAGAACCTTTGCCCACACTTGCTGAAAGACTGGGGTGGGAGTGTCTTAACTGTCAGGAGCAGGTGAGCTTAGTAACACGGGCCTAAAACCACAAGACTAGAGGCCAAAGGGCCTACGAGCACACTTCAGAAGCTGTACTGACTGAGAAATTGTATTCCTGTTGCCACCCTGATTTGTAACCTGTTAACTTTCCTAATAAACCCCATAATCACGAGTGTGATTTTGTGTGATCTGTGTAGTTATTGCCATGGATTTCAGACAGTAGGGCAGAAGAGTTGGTATTTGATATTAGTAGTAATAGGTATGGGAGCATAGGGGGCATATCTGATCTCACAGGAATTGGTTTTTGTTGTGAATGATGTTGATGTAACAGTTCCGCTTCAGAGCGCTGGTAGAGGTCAGACATGGCTGTCCTCATGCCACCCTTGTTCTTTTACAATAATGCTCATCTGACCTTCTTCCCAAGATTTACATTTGGAATTTAAGATAAAAATAAGCACTTTGAGGACTCATCAAATACAGTGATAGATATTGTGTTGTTACCACTCAAATCAATCATTTAAACAGAAATGGCCCTGATAAGTGGGACCAGCAATCTGGTATCATAGAAAGTGTCAGGATGTAGTCTATGCTAGAAGGAAGATCAAGTTCCAACTGCTCACAAAACGAAGGTGAAACAAGTTTTCCTAGATGGTCTCAAATAATTTTTGGCTCCATGACATTAATGCTTTCATATAATCTCTCCCTAAGATCTGACTAAGGATAATCTGTATAACCAAAGCCATATATAGGGTATGATGTCATGTGACTCCCAAGACTAGGTGATAGGAGACCTTCTGGCTTCCAGCTTGCTCCCTTTCGATCACATGTTCTGGAGAAACCAGTTGCCCTATTGTAAGGATACTCAAGCAGCCCTATGAGGAGGACCATCTAATGGGGATCAAAGGCCATTTGCCAAGATGTGAGCTGAGTGCAGACAGGACTGATTCTCAGAGTCTTCAGCTTCAGTTCTGAAAACAGGACTTTACTGTTTTCATAGACAGCCAGTCTCTCAAGTGACAGAAATGTTACTGTGTACCACTGAGTTGGAAATGACCCATAGCCGACCCTCCAGCATGTTTTCAGAGGCAATAAATTGCTTTGGAAGAGATTGCCCATCTTTCTCCTGCAAATCAACTGGTAGCCTTGAACCACGGAGCCTTGTATTGGCAGTGCAATTCCTTCCCACTAAGCCATCAGATCTCCCTCCAGTGACAGAGTAGAATTGATAAATCTTACAAGGCTGCTGTTGGAGCCAGGATGCCACTTCATTATATTATGATGAAAAGTCTACAAAAAGCAAACTGAACTCATTGCCCTCGTGTCAATTCTAACTCATTATGAGTCTTCATTGGGGTTTACGAAGCTGTAATTTTATTTTCCTTCTTAAAGCCAAAGTTTATTTTTACTTAAAAATACTCAAGGCGGCGGGGTGTGGGGAGAATACCCTAGAGAGTTTAAAAAGTCCAAAGGACTAAAGACATCAAGTTTAATAAAGCTTACAGTGAGGTGGTGGCCATTTCTTCTTCCACTGCTTCAGCTTCAACTACATTCTATCGTCCGCCACTTGGGTCAATGGTTATGCTGAGCCAGGGTCATGGCAAGTGGTACCTGATATTTATGACAGGCTGTAAATCTTAAAGAGGGAAAACTGCCCATCTTTCTTGCTCTGAGCTTCTGGTCGTTTCCAACCATTGGAGGGAGGCACATAGTATTTCAATTAACTGCACAACATACTATGGAGTATATTGTCATAGGGTCAAAAACAATTCTCACTCACTCATTGCTGTCCAGTCTACATCAGTGAATAGCTGACCCTCTAATGGGTTTCCAGAGGCTGTAAATCACATGGGAGAAGATTGTCCATCTTTCTCTTGCAAAGCAGCCATTAGATACAGCCCACTTGATAGGCATGGGCTTTGCATTACCAGCTTAACAAGCCACTAGAACTCCTTGTTAAATATATACAACAATTCAACAACCCATTGCTGTCGATGGAACCAACTCATAGCCAGGCCTCCGGTGGGGTTTCAGTTTCTGTAAATCACACGAGAGGAGATTTCTTGTCTTTCTTTTGCACAGCAACTGGTGGATTCAAACTGCCTGCCTTTGGGTTGGTCCACTAGGCCACTAGAGTTCCCTGTTGATGTTGTCATTGCACAGGATTTGAATTCACAAGTTGCTCTGTGGAAGAAAGATGGTTAATGGGAGGACCAGCTGTGAGTCACTTCCAACTCAATGGTACAGAACCACCAACACCACAGGTATATTGATATGCACAAGCTGGGCTTATAAAAAATATTTTTTATATTATAGCTAACTACAGAAATACTTTTCTAAGAATTAATATGTTTCTGCTCAAATAATGCACCAAAAATTGTAGAGTTATTTTGGTGTCAAAATGAGTGTCACCTCATGCTGTCCCCACCCACCATATCCACTTAGTGATGCCACTGTCCCGACATCTGCCAGGCACAGCCAAAGTGAAGGCTTCAAGGACTTTGATCCTGGCCTAAGTTTAGCCACTCAGCGAGCATGCTGTTTCTTAGGGCTGCAGACAGGCAAGTAACACCCCACACTGCCATACAAGGTTATGGGAGGATGAAAGTCTAGCAGAGGCACAGCAATGAGGATGTGATGAAAGGGGAGCATTCCTTGCAAATGAAAGGCAATGTGACCTTATCATGCAATGACTTTGATGGCCAGGTAGGATCAGAATTCTGCATGCTGGGCCAGATATGGGGGAAGGTCAAGGACTGTGAGGGTAGCCAGCGGTTTAACTGAAAAGAACCAATCCAGGAAGGGTAGGTGACCCTTCCTGTGAAGGATGGATGGTAGCTTTGTGTGGTTTGATGGAAGTGAAACCACCAGTAATTTCTGTGGTCTCTCTTGGGCTGACCCTAGCCGGCACCACCCTCCTGGCACAGGGTGCTAGGGCTGTCTGCGAGGCCAAAGCTGGTTCCCATCCCTGCCAAATTCCAATCTTGAGAGCCAAAAGTGGTTGTTCTGGAAGTTTTTTTGGAGAGAAAAGTGTCTGACTACAGGGTGGCCCTGCTGGGCTTGGGGCCAGTGCTAGGAAAGCAGAGAGGAGGGGTTGCCTAGACGTGGCTGAGCCATCGCACAAGGAAAGGGAAGGTATGGTGAGATTTCAGGCCAAGAGGAAGGGTTCAGGGGGGTTTTCCCAGGCCTAGGTGGGTCTGAGCTCTTCAAGAGACCCTTTCTTTTCAAGCTAACTCCCACCCCACTCCAAATGATGGCGACATCATTGTTGCTGGATCATCAAGTTGATTCTGACTCCTAGCATCTTTCAACGTCAACACAGAACTGCCTCCAAAGGGTTGTCTAAATCACAGGGAAAGGCTCAGGACTGCAAAGAACACCAAGAAAGCTTCTCTAGGAGCAAAAACATCTCCACGAGCAGGCCAAGTCCTGCTGGACTCCAGTCCCTGCGCTAGGAAGCTCCTTGACACTGGGAAGTCTAAGACCCAAGGAAATCTTGATGGAAGCTTGGACCTACAGATGCTGAAGGAAAGAAAGAAGAACCTCCTCCCAGAACCAACAGAGAGTGAGAACTTTAGCCTGGAATTGGCACCCTGAACTTGGACTTCTAGCCTCCGAAACTGTAAGCGAATGAATTCTGTTTACTAAAACTAGCAGCTTGCAATATCTCTGTTACAGCAGCACTAGAGAACTAAGACACAGGACTGTACTTTTTGATACAAACTTAGATGTAATCTTGTCTTGCAAAAGCATTACTAGGATGTTGATAGGAATTGCGTCAAATCCACAAAATAAATAAAAAAAGTTTTCTAGTCTGTTGGTCTTTACAGGGCAGTGGGGAGTTCTCCTTCTGTGGAGCTGCTGATGGGTTTGAATTACCAATCTTTTAGGTAGAAGAGCAGCACTTAACAATTGCACCAGCAGGTGTCCTTGATGGTGAAGGTGCTCTGACATTCAACCATCCATCAAATAACTGCAGGGCACTTCCCAGTCATAGGCAGCTCTGGTAGACTAGTGGCAAGAAGCTGGGCTGCAATCCCAAATGCATGCGATTCAAATACACCAGCTTCTCTGGAGGAGAAGTATGGACAAGCTCCTCCTCTGTGATTTACTGTCTCTGAGAACCCACCTACTCGTCACAGGGAGCTCTGGTGGCATTTTTGTAGGGTGTCATGCTGTTGACCCACAGGCCAAACTTCTCTGGTGGCCCAAATGCACCAGTAGTTCCACAGGAGAAATAAGGACACTCTTTTCATAGATTATGGGATGTAGCCTCTGAGAACACCCTGCTTCACTGTGACTGCTTGAGGAATCAGTATTGGAGGGGAAGGGAAGGGTGACCTCTAGTGAGTGAGGGGAGTAGCTGGGAGTTGCAGTAAAGCTTTCTCTTCAGAAATCCCATTTCCCCTCAGTAGGTCCCCTCTGAAGCTGGCTCTCCTTTTCCTTGGGGTGTGCTGATTCTTAGGGCCCTGGGAGAGATGCCTGGCACCTTATCTCTCATGGGCTGCCCTTCCCTGTGCTAACAGCCTGAAGCTGGCTGTGGCTCCTGTTGGTGGGGCTTTGGTTGGATTTGTCTCTCTCCCTGGATAATTTGTTTCCTGATCTGGCCTGGTTATGGCAAATTGAGTCTGAGTAATTTTGCATTTCCTATCCATTCTAGAATCTTAAGCCTATCTCTTTTCAGACTCAGAGTACCATTGTGAATAATCCTACCCACCCTCAAAACCATTTGAAAGCAGAATCTGGATTAAGAAAGCTATAATAAATACACACAATCAGGGCTCTATCTGCCTCCATTCAAGAAGTTATTTAATTCTATATCAAAATTAGGGCAATAATTTAAATATTAAATAGCCTGAATTTTCTTTTATAGTGTTTTGTTGGTTTGTTTTGTTTTTTTGTGTGGGTTTTTTTTGGCAGGGGGCTTTTTAAAAAAGTCTTTAGTTAAATGCTCAGCAACTAGCCAAAAGGTCCACGGTTTGAATCCACCCAGAGGCTCTGTGGAAGAAAGGCCTGGTGATTTGCTCGTCACTGTTTTTATGTGCAGTCAAATTGGAACTGACCCATGCTGACCCTTCAGCGAGTCTTCAGAGGCTGTAAATTGCACAGAAGGAGATAGCCTATCTTTCTCCCAAGGAGTAGCCAGTGGATTTGAAGTGCCTAACGCGTATCGCGATGGGAAAGTCTGCTGTTAGGGACCTCTCAAAGGTACTCAGGAGCAACAGTGTCTCTCTGGAGACTAAGGTGCGCCTGATACAGGTCATGGTATTTGCAATCGCTTGTTATGCATCAGAGAGTTGGACAATGACTAGGGAGGACAGAAGGAGAGTGGATGCTTTTGAGCTGTGGTGTTGGAGAAGGGTACTGAATGTACCATGGACTGCCAGGTAAACAAACAGATTCATCTTGGAGAGGATTAAACCAAGCTACTCCTTGGAAGCAAAGATTCTGGGGCTTCGTCTGACATACTTTGGACATCTTGCCAGGAGGGACGGGTCCTTGGAGAGGGACATCATGCTTGGGAGGGTGGAGGGACAGCGCAGGAGGGGAAGACCCTCTATGAGATGGATTGATTCGGTGACTGGGGTAATCGGGATGGGTGTGTCAGAGGCGGTGCAGTTAGCGCAGGATAGAGCAGGGTTTAGAGCTGTTGTGCATAGGGTCGCTATGAGTCGGAAACAACTCAACGGCACATAACAACAACAACAACAACTTTGGATTGACAGCACAACTCCTTACCACTAAGCCATCAGCACCCTCTCCTAGAGAACCTCATGGGTCCACTCTGCTATCACATGGGACTGCTGAATCAGAATCAATTCACTGGCACCCAACAATACCACCACCACCACATTCTAGTGATCCTTACCTTTTAATTTCTATTTAAATGCCCGGTTGTTGTTATTGTTGTGTATTGTAGAGTTGGAAATGACACATCACTGACCCATTGGTGGGTTTTCAGAGGCAGTTAATCCCACAGGAGGAGATTGATCATCTTTCCTCTTCAAAACAGCTGGGGGCCTTGAACCATGTACCTTCAGGATTGCAGTGCAAGTTTTTGCCACTTGGCCAGGTGTCATCAAATCGAGTACAAATCATAGCCACCCTATTAACAACAGACCTGAACCCTGTGCTAGCCTGTGCTATACTCATCAGCTCAACATGTTTGAACCCATTTCTGCAGATATTGTGTCTATGCATCTCATTGGTCTTCTTCTCTTTGGCTGACGTTTCCAAGCATGATGTCCTCTTCCAAAATATAGCTTCTCCTAGCAACATGCCCAAAGTATGAAGACAAAGATCAACCATTTTTGCCTCCAAGAAGATTCTGATTGCACTTTTCCAAACACATATCTGCTTGTTATTTTGGCAGTCCATGAGATAGTCAGTACTCTTCTCCAACACCATAACTCAGGGCATCAATTCTTCTTCTTTTATCCTTATTCATTGTCCACCTCTCAGATACACAAGCAAGTGAATGAAAATGGCCTTACTGAAGCACATTTTAGTCTTTAGGTTGACTTCATTGCTGTTCAGTATTTTGGTGAGATCTTTGATAGCAGACTTTCCTAATGCAATATATCTCCTGTTCTCATGACTGCTGGTATCAAGGGTGTTGATTGTTAATCCAAGCAAGATGAATCATTGACAATTTCAATGTTTTCTCCAACTATTGTGATGTTGCCTGTTGTCCCAGTGATGAGAATTTTTGTTTTCTTGGCATTGAGGTATGATCCATATTGAAGGCTGTAGTCCTTGATCTTCTACAACAAGTGTTTCAAGTCCTTTTCTTTTTCAGCAAGCAAGTTTGTATCAACTCCATATCACAGATTGTTGATGAGTCTTCCTCTGATACTGATGGTGCAGTCCTCTTCACAAACTCCAGCTTCTTGAATTATTTGTTCAGTAGACAGATAGAATAGATATGGAGAAATAGTATATACCTGGGATACAATTTTCCTGATTTTAAGCTATGCAGTATTCCCTTGCTTCATTCAGACAACTCCCCTTGGTCTAGGTATAGAATTCACATGAGCATAACTAAGTGTTCTAAGATTCCCATTCTTTTCAATGTTTGTCACAGTTTGTTGTAATCCACACAAACAACTTTACATAGTCAGAAACACAGATAAGACATTCTTCTGTTACTCTGTGCTTTTAACCAGGATCCATCTAACATCAGCATTGATACCCTTGGTGTCACAGCCTCTTCTAAATCTTGCTTGAACTTCTGGACTTCTCCATTGATGCACTGTTCTGTCTGGTTTTGGATGATCTTCAGCAATATTTTGTTTGTATATTACATTAATTTTGTTTGATAATTTTCACGTTCTGTTGGATCACTTTCTTAGGAAGGAAACAAATATGGATCTTTCCAGTAAGTCAGCCTGACCAAATTTCCTGGCATAAACTAGTGAGCCTGTACAGGGTTGTGTCTTAGTTGAAGCATGTGAGTTGATATTCTGTCATTTTCTGGAGCCTTTTAGTTTTGCTAATGCTTTTAACAGCTTAAACCTTTTCCTTTATTGCCACTGATTTTATTTAAATGGCACTTCCTGGAATTTTTCAGTATTGATCAATTCCTTTGGTACAGTAAGTGTGTGTATTACTTCCATCTTCTTCTTCTTTTTTTTTAACTTCCATCTTCTTTTGATGCTTCCTGGATAATTCAAGATCTTGCCCATGGCATCTCTCAATATTGTAACTTGAGGCTTGAATTTGTTTTTCAGTTCCTTGAGCTTGAGAAATGCTGAGTGAGTTCTTCCTTTTTTATTCTCTGACTCTAGTTCTTGGCACATTTCATTATAATATTT
This sequence comes from Elephantulus edwardii, assembly GCF_000299155.1. Taxonomy (NCBI): domain Eukaryota; kingdom Metazoa; phylum Chordata; class Mammalia; order Macroscelidea; family Macroscelididae; genus Elephantulus; species Elephantulus edwardii. The sequence goes on from NW_006399952.1 coordinate 3,480,477, forward strand.
GTCTTTGCCTTCTCTAGCTGCCCTTCTAAATCTTCTGTTCAGCTCTTTTACTTTGGCATCTTTTCTCTTTGTTTTGGCTTCTCAATGCTCTAATGTGATTTTTATAGTGTCTTCTGAAATAGATTTTGAGTTTTTTTTAATTTCTCTAAAGTCTTTGTAATGACCTTTTACTCTCTTCATGGGTGATATCTTTAATGTCATCCCACAGTTCTTCTGATCTTGGGTCATTGGTATTCAGTACGTCAAACTTGTTCTTGGTATGATTTTTAAGTTCCGATGGTATAGACTTAAGGTTGCATTTTGGTTCTTGTAGACTTGTTTTCATTTTCTTCAGCTTCCATTTGAACTTGCACGTGAGTAATTGATGGTATTAGTTATTAAGGATTGATGTAATGAGTAAATTGTGAAGGAGTAACTGATAGTAGTTGGAGTATTAGAGATAGGGTCTAAGGAGGGCATCACTCAAAAAGAGAAGAAACAGCTGAAAACATCTTTTTATAATTAGAACATACAAATGTAGGAAATTGGAAGTTGTAAAAAAGGAATATATGATTAAGTATTATTGTCATGACAGTAGTCCAGAATGAAGGCTGCACAGTGGAGTGGACCTGGGGGGAGGGATTGTATATAAATGAAAGAATTTTTCTTTTACTTTTCTAAGGGAAGAGCAAATGGGGGGTGGGAGGGAGGAAAGTGCAACAATGGAGGGATGAAAATCCAAAGTCTCTGTAAACTTTCATTAAAATTAATTTTTTAAAAAGGAAATGGAACCCATGGAGATCGATGGTCTAGGTTTTAGTGTACTGAGATGGACTGGCTTGGTCCACTTTGAACCAGACAATCATGTGACTTGCTATGCCAAGAATGGAAAACTGAGTAAGAATGGTGTTGTACTGATAGTTAAAAGGCAATTTGAAGAGCTATTCTTTTTTTTTTTAAGAGCTATTCTAAAGTACAATTTTGTTAGTGATAGGATACTATCCCTACACATACAAGCAGGACCTGTTAACACAATTATTGTACAAATATATACACTAACAACTAAAGCAAAAGGAAGATTTCTACCAACATTTGCAGTCCAAAATTGACCAAACATACAACTGACTGGAAGAGATCTATATTTGTTCCCATCCCAAAGAAAGATGATCCAACAGAGTGTGGAAATCATTGAACAATATCATTGATATCACATGCAAGCAAGATTCTACTGAAGATTATCCAAGAACAACTGGAATAACACATCAGCAGAGAACTGCCAGAAGAAGTCCTGGCTGGGTTTAGAAGGGGTCATGGTACTAGGGATATTGTAGCTAATATTAGACGGATCTTGGCTGAAAGCAGGGAATACCAGAAGAATGTCTATCTGTGTTTCATTGTTTATGCAAAAACATTTGACTGTGTGGATCACATAAAACTGTGGATGACTCTGAGAAGAATGGGAATACCAGAGCACTTGACTGTGCTAATGCAAAACCTATACTTGAACCAAGAGGCAGTCATCCAAACAGAGCAAGGAAACACTGCATGGTTCAAAATTGGGAAGCGCGTATGCCAGGGATGTGTCCTGTCTCTATACCTTTTCAACCTGTATGCAGAACAGATCATCCAGGAGGAGGCTGGGCTCTATGAGGAGAAATGTGGCATCAGGATTGGAGGAAGATCTATCAACAATCTGCATTATGCAGATGATACAACCCTGCTTGCTGAAACTGATGAGGACCTGAAGCGCTTACTGCAGAGTGTCAAGGACTGCAGCCTTCAATATGGATTGAGGCTCAATGTCAAGAAGACAAAGATTCTCACCACTGGACCAATTGGCAGCATCAGGATGGATGGTGAAGAGATTGAGATTGTTCACAGCTTTAGCTTGCTTGGCTCCACAATCAACACTCTTGGCACCAGCAGCCAGGAAATTAAAAGACATTGCGATAGGAAAGTCTGATGTTAGGGACCTCTCTAAAGTACTGAAGAACAATGGTGTCCTCTCTAGAGACTAAGGTGCTTCTGATACAGGCCATGGTCTTTGCAATCACTTGTTATGTAGGCATCAGAGAGTTGGCCAGTGACTAGGGAGGATAGAAGGAGAATTGATGCATTTGAGCTTTGGTGTTGGAGAAGAGTATTGAGGGTATCATGGACTGCTAAGAAAACAAACAGATTCATCTTGGAGAGGGTTAAACCAGGCTGCTCCTTGTAGGCAAAGACTCTGGGGCTTCATCTGACATACTTTGGACATGTTGTAAGGAGAGACTGGACTTGGAGAAGGACATCATGCTTGGGAGGGTGGAGGGCAGACAGAGGAGGGGAAGGCCCTCTGGGAGGTGGATTGATTCGGTGACTGGGGTAATCAGGATGAGTGTGTTGGAGACAATGAGATTGGCACAGGACAGAACAGAGTTTAGGGCTGTTGTACATAGGGTCGCTATGAGACGCAAGCAACTCGATGGCACATAACAACAATAACAACAATCAGTATGCATTAATAATTATTAGTGACTCAAATGCAAAAGTTGGAAACAATGAGGAAGGAATGGTAGTTGGAAAGTCTTGGTGACAGAAAGGTGGCTGGAGACTGAATGATTGAATTCTGCACGTGCAATAATTTATTCATAGCAAATACCTTTTAAAAAATACAAAGGGTGATTTTACACATAAACCTTACCTTATGGACTGCACAGGAGTTAGCTTGACTACATTTGCAGAAAATATATTTGGAGAAGCTCAATACTAGCCGTCAAAACCAGGTCAGGTGCTGACTGTGGAACAGATCATCAATTACTTAAGTCAAGTTTAAATTGAAGCTGAAGAAAATTAAAATTCCACCAGAACCAAAATAAATCCCTGGGGAGCTTGTTAAAAATGCTGATTCCTGTGTCCCAGACCTAGAAATTCTGGTTCAGCAGAGCTGTGATGGGGCAGAGAGATAGATTATCAGGGGTTTGTATCCAGAATAAATTTGAATGTGATTTTTATTGTGTTTGGGGCAAGGGTTTTGAAGGATCTCAATTTGCAGTTATTTTTCAGTTTTTCTAATACTTTTTAAAGTGAATGGTTTCTGGAAAAGTTCTAAAAAGGAAGGAAAATACATGGGTGGAGGAGTGAAATATTCATATCTAGCATGGTTGAGATGATTTGTTGTGTCCAGGGAAGAGGAGCACTGGTGTGTATTGCAACAATTTGGAAATGACTGGAAATCAAGTATAGTTCAGGTATGGACTCTGCCCTCAAACTGCCTGGGTTGGCGGAAATGCCATCACCTACTATACTGGGTGCAACAATATACCATTTTCTGACATACTGTTTCCTAATCAGTAGTGTGTCTCCTAATAATTCAGGAACTCAGGTAGCTTAGTGGTAAAGGGTTGGACTGCCGACTCAAAGACAGGTGGTTCAAATCCACCAACAACTCTATGGGCAATCTCTTCCCATCCCTAAAAACCCAATAGTGGGTCAGCTATGGGTCAGTTCCCATTCAAAGTTGGAATAGACTAGATGGCAGTGAGTTTGAATTTTGGGTTTGTTCTTGGAACAGTGAGTAATGTAAGTGATGGCTCGATTTCCTGGAAATCGGTGGAAGGTTTACATGGAAGCACACCTGGTTACCATCCTGCCTCTTTTCTCACGGGGGAGCTCTCTCCTGAAACCTAAGTCTTTGTTTTGAAGAGACTCCCAGCAGCTTAATCCCCTGTGAGTTCAAAATTGTTTTTAACTTTGAAACACTCCCATAGCAATCTTGTTTGTCCATCATTAACCCTGTTTTTAAGCAGTTTCCTCTAGTGATTAAAAATAAAAATTATGCAAGGGCAAATTCATGCAGAAAGAGTCCTTTTGAAATGTAATGTCTCTATTTTTATTACTCATTTAATAATAAATACAGGTGGTCATTGAGACATAGTGAGACTCTAAAAATGAAGTGATATGACTTACATAGATAGATCCATCATAATATGGGATCTCTTCAATGCTCACAACATATATTCACTTAGAACTTGAAAATAGGAAACAGAGGGTCAGTTTATGACTTGCTTGAATTTTTACCTCAATTTTTAATGAAGCTGTTTAACCTCAATTTTATTTTAGCTTTATTTTGTTTAAAATGCGTTTTAAGAGGCTAGACATTTTTGAAATTTGTATTTTAGGACTTAGATGGAAGTCATTCTTCAGAAATAACTGCATTTTACCTGGGGATGTTCTAGGGTTTCTAATTTACTAATTTCTAGTTTACAGCAATAGTTGGCCTACATGTCTGAGTCAGAATATTCTTTCTAGTTGCTCTTTTACTCAAATATCTAATTTTTATACAAATAGGGGAAAAAATATCCAAAAGCCAGTATCTTTCCTTTTGTTGTTGTTGTTGTTATGTGCTGTTGAGTTACCCTAAACACAATAGCCCTACCCCTTGCTCTTTCCCGTGCCAATCTTATTTCCTCCAGCACATCTATCCGCAGTACCCCAGTCACTGAATTGATCCACCTCATTGAGGGTCTTCCTCTCCTGTACTGTCCCCTCCACCCTCTCAAGCATGATGTCCCTCTCCAAGAAACATGTCCAAAGTATGTCAGATGAAGCTTCAGAATCCTTGCCTCCAAGGAGCAGCCTGGCTTCACCCTTTCCAGGACAAATCTGTTCATTCTTTTAGCAGTCTAGGATATATTCAATACTCTTCTCCAGCACCACAGCTCAAGTCATCAATTCAATTCCTACCATCCCTAGTCATTGTCCAGCTCTCTGATGCATTGCAAGTAATTGCAAAGACCATGGCCTGTATCAGGCACACCTTAGTCTCCAGACTGACATCATTGATCTTCAGTACTTTGGAGAGGTCTCTGACAGCAGACGTTGCCAATGTCATTCGTCTTTTCATTTCCTGACTGCTGGTACCAAGAAGGTTGATTTTAGAGCCAAGCAAACTGAAGCTGTTGACAATCTCAGTCTTTTCACCAACTATCATGATGCTGCCAATTGGCCCAGTGGTGAGAATCTTTGTTTTCTTGATATTGAGCTTCAATTCATATTGAAGGCTGCAGTCCTTGACCTTCTGCAGCAAGCACTTCAGGTCCTCCTCAGTTTCAGCGAGCAGGGTTGTGTCATCTGCATAACGCAGATTGTTGATGAGTCTACCTCCAATCCTGATGTCACATTTCTACTCATAGAGTCCAGCATCCCGGATAATCTGTTCTGCATATAGATTGAAAAGATATGGAGGTAGGACTCATCCTTGACTCACACCCTTCCCAATTATAGTTACATTTCTTTTAAATTTTATACTGGTTTATTTACAAAGTTCATATACATTATTTTTCACACTGGATCTTACTTTTAATTCTATTTCTAAGTAGGAAGAAAAACCAACTCTTCTTTTCCCTAATGCTACCAGCATGCTTTTGGAAACTCTGTGAAGTGGCTTTGGTTGTGGAAGGGCTTCAGGCCTTTTGTTCATGGAGTTGCTATGAGTTGTGCTCCACTTGACAGCAATCAACAACAACAAGGTCTCTCAGAGGCCTAACGAAACATTATTTTAATATGTATTTTTGGCTCTCCTGGCCCGTATGGGGATCGAACCAGCGACCTTGGCGTTATTAGCACTACGCTCTAACCAACTGAGCTAACCGTCCTATGGTGATGAAAGAAGAAGTTCAGTCTGCTTTGAAGGACATGGC
>NW_006399952.1:3492605-3498825 GCF_000299155.1 Elephantulus edwardii
TCTGTAAATGTTTATGAAAATTAATAAAATATAATTATAGAAAAAAAGTATAATAATCCAACAATAATTGAAAACTAAGTTAAAAACCTACTAAGTTAAAAAAATCTACTGCTTCATCTCAGTCACACTTACTTACTTATAGCAATATCCCAGAATAATAATAGAGAGTAATCAAGCGGTAGAATCAATGTGATTTAACTTTTTTCTTTCTGTCATTTTTCCTTCTTTTGCCCTTCCTCCCTTTCCTTTTTAACTTTCTTTCACTTTCTAATTCATCTTGTTGCTGCTGTTGTTAGGTGTCATGTCCTAGCTATGATTCCTAGGGACCCTATGAGTGATGCATCTGCACCCTGCCTGACCCTGGGCCATTGTCTTCATCACTTGAGCCCATTGTTCCAGTCACTGCATCTTTTCATCTCATGAGGATCTTCTTTTCCTTCCCCTCCACTTTTCTGAGCATAATCTCCTTTTTTTGTTTTTTCTTGGAAATTTCTTGAAGTAGTATGTATTTTACATAGTGTAAGGCATTAGAGTACTTAAAATATTTTTTTATTAACTTAGTTTGTTTATTTTTCATTTCAATGAACATCTACAGAGATTTTGGGATTCCATTCATTCATTGTTGCACCCTTCTCCCCGCACAAACCCCTCCCCCCTTCCCCCCTTTGCTCCTCTCCTTGAAAAGCAAAAGAAAAACTCCCTCATTGGTACACAATCCCCCCCCACCTCACCTCCCCAAACCCCACCCCCTACCCCCAAATATAATCCTCTCTGCAACCCTCATTGCATACTCCTACGATAAAAATAATGCCCTAAAATATAATACTTTTAGACTATTCTCTCCCCCATAGACTTCAATGCCGTAAACATATTTCATCCAGTTTTTCCAAGCATCAGTCCCTGCTGATCACATGCTCAAAGTTTGTGAGACAAAGCTTCCACATCTACCTCCCAGGAGTACTCTGGTTCTACTTTCTCTATGACCTATTTGTTTTTTCTTTTGGCAGTACATGCAACACTCATGCCTCCTTTCCAATGCTACTATTCAAGTTGACGACACACAATAATTGTGGCCCAACGGGCAGAATAAAACTACCCCACGAGGATTCCCAGGCTGTAAACTTTATGGGAGCGTATCAGCAGCTCTTTCCTCCTGCAAGGCTGCTGGTGGATTAGAACCAACAACCCTTCAGGCCACCAACCTTTTGGTTAGTAGCTGAGTGCTTAACTACTGCACTACCAGGGCTCCTACCCACATGTAGACATGAGGAAAAAAAATAAGCTAGGCAGAACCAGGAAGATAAAAATGGAGTTCCATCCATGTAGGAGGCTGTAGGAGGGAGAGGATCAGTTTTCAAATTTAAAGGAATCAATGACAAAAAGATCTTCTAGTGGGTGCTCTGGTGGCCTAGTGGCAAGAGACTGCACTGCAATCCCAAAGGTTCTCAGGTGGAATCCACCAGCTGCTCTGTGGGAGAAGGATGAGCAATCACCTTCCTTGTGAATAATTAGCTATGGGTCAGATCCAAGTCAACGGTGCACACAACAAACAGTGGATGCTCATTAGAAAGCCAGTGAGTCCTTGGTCCCCATGTGGCTAATGTCCCACAGTCCCTCGGTGATGCCGGTGACTGAAGAGCTTGCTGCTGACTGGAAACAACCATGTGTTGTTAGGTACCATCGAGTGGAGCACAACGTATCGCAGCCTCATGAACAGTAGGTCTGAACCTTGACTTCCGTGCCATCCTCACATCTCGGATATGCTCGAGCCTGTGTTACACTCACTATGTCAAACCACCCAGAGGGACCTTGACAGGAAGGCCCAACTAGCTGCTGAAAAAGCAGCCATAAAACCCCTTGGTGCACAGATGCACATGGGCATACACGGGGTCAGCATGAGAAGGAGTCGCTTGATGGCCACTGTTTGCTTTCTGTCACGTCCTCAGCAGTGGGAAGGAAGATGGGTACTATTTATTAGGGAAGAAATAGTCTCAGGGAGCTCTGGTGGCCTAGTGGCAATAAGCTGCACTGCAATCCCAGAGGTATGCAGTTTGAATCCACCAGATGCTTTGGTGGAGAAGGAGGGGCAATCTCCTCCTATACCAGCCAGATCTGATTTGACGGTGCACACACAAAAAAATAATAAAATAATTTTTTTTAAAAAAGAAATAGTCTCATTTCAACCATTACTTTTCCCATAGGACATTTTTATTTCCTATGGTAACAACTACCCACTGGCCTCTCCAAATCTTCCTCTTGTCAGCGTCTCTTCCATTACCTTTCTCTATCTATCGCCCTACTGTCACCACCATGATTGCACACCAGCTACAAAACGAGCAAACCCTTCTCGTTCCCTGACTCCTAAGTGATGGGCTACAGAGCTTCACTGGAAGACACAACTGTGTCCTCGGATGCACATCTAAAATCCATGTCCTTTCACCATTGAGAAGCTGTAGAAAGAACAGTCACAAAAGCTGCATGTCACAATCACGCCCAGGCACACTCCCCACACCCCTGTGTCCTGCTTGGAGCGATATGTGGGGACGTAGTCACCAGAGCCCCACAGCTGCCAGGCACTGTACCAGTGGAAGGGCTTCACTCTCGATGCTTTTGGAATGTGACCCTCCTCCCCTGGGGTCCTTGTCTTCTCCTCCAGCCCACTCCAAAATACAAACAGATTTTTTTCCCCAAACCTCTCATCTGAGGTGAGAAAGGATCTATTCAAATGTATTCTTTGCTGAGTGAGCTTTCCAGCTCTCTGAGAATGAAGCCCAGGGCTGCTGGAGAGGAAAGGATGAGAGGGCGGGCCCTATGTAGGTACAGGGAAGTGCCTTCAGGACCAGATCCAAGGCTGTCCCAGCTGAACAGCCCTGGACTGTGGTTTCTCAGTGGCGCGGCTAGTGAACACCCAAAGTACTAAAGATGACGTTAGCTGCTCTGACAAATCAACCACAGCCTTTCACAGAACATGATAATTTATTCCTTGCTCGTGTCACCATCCCATGCCTTTGTTCCCGGCTGTTGTTGTTACTGTCAGGTGTGGTCCTGTTAAGTATGACTCACAGCTAATCCACGTGGGAACCTCTAGTAGCCTAGTCTGTAGGGGGGTGTGCTGCTAACCCAATGAACACACTGGATGTTCAAATCCACCAGCGAGTCCAAGGGAGAAAGATGGGCAATCTCTGCCACGTCATTTACAGTCTGGGAAACTTGCTGGAGGGTCAGCCATGAGTCAGTCCTGACTTGAAGTCAATGAGGTTTTTTTCCATGTGATGGTTCAGGGACCCAGGATCCTCCCATCTCTAAGACCTCAGAGTCCTGGAATCAGGAGACAAATGGGGGAAAAGAGCTATTCCACAGGCTCCTATCATGAAGAAGGCACTCCAGTCCCCTAAGGAATATCTAGGCACTGAAACATGCTCACCCATTCACAGCTCAGAGCATTCAGGGAGGGACAATGTTTACCAGTGTCCCACGTCCGGGCATGATCTTACCACAAATGCTCCCAATAAAATGTAAGTGGAAGTGCAGGTAGTGACGGCAGACTGAACTAAATATATAGCACTTCTACTTAGATGTTATTGGGAGCACTTGTATTTAGACCATGCGTGGACACGGGACATGGGTAAACACTGTCCCTAACTGAATGCTCAGAACTGTGGATGGTGAACATGTTTTAGCGCATAGCTGGTCATTGGTAGCTTAGCCAGTAGAGGTTGTGCTGCTAATCTAAAGGAGGCCGGTTTGAATCTATGAGCAAGCAGCTCAAGGTGCAAGAGGGCCAACCTCCTCTCAACTCAAGTAATTTACGGCTTCTGAAAACCTGCTGGAGGGCCAGCTACGAGCTGGTGCCAACTCCACAGCCATGAGTTGAGAGTATTTTTTTTTCCTGAATAATCCTGTAGGTAGACAGTTGTGAGATTTCAGCAGCAAATGAAGACTGTCTTGTGTGATTTGTTGAAGCATGGAAGGAAAAAAATCTCACCTCTTGACCTCAAGGGGAACCTATATTCATATATTGAACCTATTGATCACATAGGCACTTTTAGGTTTAAACAATGTCTGTGCTTCTTTTACAGACATTCTTGTCTAGTATTTTAAATACTCACGAGAGAGGAGTTCTGGTGATGTGATGGTTAAGCACTAACCTGTTACCCAGAAGGTTGGTGGTTCAAACCATGGGCGAAAGACCTGGAAATCTGCCCCTATAAAGATTACAGCCTAAAAAAAATGCAGATTACAGTCTTAAAAAATTCAGTGGCATAGTTCTATCTACTCTGTCACATGGAGTTGTTATGAGTTAAAACGAACTTAAACAGCATCCAACAACACAGCAGTAAGACAGTGTTGGGGTAGAAGCCAGATCTCACTGACTTGTGCATCTTCCCAAGCATAGAAACAACTATTGTATATATATAAGGTAGAGTACAAACTTGGTTACAAGGGCCACCAAGATGAATCACCTACAAACCCCAGGGCCACCTCTTAAATATCTGCCTAGTGGGGAGCCTTTCATACCAGCTCAATCACAATTCCACACAAGCAATGGTCCTCCAGACTACTCAACCCCTGGCTCTGATCTAGTCTCTCCCCTGTAGAGCTCCTTGGGGTGAAGTTGAGAAGTTCTGCCTTTCAGCCCCTTTGGTGCTGCAGGATGGAGCCCTGCTGGTTCAAAAGACCTGACCTTTTGCTCCTATAAAGACAAACCTATGTAAACGCTATGCAGATCCACTAGGTCCCACCGGGTTGCTACGAGTGGGAATCAATTCACTAGCACAGAACAACAATTTCTCAGACCAGCAAAATCTTGGAGATGAGAATGCCTGAAGGCATGGCTTGCCCCTCTCTGCATTCAGAACACACCACGTACAAATTACCATAGCTAGTCTCTGGAGATGGGAGGGGAAGGCATCCATCTGAAAGCTGTCCTTTCTGCTTCAGGCCTCACCAATCCCTCCTACGTCCAGCTGCCAGCAACCCTACCCCGCACAGACAGCAGCGGTGGAAGAGCCTGGCGCCCTCGGGGACTAATTGTCCTCTGTCTTGGACTCCTCCTCTGGCCAGGATTCCTCCCAGGCCAGGCGCCACTGCCACTTGGCCAATGACAGGGCCGGCCGCTAGGAGATAGCGCCCAGGGTCCCCTCCGGAGAGAAAACAAGACGCTGAGAGAGGCAGTAATGCAAGCCCTATGGTCTTGTCCTACATGCATTTCCATGTAGATGCAAAAAGAGATTTACTCCCCAGAAAAGCAAGCCAGCCCCCTCCCATCTGTGGATATATCGTCCAGAGTGCAGTCATCATGTATCCAGCTGTGGGCTCTTTATTGATAAATTCTTCTAATAACGTGCTCTTCGAAGAGACAGTAATCTTATAAGGTTGCAGTTTAATAATGTTTCTTCTTGGGGGAGGCGGTTGGTGGAGGATATCTTTTGTAAGAGAAGATCAGCACGCTGGTGGCCCTCGCTCCCTTGGCATGCGGCCTTAGAGTTTACCCTATCTGTCACGTGATGTAGGAACTAAATTTAGACATGAAATAAAAATGCAGTATCTGCCTCAACTCAGTTCTAGCAATTAGCTCTGTTCTCCCGACCGCCGCAGAAAAAGCAGAATCACGCTGTAGACGGGTCAGCGTGGAGACGTCGGCGCCCCCTAGCGGCAGCATCGGAGGTGGACGCTGACAAAACCTGGGTCCCTTTTCAGGGACCAGAACAGCAAAGTTTCCCAATGCTTTCTGTTTTGTTCTAGGCCAGTCTTTAGCTTTTATTATATTATCATATTCATTCTTTCCACCCCCCCATCTCCCCTGTGGTTATATGTCTTTAGAGACAAGGTTTCATGCTTATTGTTAGGGGCCCTTCGATGGATTTTTCAACTCATAGACTCCCCTTGTCCTCCAGACTTTTCTAAACTGTAATCGTTTTAAAAATGTGTTATTGAATTTTTGTGTAAGTTTGCATAGCAAATCTAGCTTCCATTTAACAATTCCTATACCCCCTGTTCGGTGACATTGGGTACATTTTCCTCATGTGTCGACATTCTGTTTTCCTTCCTGGTTATTGCTCTGCTTTTATTAACCCAGCTTCCCTGCCCCCACTTCCCATCTCTCTCTGTCTGTCTCTCTCTCTCTCCCCCTACACACACACACACACAGACACAGACCAGACACACACACACAGAGACACACATGCAGAGAGACACAGACACACACAGGCAGACACAC
>NW_006399952.1:3498925-3513618 GCF_000299155.1 Elephantulus edwardii
CCCTCCTTCTGGTAGCCTAATGGATAAGAAGTTGTGCTGCCAGCCCAAAGACAGGTGGTTCAGATCCACCAGCTCCTCTGCAGGAGAAAAGACGGGCAATCTCCTCACATAAGATTTACAGCATCTAAAAATTTACTGGAGGGTCATCTGGGAGTCAGTTCTGACTCGATGGCAATGAAATAGATAAATGTTATTAAAGAATGCAGTACTCACAGGACATAGTGTTAATTTTTAAGAGCCAATCTCTTATTTAGCTGAAAGGTGACCTCATTTACTAATTTCAGGGTAAAAGTTAAAGGATATTTCAGGGCAGTAGTCTTAATATTTACTAGTCTAAGAAGTCTGGCTTTTGTTTTTTAAGCATTTGAATTTTGTTCTGTAATTTTCTCTCATTCAGTTAGGGACTGTCTGTCATGTTCCCTGATAAGAATGGCCCGCAGTGGTACCTGGAATCATCCAGTTCTGGTCTCTAGATGAATGAGGCCATGAATTGTGCAGGCCGTCTTCTAGACTAGTTTCTTCTTGAAATATTTGTTTTCCTTTTTTTCTTACTTGCTATGCGCTAGTACAGACCAAAAGATGCATCTTAGATGCTTTTAAGCTTTAATCTTAGATGGCTGCCTAAAAGCTTTTAAGATCCCAGTCACTGCTTATCATTTGAGATTGAAGAAGATAAACCTTATAGACAATGGTATGCCAATCAGCCACGTTTGTCTCATGACACTCTCTAGGGTGTTGTCTTATAGACAACATATCCTTATGTGCCCTTGAGTTGGAACCAACCCAATCCTCCAGTGGCTTTTCAGAGGCTGTAAAACCCATGGGAGGAGACTGCCCATCCTTCTTCTGTGGTGCATTTGGTGGATTCAAACCGCGTGACTTTAGGATTGCAGCACAACTTCTTACCACTAGGCTACCAGGTCTTTTCTCTCTGGGAGCCATTGAGTGGCTCCAACCCCCAATCTCTTGGTTACCCTTTAAAAGCATAATCATTGTTCCACCTTCCATTCCTTATTGTTGTGTACTGACCTCTAGCATGTTTTCAGGGCAGTAAATCACACAGAAGGAGATGGCCCGTCTTTCTTCGAACAGCTGGTGGGTTTGAACTGTGTGCCTTTGCATTGGCAGTGTAATTTCTTACCACTAAGCCACCAGAGCTCCTCTATTTTGCCTTAGTGAGCAAAACAAGAAAATAAATATCCTGTTGTGTAAATGGTAACAGGGAGCTCTGGTGAGCTAGTGAGAATAACATACTGTGACAGCTTTATGGCATCATGTATTATACTTTTCACAACAGTTTTGCAAAGTACTCATTATCATTTCTGGGCTTTTAAAAATATTATTATTTTTGTGTGTGTGTACCATCAAATTGTATCTGACTGGTACAGGAGGAGATTGCCTCTCCTTCTCCAGCAGAACATCTGGTGGATTCAAACCACACACCTCTGGGATTGCAGTGCAGCTTTTTGCCACTAGGCCACCAGAGCGCCCATCATTTCTGTTTTGTAGATGAAGAAACATGCTCAGGAAGGGGAAATACCTCTGTCAGGATCACACAGCAGTGAAGGCAGTGGTTGAAACCCACTTTGCTCTACTCTTCCCTGAGCTCTTGAGGAAAAACTTTCAGTGCCACCAGCAGCCTCTACTCAGGTGGTTAATTAGGTTCACCCTGGACTTTGCAATAAGAGAAAATGTGTTCTGTTTATCTTAAAATTTTTCATTACATATGAAACACTTTAATATTTCTTATGGATGATTCAAACTATGGAGGGGGATATCAGAGTCAATATCCTTATTCCTTTTTTTAAATCATATTCTTGTTGGATGAATGCTTAAAGGGTAAATTAGTTTCCTGTTTAAGAATTTTTTTTTTCTTAACATTAATTGCAAATCCCTCAAATTAGCGTCATGCCTCCACTTCCTCCCCAGCTTCCTCACATCCACGTAGCCTTCTTCCTTGCCTCTTCCTGCCATTTGAACTTTGTCCTTTGGCAAATGATGCTGTTTTGGTCTCACATGGTTAACTGTTCTGAAGACTGCTGTCCACTTTGTAGGAGACTCTCGTCTGGTTGAAAAGTGGACCCCAGAAGTAGGTTCAGTTCCAGGTTTGAAGGGTTTCAGAGGACCATAGTTAATGAGGTTCTATCAGTTTCTACCAGATCAGTAAGTCTGATTGGTTTTCCCCAGACTTTCAGTTTTGCCCTATATTTTCCTCCTACTCTGCCCGTAATGCTCTATTTTGATCCTCTTTACAGCATTTGGTTGCGGCAGCTGACTACCATGTAGTTCTTCTGGTTCCATACGTAGCAGAGGCTAATTAATAGTCCTTGGAGGAGCTCTGGTGACCTCGTGGTTAGAACCTGAGCTGCGATCTGACATACATGGTTTAAATCTCCAGCTGCTCCAAGGGAGAATGGTGTGAAATCTCCACCACCAGCTGCTCCCTCTACCACCAGCTGCTCCCTCTACTACTAGCTGCTCCCTCTACTACTAGCTGCTCCCTACACCATCAGCCACTCCCTCCATCACCAGCTGCTCCCTCTACTACTAACTGCTCCCTTTACCACCAGCTGCTCCCTCTACCATCAGGGACTCCTTCCACCACCAGCTGCTCTGAAATTCCAACTTCACAGCACACAACCCCCACCACAAGGCAGATCAGTTGGTGACTAATTCTCTCCATCCTTATTAGTCTAGAAAAATCTTTATTTCTCTTTTCTTTTTGAAGGGTAATTTTACCTAATACAAAATTCTAGGCCAGTGGGATTTCCTCAACATTTAAAATATCACATTCTTCTATCTTACTGATTATATTTTTTTCAGAATCAAAGTCGCTGTGCTTCTTTTTTTTGTTACTGTGCTTCTTATACTTCTCTGTTGTTGTTGTTGTTGTGTACCAGCAAGTTGGAGCCAACCCACAGCTGACCCTTCAGAGGCAGTTAACTGCACAGGAGGAGACTACCTACCCTTCTCCCTGCCGAGCAGCTGATGGATTTGAACTGCATGCCTTCGAGATTGCAGCACAGCTTCCCGCCCCCCCCCCACCTTTGCCTTCTTGCCTTTTCTTTGATTTTCTGCAGTTTGATGATGATAAGCATAGTTTTGCATTTTCAGCTTGGGATGTTTATATTGTGTATCTTCAAGCTCACTGATTCTTTTCCTGAACATATTAAATCTGTTTGTGAACTTAGAGAAAACATTTATTTCAGCTGCAGTGTTGGTCTTTTAAAATTTTTTTATTTCTAGTACAGTAAAAAAACTACTAAACCAAGACCTGTGTGAGAAGGAACCTGGCAGAGAAGAAAAGAGCATATAAATATGAAAGTAGTAAGATTGCATAGAAAACTTGAGAGAAGGGCAATTCTGGCTCTCCCAAGTTCTACTGTATCCTGCTTTTCTTTTTCTTAGAGTTTCCATCTCTCTGCTTACATTTCCTGTTGCTTATTTTGTCCCCCTGACCCTCAGTTAGAGCCCTTGACATATTAATCATGTTGTTGTTGCTTTGTTATGTGCTGTCAAGTCACCTGCGATTCTAGTGACCCTTTGTACAACAGCCTGTGATTCATCGCGACCCTGTGTACAAAGATCTGAACCCTGCCCTATTCTGAGCCCGTCTCATCGTCTCCGAATTCTCCAGTCACTGCGTCAATCCATCTCATCCTGGGTCTTCCTCTCTTGTGCTGTCTTCCCTGTCTGATAAGTCCAACGTCTGTGTTATCTTGGTGTAGGTCTGAGGGTTGTCTCCTAAGACTGTACTTTTTCTTAACTTTGGAATATCTTGTCATTTTCGTAGAAAATTTTTGTATTAGGTAATAGGATGTGAGGCAAACATACCTGTGGTATAAAGCTTTGTGTTCATCAGGCTGGGACTTGGACTGGGTTTAATGTTTGCTGTATCTGTAGAAGCCAAAGACTTCAAAGTCCTTTAATGTTTTTGTTTTAGTCTCCTGTCTTGACTTTGTTGTTATTGTTGTGTTTCCCCCCTCCTTCACCTGATGAATTGATTGATTGTTGCCGTTTCTCCTCCCCCCAGCCCTATCTGCAATGCACCTCTTGTTCTAGAATATATATAATGTATTGTATATGCATATATGTGTATGTATACATATAATACATCTAATGTTCTGTGATACTTACAATGCCAAATCATATAGTCCTTTTGGACAGTTCTTCCCCTCATCTGTTCTAATGCCTTGTTCATGATCTCTCCACTCTTTCCCCAGTCTCTTTCCAGAGCCCCCATGTCTGTCCTATTTTATAATCGCAGTGTTATGCAGTATTTATCCTTTTGTGACTGAGATATTTTACTCAGCGTAATATCCTCCAGGCTCTCCCATGTTGTGTAATGTTTTATGAGTTTGTTGTTTTTCCATGCTTTGTAACAGTCCATTGTGTGAATGTACCCTAGTTTTTTCTATTTATTCATTTATTGACGGGGACTTCGTTGTTGTGTTCTGTTGAGTGGGAAATGCCTCATAGCTGACCCTCTCAGAATTTTCAGAGGCATTAAATCCAGTAGGAGGAGATTGCCCATCTTGACTCTGACCTTCTCTAAATATGTATGCCTTTTCAGGGAAAGGCTGTGTCCTTTTTAAAAATTTCATTTTGTGTGTGTGTTTGTGTGTGTGTGTACCATCAAATCAGATCTGACTGGTATAGGAAGAGATTGTCTCTCCTCCAGTAGAGCATCTGGTGGATTTGAACTGCGAGCCTCTGGAATTGCAGTGCAGCTTCTTGCCACTAGGTCACCAAAGCTCCCTGAGGGGCTGTGTCTTACAGTGCTTTCAGTCATAGTCCCTTCTCCTATTTGGTTGTTGTCACGTGGTATGGACTCATGGTGACCCTGAGTGTGTCAGTACTAAACTGCGCTCTTGTGGCTAATTTTTTTCGAAGCAGACTGCCATTTATCTTCTGAAGCACCTTTAGGTGGACTCAAACCACCAACCTTTTGGTTAACAGGCACCATATTAACTGTTTATACCACCCAGGAATTGTCACTATACTAGACCCCTATTGATGTGGTCACTGGTAAAATTTTCAGTCAGGGAACTCACCAAATTATTGAGGAACAATGATGTCACTTTGAGGATTAAGATGCCCCTGATTCATGCCATCATCTTTTCAGTCGTAAACTATGCATCTGAGAACTGGACAATAAATAAAGGTGACAGAAGAAGAATTGATACCTTTGAGCTGTGGTGTTGGAGAAGAGTGCTGACTATCCCATAGACAGCCACAAGAACAAACAGATATGTCTTGGAGAAGGCAGGGCCAGAGTGCTCCTTGAAGGCAAAGATGATGAAGCTTCATCTCACATACTTTGAGTATGTTACTAGGAGAAGCTGTTCCCTGGAGAGAGGCGTCATGCTTAGAAGAATGAAGGGTCACTGAAAGAGAGGAAGACCCTAAACCAGGTGAATTGACACGGTGCCTGTAACGACGGGCTCAAGTGTGTCAGAGATTGTGAGGATGGCACAGGATAGGACAGGGTTCAGATCTCTTGTTCATAGGGTGGCTATGGGCTGTATTTGACTCCATAGCACCTAAGGACAACCTCATTGGTGTGGTGATAAAGTATGGGAAAGGGCATGATCGATAATCTTCCAATTAGATGCTAATGCTTTAGAGGGCCTGCGCCTCAGGGCTGTGACCTTTCACATGCGTTTCTCTAGGGCATTCCACTGCTAGGTTCCTCTAGGGGAACGCTCCACTAGAGCCTTCCACAACTGCTCTTCACATAACAACTTTCTCATTATTCCTCATTTTGCAATAGTAAAGAAAGATCTGCTATCTGACCATTTTGCATATTGACAACATAGAACTGGAAGTTACAAACACTAAGGTGAGAGAGTGAGATGGTTGTGGTATATATTATTAACTCATCTGGGCCATAATTCTCGGGCAATTATGTAATGATGAAGTCATCCTCTATTTTGTGACCTGATGTAGTCATCCTCAATTTTTATATAACATTGACTTTTGTATAACAACTTACTCTTTGGAATCTAGGCATGTTGGTCAGGGAAGAGCTACAACACTGTGAATCTATTTCTTTGAAGTTCTCATCTCTGTTGATGAGTTTTCTCCCCTCATTAGATGGCACAGGCAGGCTTTGTTGTTGTTCTTTGCCATTGAATCCGTTCTGGAGGGTGTGGAATAGGAGGGATGCCCTTCCTTGAATTAAGACAAAGCTTTGGGGAAGTCTTTCTCCCTGGAGAGTTGGCCTTTATTATGAGAAAGATTCTGAACTATGAGAGGATCTTTCTGGGGGTTCTCTGAAACTGGGTAGGTTCCAAAGAGGAAAAGCCCACCAAATTATGCCCCTTTCCCAGGATAATTGTCCCCCCCAGGAGTTTTGTGGGTTCCCCTCCCACATGTTAGTCTACATCTTATTGTTGTGCACCATCAAGCTGGAACTGACTCATAACTGACCCTCTAATGGGTTTTCAGAGGCAGAATTTCACGGGAGGAGGAGTTGGCAGATTCAAACCACATGCTTTTGGGTTGGTGGCACAACTCCTTAGCACTAGGCTACCAGAGTCTCCAGCAATTCATCAGAATTATCATGTGTAAGGTCGCTGAGGAAGGACAGAACCCTGTTTTGGCAAAGAAAGTTTATGGAGGAGAAACTGCCAGGCTGGCTCCCAAGCAGAAGACCAGCCCCTACAAAGAGTTAGAGGGGTATTTTATACTTTCTTAGATGGGAACTGGGGAAGGGGATGCATACAGATGCTTCCTTCAATATAGGGAAGTGGTCTGGGGTCTCAGATAACTATTCCTGGGGAAATGGGGGTAGGATAGTTTCACAGAGAGAAAAAGCACGACCACTGTTTCCTGTTATTGGATTCTCTCAGTAGCCATTCTGGGAGAGGAAAGAGAGGGCTCTGCAGTCCTAATATCATGTACATTTTTTCTGCCAGTTTACAACTCCAGCAGCTTCTGCTCCAGGTCAGGAGGTCTCAGCTGCTTATCAGTACTGCTCCAGGTAAGGAGATCTGGATGACTTTGTCTCTCCAGATTCAGATGGTGGTTTGCCTTGTTACTTCAGTTCCTGGATGAGCTCCAGACAAGTAACTCATTTTCAAGTTTTTTAGAGTTTTTTCTTTTCATAAAGAGAAGAATGTTAGATTCTAAACTTCCTAGATTCCAGCACTGCAACGGGAATGAACTAAAAAACAGAGTGCTGTCAAGTCAGAACCTACTTTCAGCTGACGCGTCAGCTGGTTTCCAGAGGCTGTAAATCGCACTGGCGAAGACTTTCCGTCACTGTCTCACTGAACAGCTGGTGAATTTATACCATCTGCCTTTGAGGTGGTAGCGCAACTCCTTACCCAGTAGGCCACCAGAGCTCCTTGAAACTGAAATGCAAGTGGTTTTTATTATAGAAAACTTCAAACTTATACATTTAGAGATATTATGCTATTATAGGGGAGCTCTGGTGGTCTAGTGGCAAGAGGCTGCGCTTCAATCCCAAAGGCAAGTGTTTTGAGGCTACCCCCCGCTCATTGGGAGAAGGATAAGCAATATTCTCCCATGGGATTAACTGCCTCTGAAAACCCGCCAGAGGGTCAGCTATGGGTCAGTTCTGACTCTACCACACACACACACACACACCCATGCTGTTACAATAACTCCCCCAAGTATCTATCTTCCCAGCTTCAACACTTACCACCTCATTGGTCAAATTTGGTTAATTATTGGCTCATATAGCTGGGCAAATGACACCTGGGTGGCGCAGAGAATCCAAATCAGAATCTGGGGCCAATGGGAACTCTCTTTACTCACCTATTCTGCTTGTCTCTGCCTCGCTTTTTGTCACCATCCCCACCCCTTTCTCTGACTGGAGATGAGTCCTATGCTCACAGCAGTGAGCAGGGTTTCTTAGAACTCCTGCTTAGCAGCCCAGGTGAATAAGATCACTTATCTCCCAACTTTCATAGATCAGCTCCAGGGGGAGTCTCTGATTGGTCTTGTCTGAGTCATGTGTCCATTCCATAATCTAGTTGCACTTCCCAGGTAAGTAGATCTCAGCAGAGTAGATCTCTGGATGATTTTGGCTCCTTCTACTTTCAAGGAGTTGAGGCATTTCAATTGGCAGAAGTTGGACACCAGTGTCCATCTCTCCCCAGTGTCATGAGTACTGGCTTTATTCTCCAAGTAAGGGAGTGTCTTTTGCTGGACAGAGCAAAGGAAAAGCCCTCTCAGTCCACAAGAGGGTGTTAAACACATATCACTCAAAGAACCCTCTTTGCCATTGAGTTAGAACCAGCAGATAGAAGTCCCGCCACTGCATTTCTGAGGCCATCAATTGCATGAGAGGAGACTGTCCATCTTTCTCCTGGGGAGCCCCTGGTGGATTTGGACTGCCAGAGAAGTCTAACTTAAGGTTAGCATCACAGTTCCCTGTGGACTCTGCCACAGATCTTCCTGTTGCTGTGGGCTGTTGAGTCACAGCTGACTCATAGCTGACCCTCCAGGGGGTTTTAGAGGCAGTAAATCGCATGGAAAATTGTCCATCTTTCTTCTGTGGAGTGGCTGGTGGATCGTACTGTGTGCCTTTTCATTGGAAGCCCACTTTCTTACCAATAGACCGCCAGAGCTCCGTCAGCTCTCCCTAATCTCTCAAAATGTCAGTCCTTTGAAGGCAAATATTAACAAGCCAGTGGTACTTTCCCAGAATACTGTTATGAGTTGAATTGCATCCCCCAAAATTCATATATGTAATGTTGTTATAGCTGTGTACTCTCAAGCAAGAACCTACTCATAGCTGACCCTCGTTTTTTCAGAGGCAGTAAATCAGCTGCTCATCCTTCTCCCTCAGATCGCCTGGTGGCTTCGAACCACATGCCTTTTGGATTGAAACACAGGCTCTTATCACTAGACCACCATTGGCTCAAGCACATCAGCTATCATGTGGATGACACAGGATAGGGCAATGTTCAGATCTGTTGTTCACAGAGTAACCATGAGTCTCGTCAACTGGATGGCAACTAGCAACAGCAGCAGCAGCAGTGACAGAAGGTAGACGTTCTGTATTGATCTTCCGTGATCAGATAAACCAAGCAGCTGTAAAAGAATGAAGGACGGAGAGTAACTCCTTCAATTCCAGCACAGCATTGATCTGTGAGAGTTGCAGTAGGATGTAGCCTGTAAACTTTTCTCTCCTAAGAGTGTAAAGGAGAGAAACGCCGTCAGGGAAGGGGGAGGCTCAACACCAGCAAGGCAGAAGGGCCCAAGATGGAGCACAGCTTCTGGACCTAGGTTTCTGCACTGAGAAATTCCTAGAACCCAAAGACACAGAGAAAAAGCCTTCTCCTGGAATTGGCACCCTATGTTTGTACTTCTTGCAAGAGGATAAACTTCTGTTTGTTAAAGCCACCCACTTGTGAAATCTCTTGTTACAGTAACACTAGATAAGTAATACACACATCATCCTTGGTAAAAGCAGGAGGAGTTAATCTTGTTTCCGTAACAGCCCTCTGAAGCTGAGGTTTCCAAGCTAAACTCAGGTCCCCCAGGAATAGTCACCTTGGTGATCTGGCTCCGTGTGAGGAGGCTGCTGTGTGGCATAACAGAAGACAGCTCTTTTTGAGGAACAAAAGCACCACAGATGTACCTTCCCATCTTGGAAGAGCTAGGTGGTTGAGTTGAAGAACACCTTGTTGTTGGTATGTGGCATCGAGTCAGAACTGACCCCTCGCTGACCGTCCAGCAGGTTTTCAGAGGCTGTAAATTGTCTGCGAGGTGATTGTCCAGCCTTCTCCCATGGAGCAGCTTGTGGGTTCAAGCCTAACCCATGTGCCTTTAAGATGGCAATGCCTCTCCTTACGCGAGGCCACCAGAGCTCAGGGGAAGAAAAGCAAGTTTCTTCTCTCTGAACAAATCACAGGACAACCCATTTTCTCTAACCAAACAAATCCCATGACTTCCTATAATCAGAGATCTGAACCATTATAAATGTTCACCATAAAATAAAAATCCTTTCTAGGGAATTTGGGAAGGAAGGATTTGGATGTCTGTCATATTCTCAGAGGGAGCTCTGGTGGCTGGCGTAGTCTTTAGGAAGTTGCACTACTAACCCTAAGGTTGCATCTTTCTGGGTTTCGAACCCACCAGTAGGTCTGAGAAAGAAAGATAATCTCCTTCTGTGTGTTCCACAGCCTCTGAAAAGCTCCTGGAAGGTAGGCCATGAGTCAGTTCTGACTTGACAGCTAAAAAAAGTGAGTATGTTTTCTGACCAGTGAAATGTAAAGGATATTTTAAACTCTATTTCATTTAACAGAGGGTTCTGGTGGCCTAGTGCCAAGAAGCTACACTGCAATCCTGAAGGCACGTGGTTCAAGGCCACCAGCTGCTCTGCGGGAGAAGGATGGGCAATCTCATCCTATACAATTAATAGCCTCTGAAAACCCACCAGCCCACCAGAGGGTCAGGGATGCGTCGGTTCTGACTCTACAGTGCACAGGACAACGTTTCATTTAATAATATTCATGGTGACCACAGATAGTAGTAGGGCAAAGGAGTGCAATGTAATCTGCAAGCAGATAATAATCTTTGCCAGCTACAACAGCGCAAATCATCTTCCCCTTTCTCTCTCTCCCCGGTGTTACTGTGCCCCTACGTTTTGGTCTCTTCTTTTGTAGTATGACAAGCCCATGCATTAGATTGTGCGCAGGAGTGTGAGCTGGGCTTGAAGTGAAGTTCTGACTGTAGGGCTTGGGGCTGTGTGGCCTGGGGCTGTGTGGCCTGGGGCTGTGTGGTCTGGGGCTGTGTGGCCCTGGGAAGATCTTACAGCTTCACTGAACCTTGCTTGTTGCCTGAAGTCTATGCACAGGATCAATGGTGATTCAAACAATCCATACCTCAGAGATAATTTTTATCCCCTGAACAAGATATAGGCAGATTTCACAGCATGTTTGTTT
Source organism: Elephantulus edwardii (assembly GCF_000299155.1). Classification (NCBI taxonomy): domain Eukaryota; kingdom Metazoa; phylum Chordata; class Mammalia; order Macroscelidea; family Macroscelididae; genus Elephantulus; species Elephantulus edwardii. The sequence continues at coordinate 3,509,848 of NW_006399952.1, forward strand.
GTTTGTTTGTTTGTCTGTCTGTCTGTCATCTATCCTGATAAATGAAAAGTGTGATCCAGTCTGAAACACCAGATTTATTGTTCATTCTAACACCTCTTCCATCCTCAGCTTAGGCCTGCTTTAGACACAGAACACAGACAGAAACGTGGTCATTGTTTCTCTCTGTCCCTTCCCACCTCTCCCTTCACCCACCAGCTGCTATTTATGCCTGTGCAGGGAGGTGGAAGGGAAGAGATAGTTGGGAAAGATCTTGCCTGAGCACCGAAGACAGGTGCTTTGCTACCTGGAGCTGGGCAGAGGAGAGGCAGGCAGGCATCCTCACAGAGGGATGCTTGGGTGAGTATGTCAGTGCTTCCCCATGACTGGGGACATTTGATTCACGTGGTGATGTCTCCGCCAGCTTACTGCTGACAATCTCAAAAGTCCAAGTGTGGTCTGTGGACCGGCAACATCAGCCTCACCCATAAGAAATGATGAGCCTTGGGCCCATCCCGGTAGGCTGAATCAGGATCAACATGACCATAGAACAGCCATGGATTGAATTGTGTTCCCCAGTCCTCTCCCTCCCCAAAATGCACTTTTTCACATCCTTGATGGATATAAGGATTCCTCTAGGATGCGACCTGTAGTATATTTTCTCTCATTGGAGATAAAAGGACAGAAACATGAAGCAAGAGAGGGAAATGATGGTCAGCACCATCAAGAAATAATTGCCAAGAAGAGAGCACATCTTTTTGGACCAGGTTCCCTGCACAATGAAGCTCTTACACCAGGTGAGTTCAGTACACACAGAGGCCTCTGGGGGGAAAACTAGCTTATAGAAGCTGAAGAAAACTAGGACTTTACAACCAACAGAGAGTGCATTTCCCTAGAGATGGTGCCCTAAATTTAGACTTCCAGCCCCCTTAATTGCCAGGGAATGAATTTCTGTTTGTTAAAGCCATCCGCTTGTGGGATATCTGTTACAGCAGTAGTAGGTAACTAAGAAAAGAACATTGTCTAACTCGCTGTCTTTGGACATGTCATCAGCAAGGATTGAATTCCTAGAGGAAGGTGTCCTGTTTGGTGAAGTAGATGGAAGTAAGAGGTAGGAGATTCTTGCTAAGAGGAACTGACACAATGACCTCAAAGAAGGGCTCAGTGATGACTGGGAGCGTGACGCAGGACCCGACAGAAAGGCACCCGGAGTCAAAAGTGATTTAGCCGAAGCTAACAACAGAGTGAAGGAGGTCCGGGTCGCAATTCCACTCAGCGCCCTGACTTCCAGCAGTGGCTCGTGCATGGCTCCTCCCCCAGGGTCTCTCTAAAGGCTCCTCCCAGCCATGTCCAGCTTCCTTCCCTTGATCTGCTCCGGATCCTGCGAAAAGTGCTCTCCCAGCTCCACTGATGGTGGACTATCCCTCCCACAGAGTCTTGATTTTAGAGCTCTGTTGGTGGGACCTGTAGGGAGTTGTACCACTAATCCAAAGGCCACACCTCTGGCCGTTCGAATCCACCAAGGGCTCTGAGCGAAAAAGACAAGCAATCTCTGCCCCATGTGATTTACAAGGTTGGAGCCCAATGGAGCATCAGCTGCGAGTTTGTTCCGACTTCATGGCAATGTGTTTGAGTTTTTAGTTAAGTGGGACCAGATCTCAGCCACTGTTTCACTAAACTCCAGGGGCACACCTCAGGCGCTGCTGGGTTTCTAGTGAACTTCCTTCACTGGCATGAGGTGAGGTGGAAACACTCTCTCTCAGCAGGGTGGGTGGTCAGCACCTTGACATTACTCTCTGAAGAAAATCTAGCCTCCTCTTCCTCTCAGTGAATCCCCAGTCCCTCCAGATGATTCTTAGGGGAGGACCAGGGGCAGAGACATTTTCAGGGGTTTCGTGTTGTGAGGTGCCCTCACATCTATACAATGCATAGTGACCCTATGGACAACTGGCCTGAAACCTGTCCTTTCCTGTGCCATCCTCACAATTTCTGCCACATTTAAACCCATCGCTGTAGTCACGGTGTCAATCCATCCGGCTGAAGGTCTTTTTCTCTTTCTCCATTCCTCCACCTTCCCAAGCAATAGCCTCTTCTAGCCACATGCTCAAGGAATGTGAGATTCAGCTTCATCGTCTTTGCCTCCAAAGAGCAGTCTGGCTGTACCTTCTCTAAGATGTATGTGAAAGACCCCAAACTAGGGCTTTTCCCAGACCAGGCACGATCCCGAGCAACTCACACCAGATCCACTCACTGCAATCACAAGAGGCTTTATTGATGAAGCTTCGGGACGACTTGTATCTCACGCAGGAGACAGGGAAGTTGACCCGGAGCTCAAAAAAAGCAAGGGAATGCATACAAGGTCTAGGGGTTCTTTGGCGTGGAATTAGTTCATTGGCTCTTTGGAAAAGGATAAGTTCAATTTTAGGTCAGTTACCTGCTGCTGACGTTAGTTAAAATATGGTTTTTGCCAGTAATTGTTTTTTTCAGTTTGTGGTCCACTAGTTCCTGGAACACAAACATTCACACAAGATCAAAGGTATAGGTTCTTACAATACTTGGGTTTGGGGACATTGTTTAAAAAATTTTCCTTTCATTCCCCACTTCTTTTAGTACAAGGTTCTAATCATAGAACCGAGAATCTCTGGAGGCAGTATCATTGCAGTCAGCCTCTCTCATATTTTGATATTGTTGTCTTAGAACCATTAATTGAACAGTACTGATGCGATCTTTAACAAAGGTAACAAGCTTATTTATAATACAAGGCCCAACTAGCAACAATATAAACAAGAGTATTAAAGGACCTATAAGGGTAGATACAAGAGTAGTTAACCATGGGAATTTATAAAATAAGCTCTCAAACCATGTTTGCTGAGATTCTCGGTCTCATTTTCTTTTGTCTAACCTTTCCCTTAGCTTTTGCATGGAGTCTTCTATTACTCCTGAATGGTCAATATAAAAGCAACATTCTTCTTTTAGTGTGGCACAGAGACCCCCGTCTTTGAGGAACAATAAGTCTAGTCTTCTCCTATTCTGTAAGATTACCTCAGATAAGGAGGTCAGGGATTCTTTTAGTCGAGTAATTGATGACTCTAAAGCCCAAAGATCCTCATCTATGGCTGTTTTTAACTCATGGTATTGTTGTTGCCCATTGACAAGTGCTGAAGTCCCTGTACCGATTCCTGCAGCTATTCCTCCTATTCCTAATAAGACTGCTAGGGTTATAGTAATAGGTTCTCTGCAAAAACGGCGCTCAGGTGCATGATCAAATTCATTAACAAATTCATCATCAGGGTGATAGTATACCCGGGGCATCAGATAAATTAATACACAGTAATCAGAGTTAGAATCAAAAACAGCTAAAGAGACACATGGGGTTAATCCAGTATTGCAGGCCCACCAATAACCGGTATTGGGAACTAAGTATCCCTTAGAGAGGGGCACTTGGGTAGTAGTGTTACATAATGAGCAGAGATTGCTAGGAGGGTTCCTGATACAGGTTCCAGTTCCTAAAACTTCAGTTAGAGTTAACTTTGTCTCAGTGTCCCAAGTGCAGTTATGTTCAGTGGAGTTTTTATATGTTCCTGCCACTGCGATACCTTCATAGTAAGGCGGGTTGGTGGCTAAACATAACCAACAAGAATCAGTGATTTGGGGGTTGGTATTATTTAGGGCACTAAAAGCTCCTTTAATTAGATTGAGGAGATGGTCTCTTGTAGAGGCGGGTTGTTTTTTTAACCCCTTTGGTGTGAGTGAAGTTAAGATGGGTTGGCTCTGGGGTGGGACAGGAGGCAATTT
>NW_006399952.1:3519043-3536635 GCF_000299155.1 Elephantulus edwardii
GGGCCCCTCCTCTCCGGCGGGACACTCTAAGTCCCTCAGACGGACCAGAGTCTATTAAAGCCTCTGGATCTGTATTCCAACCAAAGGGATGTCTCCCTAGGGCTGTGACTTATGGTTTTTTCAAGCACGTCTGCTTCACCACAGTCACAAACTGAAAGTAAGCTGAAAATAAAATAGACTTACGAACACACAGGTTTGGTGGCGCCGCACAGACAAAGAAACAAAGACATTTTAGAGGATCCTCTTACCTCCAAGTGGCTGACTGGTGAGTTGTGGAGGTGGCTGCTCGATCCCGGACGAGCCCCCAAATGAAAGACCCCCAAACTAGGGCTTTTCCCAGACCAGGCATGATCCCGAGCAACTCACACCAGATCCACTCACTGCAATCACAAGAGGCTTTATTGATGAAGCTTCGGCACGACTTGTATCTCACGCAGGAGACAGGGAAGTTGACCCCGAGCTCAAAAAAGCAAGGGAATGTATACAAGGTCTAGGGGTTCTTTGGGGTGGGATTAGCTCATTGGCTCTTTGGAAAAGGATAAGTTCAATTTTAGGTCAGTTACCTGCTGCTGACGTTAGTTAAAATATTATTTTTGCCAGTAATTGTGTTTTTTCAGTTTGTGGTCCGCTAGTTCCTGGAACACAAACATTCACACAAGATCAAAGGTATAGGTTCTTACAATACAGATCAAAGGTATAGGTTCTTACAATACTTGGGTTTGGGGACATTGTTTAAAAAATTTTCCTTTCAGTATGTTTGTTCTTTTGGAAATCCATGGGATATTTACAACTCTCTTCCAACACCACAGTTCAAAGACATCAATTCTTCTTTTGCCTTTTTTCAAACTCAGAAAGTGACGGGAAAGTCCATGAAAGGTAGATATATTGTTGCCTACTGCTACCTCACAAATTACGCTAAATCTTAGTGATTTAGAATAAGCATTAACTATCTCACAGTTTCTGTGGGTCAGCGATTCAAACACAGCTTGCCTCTGACTGAGAGTCTTACACAGGCTAGCAAGGAGCACAAAGGACTATCATTCCCTCAAGGCTAAACTGGGGAAAAACACTTCCAAGCTCCATTAAGTGCCTGTGGGTAAGTGTATCCCTCACTGACTACTGGTCACAAACATCATTTACCAAGTGGGTCTTAGGGATGGGAAGCTCCTTACATGGCAGTTGGCTTTTCTCAGAATGAGTAAGGAAGAGCAAGAGGAAGTCACAGTCTTTGAGTAAAACAGAGTTGGGCACTGTCACTATTGCAGCACTCCATTCATTAGCTAACAGTCCATAGACCCAACCTACATGCAAAGGGAGAAAGTCCACATAGTTATAAAAATACCAGGAGTCACCATAGTCCAAAGGCATCGATTCTTCTGTCATCCGTTTTCATTGTCCAGCTCTCAGATGTGTAGCAAGTGACTAAAAAGACCACGGCCTGGAGCTCTGGTGGTCTACTGGCAAGGAGCTGCAACTACAATCCCAGAGGCGCATGGTTCGAATCCACCAGATGCTCTGCCGGGGAAGGAGGGACAATCTCCTCCTGTACCAGTCGGATCTGATTTGACGGTACACTCACACAAAAATAATAATAATAATAAAAAAAAGACCACGGCCTGAATCAGGTGCACCTTAGTCCTCAAGCTGACACTGCTGCTCCACCATAATTTGGAGATCTCCTTGATCACAGACCTTCCTAGTACAATACCTCTTCTGATCTCCCGACTGCTAGAACCAAGTGGACTGGGACCAAGTGGATCCAAGTGATATGAAGTCATTGACAGTCCCAGTTTTCTCTCCATCTATCATATGTTGCCTATGGGTCCAGTGGAGAAGATGTTTGTTTTCTTGAGGTTGAAATGCAATCCATATTAAAGGCTTCAGGGTTTGACCTTCTTCAGTAAGTGCTTCAAGTCCTCCTCACTTTCAGCAAGGAAGGTTGTGTCATCTGCATAATGATGGTTGCCTTCCATTCTCTTTTACAACAGTGGCACCATGCAATATTTGTCCTTTTGTGACTGGAATATTTCACTCAGCATAATGTTCTCCAGAGTCAACCATTTTGAATAATATTGCATGAGTTCCTTGTTTTTCTTTTTTTTTAATTTTTTTAAATTATTTTTGTGTGCGTGTACCGTCAAATCAGATCTGACTGGTACAGGAGGAGATTGTCCCTCCTTCCCCGGCAGAGCATCTGGTGGATTTGAACCATTCGCCTCTGGGATTGTAGTTGCAGCTCCTTGCCACTAGGCCACTAGAGCTCCCCGAGTTCCTTGTTTTTCAATGCAGCATAGTATTCCATTGTGTGAATATTCCACACTTTCTCTATCCATTAATTTGTTGATGGGCACTTAGGTTGTTTCCAACTCCTTGCTATTGTGAACAAAGCTGCAATAAACATGGGTGTGCATATATCTGCTTGGATGTCAGTTATGGTCTCCTCAGGGTATATTCCCAGTAGTGGAATTGCTGGGTCAAATGGTATCTCTATTTGCAACTTTTTGAGAAAGCGCCATAGCGCCTTCCTCAGGGGTTGCACCATTTTACATTCCCACCAACAGTGAACAAGGGTTCCAGTTTCTCCACAACCTCACCAGCATTTGTTGCTTGCTGTTCTGTTAAATTTTGCTATTTTGACTGGGGTGAGATGAAATCTCGAAATTGTTTTATGAAGACATTTTTTTGAGGCTATCTGTACAAGAGTTAACTAAGTGCTATTAGGGGCAAAATAGGTTAAGCTAATATTAAGAATGAGAGTTTTCATACATACTGACTTATAGATTGTAGAGTGGCTTAGCACCTAGGCAGAGTTGGCAACCAAAAGCAAATCCAAGATGTGTTATGTTGAGGAACAGGTGCACTGCCCACAGAATTTAAACATCTGACAAGGAAGGATAGATTTAGGGGGATGACTTTGGTGTTCTTATCTACATAAACTTCCTTTGAAGTTTATCAACATAAACTTCCTTTGAGGCAAAAAATGTGTAGTATGAAGCTCAGGGGCTCCCTGACAGCAAAAAACAAAAAAAAAAAAAAAAGAAACTCAGGGAGAACAGAACATATCTCTGTATCTCCATCAATTACTGGTTTCCGGGGAGATTGACAGCAGCTGTCTCTTAGAGCATGAAGAAGGAGGAAGCAGATCAAGTGCCTCGCCCAGGATCTGGCATAGAGCATCTCATTCTGCGTTAGCCAACTCTCCGCCTTCCATGTTTCTTAAAGTTATCATCACACGCTGTTACACTGGTGTGACAAATGTGATAACGGACAGTGTTTGGTGGAGCTCCCCGTTTAAAACAGGTTTGGAAGCAGGAGTGGCATCCACTTCCTAAATAGCTTACCTCCGGAAACTCTATGAACTTAGAGAAACGATGAAAGTTATACAAGCGTTCAGGTCTTTCGTTCATAGGGTCGCTATAACTCGATGGCATTTAACAACAACAAAATATAAGAAATACCACCCCTTCATAAAAGGTATGTCATTACCATAGTCTAAGCATAGAGGGCAGTGGTGGCTCAGCGATAGGATTCTCACCTACTCACCGAGACAGAAGAGGTTTGATCCCCAGCCAGGGCTACTGCTACTACGCCTGTCAGTAAGAAGGTTATGTGTTTCTATGATGCTGAGTAAATTTTAGCAGCTTTCAAACTAAGACGGACTAGAAAGAAACTTCTAACAATTTACTCTCAAAACTTCAGCCCATAGAATATCCTAAGGGCTAAGATGCCCCTTCTCAAACCGTCATAATGACGGCACAAGACTGGAGAGGGATTGGTTCTGTTGTGCATGATTTCCATGAATCAGGGCGCCTGGGCTGCACTGGGAGCTAACAACAGCAAAGCATCAACACTAAACTTAAGTTTCAAACACAGGCACAACACCGGTTCTCTGTGGCAGGTAAGAGAAAGCCTTCCGCAGACCTCCACCTGCAGGGAAGTGTCATTGTTGATAGTTCACGGCATTTGCTGAGGCCACGCCCCCTGGTTGCTTCCAGTCAATGACGGAATGTACTTCCAGGAAGGGGCGGGACTATCATAGCAAGCCCATTCTGGAGACTTGGACTTCGGCAAGAGGTGTCCGGCCTGGGAGCTCACTGGCAGTCCCGCGCAGCCTTTTTTAGATTGCACCGCAGGCATTTCCACCAGCCTCGCTGCCCTGCCCTGCCCTGCCCTGCGTCACTCACAGTCTGAGGCGGCCTCTCCCAGGTTTTTATGGCTGCCCCAGTTTTTTCTCTCAGATCTTTCCCCTCTCCCCTACTTGCCCACATTTCTGCAACAAATTAATATCATTAGCAAACAATTGAACCCTCAAATATAGCACTGGAAAATTTCATATTGTTTAAGAAATTGTTAACGGGCTGTGGGAGAAAATAAAAAAGATATAGTGTAGAACAGTAAAAAACAAAAAAAAAAAACCAAACCCAAACCTGTAATCTTGAAGAGCTCTTTTGTGTCATGTCTTAGATTGCCAAACTAGAGGGAAATTTCTTTTCCACATTTAATCTTCACGTAACACTTAGCTCAACACATCTTACTGTTCAATACTCTTTTTTAAAATCTTTATGTCATTAATTTATGTGGAAAATGTAATGTAAATTTCCCTTCTCAACTTAAGCTCTAAAATGTGATATGTTGTTACGTGCCTTTGAGTCACCTGCAACTCATAACAACTCTATATGTACAACAGCCCTAAACCCTGCTCTATCCTGTGCCAATCTCACTGTCTCAGACACACCTACCCCCATTACCCTAGTCACTAAATCCACCTCATAGACGGTCTTCCTTTCCTGTGCTGTCACTCTACCCTCCCAAGCATGACGTCCCTCTCCAAGGACTGGTCCCTCCTTGTAACATGTCCAAAGTATGTCAGACAGAGCTTCAGAATCCTTGCCTCCAAGGAGCAGCCTAGTTTAAGCCTCTCTAGGCCAAAACGGTTTGTTCTAGAAGTCCATAGTATATTCAATATTCTTTTCCAGCACCACAGCTCAAAAGCATCGATTCTTCTTCTCTCCTCCCTAGTTATTGTCCAGCTTTCTGATGTATAGCAAGTGATTGCAAAGACCATGGCCTGGATCAGGCGCACCTTAGTCTCCAGACTGGTATCATTGCTCTTCAGTACTTTAGAGACGTCTCTGACAGCAGACTTTCCCAATGCAACTTGTCTTTTAATTTCCTGGCTGCTGGTACCAAGAGTGTTAATTGTAGAGCCAAGCAAACTAGAGCTGTTTAACTATCTCAATCTCTTCATCATCTATCATGATGCTGCCAATAGGCCCTGTGGTATCTTTGTTTTCTTTTTTTTTCTTCTTAAGCTTCATTTTTTAAAAAATAGTTTTAATGAGCATTTACAGAGATTTTGGATTTCCATTCATTCATTGCTGCACTTCTCTCCCTGCCCAGCCCCCCCCCCCCAATCTTTGTTTTCTTGATGTTGAGAGCTTCAATCCATATTGAAGGCTGCAGTCCTTGACCTTCTACAGCAAACACCTCAGATGGCCTCAGTTCAGCAAGCAGGGTTGTGTCATTTGCATAACACAGACTGTTGATGAGTCTACCTCCAATCCTGATGCCACACTCATAGAGCCCAGGTTCCCAGATAATCTGTTCTGCATACAGATTGGAATGGTATGGAGATAACACACATCCCTGGTATACACCCTTTCCAGTTTTGAACCATGAAGTGTTTTCCTTGTTCTGTTCTGATGACTGCCTCCTGGTCCAAGTATAGGTTTCACATATGCACAGACAAGTGTTCCGGGATTCCCATTCTCAGAATCAGCCACAGTTTGTTGTGATCCACACAGTCAGATGCCTTTACATCATCAATGAAACATAGACATTCCTCTGGTATTCCTGCTTTCAGCCAAGATCCATATGAAAACATAAATTTAAGAAGTATTTTAAGTTGTTATGTATAACATAATAAAAACTCCAAGAGAGGAGAGCTCTGGTGGCCTAGTGGCAAGAAGCTGCACTGTAATCCCGAAGGCTCATGGTTCAAATCCACCAGATGCTCTGTTGGAGAAGAAGGGGCAATCTCCACCTGTGCCAGTCAGATCCGATTCGATGGCACACAATAAGTAAAAAACCCAAAAACTCTGAGGGAGACCCTCAACTAGATGAATCAACACCATAACTACAACAATGGGGTTGAGCATGGTGCAGATGGTAAGGATGGCTCAGGACAGTGCAAGGTTCTGAGCTAAGATTCATAGGGTCGCTATGAGTCATAATCAACTTAATGGCACTTAACAACAACAAAAATACATAATATCCTGTACATCCTAATGTAGCATGTTACTAGTAGAAGAACATCACGCTTGGAAAGGTGGAGGGTCAGCAACGAAGAAGGAAAATGCTCAATGAGATGGACTGACTGCAGCAATAGGCTTGAGTGTCAGAGATGATGAGGATGGCACAGACTAGGACGGGGTTCAGGTCTGTTGTTAACATGCTCGTTATGAGTTGTACGACTCAATGGCACCTAACAACAGCAAGATATTATATCTAACATAATATGTAATTATGTTTGTATATAAGATCGCAGTGCAGCTTCTTACTACTAGGCCAGCAGAGGTCTTATGTAATTATATATACCATATGTACATATATGAGAGAAGGATGGACAACATCCTCCCGTGAGATTTACTGTCACTAAAAACCTGCTGGAGGATCAGCTTTGATTTGATTGTACATAGTAACAACATATATACATATATTTTATGCAAGATATTATATATCTTGTTGTTGTTGCTATTATGTGCCATTAAGCTATAACTGAATCATAGCTGATCTTTCAGTGGGCTTTCAGAGGTGATCAAAGAAAGAAAGAAAGATTCTCACATATCAGGAGTGGTATCTACTTCCTAAATAACATGCCTCTGGAAACGGAATGAACTTTGATAAATGTCGATAGTTGTAGAAGAGCTTCAGGCCTTTTGTTTATAGGGTCACTATGAGTCGTGCTCAACTCGAAGGCAATCAAGAACAACACATATATATATCTCCCCACATAAGGAGTAGTAAAAAGAAATCAAATGACATATTGCATAAATATGCTGCCAAAGATACATTTAAAGTGTTAAAGAGCAAAGATTTCAGATCTAAAAATTCTACTGTTATTTTGTTGTGTACCATAGAGTCAGAACTGACTCAAAGCTGACCCTCCTGGTGAGTTTTCAGAGACAGTTCATGCACGGGAGGAGATTACCCATCCTTCTCCCACAGAGCAGCTGGTGGCCTCGAACCATGTGCCTTCAGGATTGCAGTGCAGCTTCTTGCCACTAAGCCACTCCAACAATTGTACCACTAAGTATATAGTCCAAAGAAATAAGAAATGGGACATAAATGGATGTACAACCACACATGCTCATTGTAGTATTATATCTAATAGTTAAGAACTGGAAACAACCCAAATGTCTATCAATGAATGATTGGCTAAAGAAACTATAAAACATTCACACAGGGACAATATCCTCCTGTACCAGTCAGATCTGATTTGACAGTACATGCACAAAAAAATAATAAAATTAAAATGAATTTTTAAAAAACATTCACACAAAGGAGTAGTGATCTATTACTGTTCAAGAATTCATGAAATACTGCATAACACAAATGAAAGAATAAATTATGCCAAGTGACATAAGTCAGTCATGACAGAGCAATATTAACACCACTGTTCTAAAAAAGCTAAGGAAAAGTTTACAAACCGAATGAATAACTTTTAAATTGTTAACAGGGATACGAACAGAAGGAGAAGGCAGTAAAAAGAAATAGATAAGTCAGGTGAAGGAAAAGAAAATCTACAATAAGAGATTGATCACCAATTAATTATAATGAATCAGACTAATCAATTATAATTAATGTTATAAAAATGTCTATGAATGGTTGCATGAAAACCCAGTATGGTTTATAAACTTTCGTTTTTTTGTATTGTATTTTTTTTGGTTTATAAACTTTTATTGAAATAAAAAAGAAAAAAATATGAGCAAAGGTCTCAGCTTAAAATCTAAGGTGCAGATGACCTGAGCCGTGATTTTTTCAAGTGCTTCATTTGCCAGTGAAATTGTAAAAGAAGTGATGACTTTAAGCTTTGGTGTTGAAGAATACAGAACATATGTTGAACTTCCAACAAAAAAAATAAATCTACCTCAGAAGACGTGCATCCAGAGTGCTCCTTGGAAGTAAAGATGATGAGATTTGTCTCACATACTTTGGGCATGTTATCCAGGAACCAGTCCCTGGAGAAGGACACCATACTTGCAAAAGTAGAAGGTCAATAATAAAGAGATGGACTCTCGGCAGGATGAATGGACATCGTGACTGTACTTGTAGGCAGGATTTCATTTTATTATACATAGAGTGAGGGAGCTCTCGTGGCCTAGTGGTAAGGAGTTGTGCTGCCTACCCAAAGTCACACAGTTCAAATCCACCAGCTGCTTCATGGAAGAAAGATGGGCAGTTCCCCCCAGCCCCCCATGCAATTTATTGTCTCTGAAAACCACTGGCGAGTCATAACAATAACAATAATATACATAGAGTCACTGCAAATCAGAGCCAGCTCAAAGTCACATACTAACACATACAGATATTTTCTTTTATTGTTATTGAGAATATACACAGAAGAACATATACCAGTTCAACAATTTCTACCTGTATAATTCAATGACATTGATTACACTCTTCAAACTGTGACCCTTCTCACTCTTCTTTGTCAAATTGTTCCTCCTCCATTCAAGAATCACTTACTGCCTCCTGTTTATTTCCTGTTTACTCTTTTGACTTACTGCTGTCAAGAGAACATCTTAAGGACAAATATTAAGGCTTCTTCCCTTAAGTGTTAATTCTTGTTTCAATGTAGTTGAACATTTCTTGTTGCTGCATTTGGCACCTGCTCTCCTATTCCAGCTGAACTTTAAAACCTCAAATGACTGTAGTTAGTTCCCTCATGGCTTTTAACTCTCCTTAGAAACTCTGCACCACTTAAAAACAAAACATCGGTGACATTAAGAAATATGAAAGCAATATAACTACACGAAAACTAATTTAGAAGGAGCAGGAAGAGAATTACCCACAATGCCACTGTCCTAACAGCAGCTGCTATGCCGCCTCCCTGGCTGTTTCCTGGGAGCTCTGTGGGGTTATTTGCAGAACTGCCTTTCAGAATCAACTCTGGAGCCTTTAAAAATGACCAAGGCCAGCTCTGTGCTGGATCTCTTTAGTCTAATTTATTTCCCTTCTTCTTCTTCTTTTTGGAGCTCAGGTGCAGAACTAAACTTTTCAAACTCCTCAGTATCTGACACTTCACTGTCAATGACCCTCTCATGGTCCCTCTCGTCGTTTGTTCTATTTTCTCTCTCCTAATATGACTTTACATTCTTCTCCTCCTGTGAACACCTCTGGATTTGATATATGGCTTTAAGAATACATGGAGTAGTTTTGACATACATTCTATAAATTTCATTCTCTCAACTTTTTTAATCATGGCAAATATATAAAAAATTTTAAGTGTACAAACTGGTGGTACTAGCTACATTCACTCCAAGCAGAAACTAATAAACAATTTCCCATTCTTTTCTCGCTACTATTTCTTAGCTACTGCTAACCATTCTTGTCTCAAAGCATTTGCTTATTCTATTCCCGTGTAAGTGGAGACACATAATATCTGCCCTTTTATGTCCAATTAATGTCACTCAATATAACGTTTTCAAGTTTCATCCACACTGTTGCATGTGTCAGAGTTTTATTTCTTTTGATGGCTGGATAATATTCCATACATGTATATACTACATTTATTTACCCATACATCTCTTGACAGTTATCTGAATTGTTTCCACCTTTTAACTGTTGTGAATAAAGCTGCAAAGAACTCTGAGGTACACATAAATCCTTGAGTCCTTGATTTCAATTCTCTTGGGTATGTACCCAGTAGTGAAATTGCTATCTTTCCTATTTCTATATGATTTGTCTTTTGCTCTTCAAAATGTCTAGTATGGATATGAATTTTACCCTTAGACGCTCTTTAAGTCTAGAACTGAATCCTCCTCCCCCTCAGTGAGTCAACACAACCCAGTGGCTCAATTTTCAGGCAAACAATGGGTAGGCCTACAATATAAACAATAAAAACAGGGAGGTACCACTTTTGCAGAGATAAAGCTCAGAAGGGAAGAAGGAATAGGAAAGAAAGACAAACGGAAACAGTGAATACAAGGTTGGAATGGAAAGAGTGTTGTTACACTGTGGGGATTGTGATCTATGTCACAAAAGAAAATGCAGATGAATTATTGAATGGAAGACTGATTTGCTCTGTAAACTTTCACACAAATTACGATAAGAAGTAAAAAACACCCAACATACTCTCTGTGAAGTGTAATAAAATGAAGCACACAAAAAAGAAAACAAAAGAATATAAATATAATCATGTTACAACCCTTTTCCCTTAATCTATTAATTCTCATTGACTTCATAATTTTTGCCTTTCTAATACGACTCGATGGCACATAACAACAACAATAATACTGAGAAATGTAATGAAGTATGTATGTGTGTTTCCTTTTAGAGTTTATGGGTTTCTTTTCTTGCTTATATTCCCTCCTCTTCATTCATGGTTTAAAATAAATGTTCTCCTGAATTTCTTTTCGTGTGTGTGTGTGTGTGTGTATAGTACAAATAGTTAAAGGGAGCTCTGATGGCCTAGTGGTAAGGAATTGTGCTGCTAATCCAAAGGCATGCAGTTCAAATCCACCAGCCAATCCACGAAAGAAAGATTGACAATCTCCTCGTACGTGATGTACTGCTTCTGAAAACCCAGTGGAAGGTCAGCTATGATGAGTTGGTTCTGACTTGATGATACATAACAACAACAATAACAACAAAGACTTAAACAAAAGGTATAAAAATGCTAAAGAATTACAGAGGACATGAGAGACCGGTGACATGGGCCAGCACAGACTTTTGCCTGTGCGTTCTGACTGGGCTGCCTTCCAGGAGTTCTAGGATCAACTCTAAGAGTTTTTACATCTTTCATCTGGACACTATGGAGCTCCAGTGGCTTAGTGGTCAGGAGTTGCTCTGACAATGCTAACTTTATGCAGTTCGAATCCACCAGTTGCTCCAGAGAAGGAAGGATGGGCAATCTCCTCCTGTGAGTTTTACTGCTTTTAAAAACCCACTGGAGGGTCACCTATGGGTCATTCCTGACTTGACAGCACATAACGACAACAACCTAGACACTAGTTCAAGGATCAAGGGGTCTGTCTTTGGAGAAGGAGAACAGACCCTTGAACTCATTCAGGCCTGTATCCTTTTCTTTATGTTCCCTGTCATTTGTCTTCCTTGTAGAGACAGTAAAGTCCATAAAGCTGGGGAGCAGGTCTAGCTCGCTGATCTTTGATTCCTAAATGCCTAACAGGGTGCCCTGTGGAGAAGCAGGAAGTTGCTGAGTGAAAGAGTGGAAAGGTAAGGAAAAAGGGAGACAGGGAAGGAGGGAGGGACGAGGAAGTAATGGTTGTTTTCCATTAACTGCACAGCTATATTTGAAGTTCTCTGCTCTGCTCGTGGTCCTAGATGACTAACCTCACTGAACCACATCTCTAGGGTTTTCCTGCCTTCTGTTTCCCCTTAGGAGTTGACCAATGGCATGTATTGAAGGGCGTGATGAAAGAGAAGTGAAGTATTTTTCTCCCTAAGTCCTTGGTAGGCAGTTCTGGCAATGGCAGCATCCTTCCACATCCACAATTCCTACAGAACAGCCCCTCATCCAGGCCTCTGGTTTTCAGTGACTTTGTGAACCAGGCCCCAGTGGCCCTCTTTCTTCCACTGCCTCTGAAGATTACATGTGACAGCAGGTCTCTATTGAGAGTAGTCACTCTGTGCATCAAACCGCCCAAACCAAACCAACTGCCATCAAATTTCCAAAACCCAGCGACCATCCAGTGGATTCCTAGGGTTGTAGATCTCAGCAGAAGGAGACTGCTCATCTTCCAAGATGCAATGACAGTCCTTGTTGACGGTGTGAAGGTGACCACATCTCCATAGACAGTCAGTTCACTGTACTTCAAGCACCATAGCTAAGTGGCCCTGTTTCCTGCCTGCACCCAAAAGGAAAGGAACAACAAAGAAATTGATAGGATGAGACAGTTCCTCAGAACAGCCTAGAGGAACCAACAAAGAAGTATTCAAGTACCCAAAGGACTCCCTCACTGCCATCAGGTTAGCCATCAGGTTAGAGGTGACTCATAGCAAACCCTCCAGTGGGCTTGCAGAGGCTGTATAGATTGCATGGGAGGGGATTGCTAATCTTTCTCCCACAGAGCAGTTGGTGGATTCAAACCTTATGCATGTTGTTAGCGCACAACTCCTTATCCATGAGGCCACCAGAGCTCAAAGGAGTGGAACCAAGTTTTTCTTTGTCCTAGCTCTGTTCTCCAGAAGGGAGCTGAGGACTCTGAAGGCCTGCAGTCATAGCCTGGAGGGCTCTAAATCCCCTTGCCCACCCTGTTTATAGTGGTTCTATCTACTGTATGTCTTCAGGGCTTGGTTCTAGTTCAATAGGAATCCTTGATAAAGTGGAATTGTAGCTGTTGTGTGTCTGTCTGTGCCTCCTGTGTTGGACTATAACCTTCTCAAAGGCTCAAGGGTTCAGGCTTGGCCATTTCTGGCTGACACAGAGCAGCTCTTCCTGAGCGTCCTAAGGAATGAGTGAAGTTCTCCCACAAATGAAGCGTGTGGCCCACTCTTCTCAGGCAGTGGAATCTCCTCAGGAACCATGACAGGGGCCTGAGGGCTAGAAAGTATCTAATACTGAAGACCTGAAAGGAAGGTTGGTGACTAAGCTTCTGACTCAAGGAAACTGACTTCCTCCTCCAAATTCGTGGCTTAGTCTGTAGTGGGGTTGTTTTGCCCAGACAAATCCTGGCCTCATGCTCTCCACCTTTTTTTTTTTTAATTTTTTTGTGCATTGTACCGTCAAATCAGATCTGACTGGTACAGGAGGAGATTGTCCCTCCTTCTCCAGCAGAGCATCTGGTGGATTCGAACCAGGCACATCTGCGATTGCAGTACAGCTTCTTGCCACTAGGCCACCAGAGCTCCCTGCTCTCCACCTTTTGAGGTTCTCCAGGGCCTGCAGCTTGTCTCAAACACTTTTTTTGGGGGGAAAAATTTATTGATTTTTACTTTTTTACTGTCTCGGGGCAACTAAGCTGCTCTTCAAGAGGTAAAGATGGTGAAACTTCATCTCATATGCTTTGAGCATGTTATTAGGAGGGGCCAGTCTTTGAGAAAAGAAATCATACTGGCTAAGGCGGAGGTTCCAGTGAAAGAAAGAAAGAGATAGAGAAAGAGCGAGAGAGAGAGAGAGAGAGAGAGAGAGAGAGCAAAAGAAAGAAAGACCCTTAAGGTGGACTGACACAGTGACTGTAACAATGGGCTCGAACTAGGTGTAGAGTGTGAGGATGGTGCAGGACAGGGTAGGGTTCAATCTGTTGTTTATAAGTTCACTGTGAGTCATAGTTAACTAACCACAACAAACAGTATCACCTCACTGAGAATAAAAAGCCGGGAATTCAAATCAGGAGATAGACATTTTAGATCAAATCTTCCCCAGACAATTGAAAAAAATATGTTCATTACATTTATAAAGAAACTACTGAGTCTTGACACATTTCATTCAAAATGGTTTTAATTACTATTAACATTAAGAAAGACAAACCAAAGCATGGCGAACAAAGCTTGTGTAAGGGTGTCTGCCGATAGTTTTCCACAAAGCTGGTGGTCATATTTCTGTAACTTGTTAAAGCTGTAGTTATTTAAAACGTTCTATTAGTGGAAACACATTTTGGTGGCTGAATATTGTTATTATTTTCTTTGTTGTTATATATACATATTTAGTCAAGTCTTTTACTTATTTGTATTCGAGCAAAGGCTTGCAAATCATGTTGAGTTTTCATATAATCATTTGTATATATTTTGGATAGAGCAAGGCAGGGTTTAGGGCTGTTGTACATAGTGTCGCTATGCGTCACAGGGGACTCAAGGCACATAACAACAACAACAACACTAATTTGCGATTTCATCTTGCTCGGCTCCACAGTAGTCAGAAAATCAAAAGAGTTGCTTCAGGGATAGTTTGTTTTCAGGGACTTCTCTAGAGTGCTAAAGAACAATGATGTCAATCTAGGCCATTGTTGTTGTTATGTGCCATTGAGTTACCTGTGACTCATAGTCACCATATATACAATGGATCTGAACTCTGCCCTTTCCTGAGCCAATCTCACTTACCCTCATTACCCCAGTCACCATATCAATCTTATCTGGGATATTTCTCTCCTGCACTGTCCCTCCACCTTTCCAAGCATGATACCCTCCAAGGACAGATCATCCTGGCCACATGCCCAAAGTACTCAAGGCAGAGCTTTGAAATCCTAGCCTCTAAGGAGAAACTTAGTTTAACCCTCTCCAAGACAGACCTGTTTGTTCTTTTAGCAGTCAAAGACCCTCGATGGGATGGATCGATTCTGTGAGTGGAGTGGTGGGAATGAATGTGTTTGAGACAGTGAGATTGGCACAGGATAGAACGGCGTTTAGGGCTCTTGTACATAGGGTCGCTATGAGCCGCAAACAACTCGATGGCACATAACAACAACAACTCTTCTTTAGCACCAGAATTCAAAGGCATCAATTTTTCAGTTATCCTTAGTCATTGTCCAGCTAGCTCTCTGATGCATAGCATGAAATTGTGAAGACCATGGCCAGACCAGGCACACCTTCGTCTCTAGATTGACATCATTGCTCTTTAGCACTTTGGAGAGGTCCCTGACAGCAGACTTCCCCAATATAATTCGTCTTTTGATTTCTTGACTACTGGTGTGAAGAGGGTTCATTGTGGAGCTGAGCAAGCTGAAATTATTAACAATCTCAGGCCGTGGTCCTCTCAATTGCTTGCTATGCGTCTGAGAGCTGGGCAATGACTAAGGATGACAGAAGAATTGAATTGTGGTGCTGGAGAAGAGTATTGAACATATTGTGTACTGCCAAGAGAACAAAAGTTTTGCCCTGGAGAAGGTAAAACCAGGCTGCTCCTCGAAGGCGAGAATTTTTAAACTCCGTCTCACAAACTTTGAGCATGTTGCCTGAAGTCCTTGGAGAAGGACATCATGCTTGGAAGGCTGGAGGGTCAGCGCAGGAGAGGAAGCCCTGGATGAAATATACTGACACAGTGACTGTGGCAGTGGGTGTAGGTGTGCCAGAGGTGGTGAGGCTGGCTCAGGACAGGGCAAGGTTCAGAGCTATTGTTCATAGGGTTGCTATGAGTCATAGTCGACTCGATGGCACATAACAATAACAACACAATATTAATTGTCCTTGATAAATCTTATTATGTATATTGCCATGTCAACCCCTTACTGTATATTGCCTGTCTTTATCTATTAACTACCTACTAATTTTTGCTCTTCTCTCCCTCTCCCTTCTCATCTTGCCAAGATTGATTCAATTCGTTTTTAAGCTTTCCTTAGCTATTTTAAAATCTTTTTATTAATTTTAATAAAAGTTTACAGGGACTTTGAATTTCCTTTCATTCATTGTTGAACTTTTCTCCCTGCCCACCCTCTCCCCACAATTCACTCTTCTTTGAAAAGTAAAAGAAAAATTCTTGCATTGTTATATAGTCCCTCCCCCTCCCCCCCCAAGTCCACTCCACTATGCAGCCTTCGTTCTGGACTCCTGTCTTGACAATAATACCTAATCATATATCCCTTTTAAACAGTTCTTTCCCTCATCTGTTTCAATGCAGTATACATCATTCATCCCCTCCTCTGTCTTCCCTTAACCTTGATGTCAGTCTCGTTTTACAACAGTGGCCCTATGCAATATTTGTCCTTTTGTGAATGAGATATTTCACTCAGCATAATGTCCTCCAGGGTACCTATTTTGAATAATATTTCATGAGATCCTTGTTTTTCAGGGCTGCATAGTTTTCCATTGTGTGAATATACCAGAGCTTCTCTATCCATTCCTTTGTTGATGAGCACTTGGGTTGTTTCCAGTTCTTTGCTATTGTGAACAAAGTTGCAATAAACATGGGTGTGCATATCTTTTTATTTTTCTATTTTATTTATTTATTTATTTTAAATAGCATTCAGTTTATTAAAAATATTTAGCATTGGCTTCCCATATCCCCCCTTTTGTTTTTATCATAATTAAGTTATCATCTAGATGAGCATCCCTCATACACAAACAAATAAAACAAATTAAACATAATAAACTCAAAGAAATACTTTTAAAAATCTCCATATGATCAGAAGGATTTAGGTTGAATATTCCTTGAGAGTCTGTTTTATTTGTCCCATTGCCACAGGGCTTGTCAAAACTGGTTCTGATTAATCTCCTTTGTCAGTGTATCCTTTGCCATTCCCTATCACTCCTCCCTGAGAGAGATTTCACCCTGATTCTTAAGGAAAAGGGGATGGCGTATTCTCTTAGCTACTTCTTGCTGAAAAGGGATGCTGTAGGTTTCAGGGTGAAGATCTTCTCTCACTACTCTAAAGGGCCCCTTTGGCAATAAGAAACATGTAGACTATTGTGGAGATTGATTTTGGAATTTAGATGCTTAATTTAATTGTGCTTAGCTATACATGTTCATATCCTTGAAGATGCATCATGGAACTGTTGCAGCCTAGAAGACACAAATTTAACTAGCAAGTTAAAAAATACATGAGTCAAAAATTAAAAGCAATAATATTCCAAGTAGAGGTTCTGACAGTGGCACAAATCAAGTTACCGAAGAAAGATAGTTCTTAGAATAAAAGGCTTATTGACTAGCACTTTGTGTATTACAGTATAAAGTTTAGGAACTACAAAATGTAGATGCTTAACTATGTCATTTATTGTTCTTAAGTCCTGGACCAAATTCCATCTACCACTGGGTTGTTTTACAGCTTGGAAGTCCACATGCAAGGCAGAGGTAAAGTAAGGAACTGCTTATGAGGTTTTCAGTCAATTCCAACAACTAAGAAATAGAAGAGTTGGGACCTCAGAAGGCTTTTAGGACCAAATATTAGGCTCTTGTGTCCAGGAAAAAAATTAATATACTTACCAGTAATGTTAATGCTTATCCACTGCTCTTCTGGGAGAATCAGAATTTTTGAAGCATTCTCCTTTGTTTCCAGCTGGGAGCTGGGGCCTATCAGTCCTGTCAGCCATGAGGACCTGATGTGGGCTGCCCTTGGCCAAGTGTCCTTCAGATCCACACTTAAAGCAAGTGAGTGAGAGCTTCCTTTCTATTCCCTTACCTATCTGTGGCTCTCGTCTGTGACACTACTGAAGTGGCCCAGCTTTCCACAGTGGAAGCAACTCTGACCTCCTCTATTACCTTTGGGTGGCATTGTTTATGAGTAGGACTTCCTTTTCCTGACACAGACCCTAAACTGGCAGCAATAGCTGCCCCAATAATTTTGGCCATTCTCTGGTCTTTTCTCTTCCCTCTAGATCCCAGTAGTTAAAAGAGGGGAAAATTTAAACAAGTAACAATATAATCTTTTAAGTTTAAGTCCAGAAATATTATCAATATGATCATTTCCAATCCAGAGATAC
>NW_006399952.1:3537365-3555605 GCF_000299155.1 Elephantulus edwardii
GCGATAAACATGGGTGTGCATATATCTGCTTGGATGTCAGTTATGGTCCCTTTGAGGTATATTCCCAGTAGTAGAATTGCTGGGTCAAATGGTATCTCTATTTGCAACTTTTTGAGAAAGCGCCATACCACCTTCCGCAGTGGTTGCACCATTTTACACTCCCACCAACAGTGAATAAGGGTTCCAGTTTGTCCACAACCTCGCCAGCATTTGTTGCTTGCTGTTCTATTAAATTTTGCTATTCTGACTGGGGTGAGATGATATCTCATAGTTGTTTTATCCTTAGAATTTTATAATAGTGGTCTTATGCCATAATTCTAAGATTAGTGGCACACACAGTATCATTCATTCTAGATTCATCCATGTTGTGTAGAATTTCACAAACTGTTTCTCATTTTTAATGATGTATAATACTGTACTGTGTGCATGCACCAATTCTTTTGAGCTTTAATTTGTTTAACACGTTGCCGCAAATGACGGCTTACATAGAAAAAAAACGTGTTTCTAAGCACGGTTGTCAATTTAAAAGTGTGCAGCAACGTGTTAAAAGATAAATTTCTTGGAGATGTAATAAAGGATGATAAAACATTTTACCTAATGTCACAAAGCAGGTGACAGGCCCAGCTGAACCTGGGCTGCAAGTCATCTCAACCCTGGTGTCAGACACTAAGAGGAAGACCCTCCATGTGAGTCCAGCTGCTTAGATCTTCTTAGCAGATGTTGCAGATATTATGAAGACAGACAGAGCCCCCTCGCTGTGAACTCAAGCCCACTGAATACACAGGTGTGATAAAAGGGCTGTTTTGGACCAAAAAATAAAGAACAAAGCAGAGGAAAATTCTTTTCATATCATGATCTTAAAAAGTCATTGCTCTGAGTGATTCCCAGGGCCCAGCAATAAAGGGACCGAGCTTCCAGGTCAACGACATGGGATGCCTTTACCCCTGTCTCTCAGAGCTGAGCTTTGAAGACAAGAGGAAACACTCCCAAATATGGACTCATTTTCCACTCCACCTTCATTGGCCGAGCAGCTGCTAAGAACAAAGGCCACATCTCCGGATACCTGGCAAACAAATGCAGCATTGCCTCACGAATTGACTGCTTCTCCGAGGTGCCTACGAGTGTATTCGGGGAAAAGCTTCGTGAGCAAGTTGAGGAGCGACTCTCCTTCTATGAGACTGGAGAGATTCCACGGAAAAACTTAGACGTCATGAAAGAAGCCATGGTTCAGGCAGAAGAAGTGGCTGTTGAGATTACCAAGAAGCTGGAGAAAAAGGAGAAGAAGTGCTTGAAGAAGGAGAAGAAACGACTGGCTGCGCTTGCACTTGAGGCTTCAGAAAACAATGGCACTCTTGAAGATCAGGAATGTGAGGAAACTGAAGAAAAACCCAAAAAGAAGAAAAAGAAAAAGCCCCAGGAGGCTCCACAGGAGAAAGGAATGGAAGATCAGTCCAGCTCTGCTCTCCCTAAACCCAAGAAAAAGAAATCTCTGTCCAAGGAACTGGTCAAAAGTGACTTTGAAGAGCCTGTTGAGCCAACTGTAAATGCAAAAGTCCCAAAGAGGAAGCAATCTTCCTCCAGAGAGGAACCAGAAGACCCTGAAGAGGTTGCAAACAGTGTCCCAAAGGAAAAGAAGAAGCTTTCTAAGGAGGAGCCCGTCAGCAGTGGACCTGAGGAAGCCGTCAACAAGAGCACTAAGAAAAAGAAAAAAATCAAAAAAGCACCCCAGGCAGATTAGCATGGACATTCTCTGGGGGTGTGAAGGGCATACCCAAATGTTTCCCTATAAAAAACTGTTTACAAAAAAAAAAAGTCATTGCTGTCTCCCAATATCTATAGCTGTCTTATCCACCCCAAGTGGAAATAAAATTGAAGACACACACACACACACACACACACACACACACAAATAAGTCATTGCTGTCAAATCAGTTCTGACTCACAGCATCCCTGTAAGGCAATTTAGAACTGCTTCTGCGGGCTTTCAAAACTGCAATCTTTATAGAAGCAAACCGGGACTTTTTTCTCTTGTGTAGATACTTTCTCTTGTATTGCCGACCTTTCAGGTAACAGCCAATTGCTCAACTACTGTGCCGCCAGAACCCTTACAATAATAGTCTTAAGCATACAGAAACATGATTACCACTGAGTTTTAAAGAGAAGAGATTTGCCTTAGAACTTTCCAGAGTGGCACCTCCCAGTGTTCTGATGTTTGGTGATCCCCCTTTCACTAAGTGCAGAAATAAACGCCCCCAGGCAGGGTGGTGGCCAAGGAAGTGCCCTCTGTAATGTAAATAGAAGCGATTCCTGGGTCATTGCCTCAGGAACAAGGAGTGCTAGAGTCCAAAAGCCAAGCCTCCCTGTTATTGACACATCTCTGAAGGAGCCTAAGGCCCTGGAATCATAGGCTTCTACCTAGTCAAAGGTCAGAGCCTTAAAGGTGTGGTATTCTGTCTGCTGGCATTTGTGGGACTGTTGTTGTTATGTGTAGTCGAGTCGTTTGTGACTCATAGCGACCCTCTGTACAACAGCCCTAAACCCTGCTCTATCCTGTGCCAATCTCATTGCCTCTGACACACCCATCCCGATTACCCCAGTCACTGATTCAATCCACCTCATAAAGGGTCTTCCCCTCCTGCGCTGTCCCTCCACTCTACACAGCATGATGTCCATCTCTAAAGACCTGTCTCTCCTTACGTGTCCAAAGTATGTCAGGCAAAGCCCCAGAATCCTTGCCTCCAAGGAGCAGCCTGGTTTAACCCTCTCTAGGATGAATCTGTTTGTTTTCTTGGCAGTCCATGGTACATTCAATACTCTTCTCCAGCACCACAGCTCAAAGGCATCAATTCTCCTTCTATCCTCCCTAGTCATTGTCCAACTCTCTGATGCATAACAAGTGATTGCAAAAACCATGGCCTGTATCAGGCACACCTTAGTCTCCAGAGAGACACCGTTGCTCCTGAGTACTTTAGAGCGGTCCCTAACTGCAGACTTTCCCATCGCAATACGTTTTTTGATTTCCTGGCTACTGGTGCCAAGAGTGTTGACCATGGAGCCGAGCAAACTAGCACATAAAAATAACAAGAACACTGCCAGGGCTTGGGGCAAGTTAAAGAAAAGAGTGGGTACTCAAGTCTGATTGCCAAATTGTGTAAATTCATCGAGACCCAGGGGTCTTATTAATGGATATATTTTTGTTTTATAACGTTGTGTTGTGTGTGTTGTATACCATAGAGTCGGAACTGACCCATAGCTGACTCTTCGGCAGGTTTTCAGAGGCAGTTAATTGCAAGGGAGGAGATTGTTCATCCTTTTTTAGAGCAGCTGGTGGCCTTGAACTGTGTGCCTTCAGGCCTGCCACTAGGCCACCAGAGCTCCCTTTTATAACTTTTTTATAACTTTTGCGATAGGAACTACACTGGCCTAACATGCTTTGGGGAAGATGCTCGAGGTCAGTCTCAAAAGCAGTTCATTGATCCTCGAGGGAAACATCTTCCAGTCACAGTTACAGACCATGTGGCTCGTCTAGGGCGCTGTGGAGAACTGTGCTGTGTTGAAGGTCGCAAACCCTACAAAGTATACTTGTTCATCTGGGACATCCAGAAGCAGCCTCCATTGCACCCCATCCCCTTTATTCCCTTACAAACCCGCAGTTCTCAGGTTTGAGTGTCAATTTTCCCTTAATATTCACATCTTTGAAAAAAAAGGGCAAAAATCAGTGTCTCAGTCCTTTCACTGGAGACACTTTCAGGCCTTTATGGATGTGATTGTTAAAGCTCTGTAGAAGTGCTGTAGAAGTCAGAATCGACTCATAGCAGGCCCTCCAGTGGGTTTTTCAGAGGCTGTAAATTGAAGTAGGACAAAACATCCCATCTTTCTCCCATGGAGGAACTGGTAGATTAGAACTGCTGGCCTTTGGATTGTTAGTCTAGCTCTTTGCTCACTAGATTCCCAGAGCTTCCTATGATGGCTTAAATGAAAATGCTTAAATTAAAATGTCGTTTGAATCAAATTGCAGTCTGACCTAGGAACTTCGACTTTGCTGAAAAGACAATGGAGTCTTTTTTGCCCGAGGGAAAAAAAAGTAAAAAATAAAAATCTCTGACTGCAGTAAAGAACTGTTTATCAGACGTTCTTGTTTTGCCTTGTCATGCTGCGTGGGACATAGTGACCACCTACATCAGAAGCTGGAGAGCACAGGCCATGCCTTCCCCTTGAGTGGACAGAGCACATGGCTCTGCTAGAGCTCTAATCAGGACTCCCAGTCTCCACAACTGTAAGAAGATGAATTTCTCTTTTGCCAAGTCATCCACTTTCTAATACCATATTTCAGAAGCCTGAGGGAAAGAAGACATCCCCATTCCTGCCACCCCTCCAGGTGGACAGGGGAGTGTCGATGGTCTGACCCTAAAATTTAAGAACATTAAAGGTCACAGAAGGCCTGACCAAGGTCAAGCTTCTCCCAGAACTACCACAGGAAATTCTTCCCCCATCGGCATACAGAGAATCTTTAATAACAGGGCAGGATCTAAGGGGAGCTTTGTAGCTGTGCCTGGCCCTTCAGCGTGAGACACGCTCTAACTTCCGGCCCTTCGGGCAGACCTACAATTTGGTGTGTCTGTGTGTGGTGTAGAAGTACTTGTGTACCTCATATGTCTTGCACAGACCAGACATCTGAACAGTGAGTGGCATAGCCTGAGGGGGCATCTAGAACCAGCTGGTTAGAGGTGGGGTCTTGTTTTCAGGTTTAAGAATGCACATCATCTGTTAGGGTCTCCTCAGCCACAACCGTGCGGTGGCCTCAGCCAAGATGCGTCGTCTTCCAGATCATCTGAGAAAGGGACAGGGATGGCTGCTTGGGGTGGCTCACAGAGAGCTTCTTCAGCTCAATGTGGTTGAAGGTGGTGTTGGCTTATGTGGCCAGAAACCTGGAGAGCTTGACCAATGGCGACAGACACAGGTCCTGACTCTTTGACTCCTTCCTTCAAACCTTGGTCCCTTTCTTGTGGCAGGTGCCAACTCCACGTGACACCTCCTGTTCAGTCAGGTCCTGATCACTGGAAGATTTTGAAATATCAAATGTCTCTTCTTTCTCCTCTTTTGTATTAGCTTCCTGCATCCTTCATTTCCAGGAAGCCAGTTACTTCACTAAATGAGCCCCAGCCATGGACCTCACCCCAGGACTCAGACAAGGCTCCCACCTGAGAGCTGCCTCTTCCTGGAGGCCTGGCTTGCTTCACTTCCGGCACCCTTTCCCTTTCCCACTTCCCTGATGCCGGGAAGACATTTAGCATCCACACTATACAATTTCATTCTAGATTAAACACTGTCAAGTGTTTCAACAATTTTATCATGGGTGTCAGTCTTTACTTCACCTGTGAGGAACTTCTGGAGAGTTTCTTCTCATCAACAAACGTTCTCATTGGTGATAGCTCCCGGCACTGTTGACCACTCAGGACACTAAGTAAACCAGCATTTGTCTACACATATTGAGCATACATATGGAATGCCAGGAGAACAAACAGGTAGGTATATCTTGGAGAGGGTGAAACCAAGTTTCTCCTTGGAGGTAAGGATTTAGAAGCTCCATCTCACATACGCTGGGAATGTGGCCAGGAAGGACTAATACTTGGAGAAGAAAATCATGCTTGGAAAGGTAGAGGGACAGCACAGGAGAGAAAGACCCTGGATGAGATGGATTGACATTGTAACTGGGGTAATGGGTCAGAGTCAGTGAGACGGGCTCAGGACAGGGTTCAGAGCTATTGTGCATAGTGTTGCTGTGAGTCGTGGGTGACTCAATGGCACACACCAACAATCCCTGTGACCATACTGTGGTAACATAGGTTGAAGAGAATCGTGCTGCCAAACCAAAGGCTGTTTCCCCTGGCTGTTCAAATCCACCAACTGCTCCTCAGGAAAAGATGGGCAGTCTCATTAGATTTAGTGTTTTCCAAACCCAGCAGTGAGAGGGTCAGACATATAACACTGAGTGGAGGGAGTGAGGGAGGTGAGTGAGTGAGTGTTAGGATATTCACCCTGTGAAGACAGGGAGTAGACCAAGCCAACCCATCCACCCCAGGCCAGGCTCAGAACTGAAGGGCTGGCCCCTGTTTCCCATGAAGTTTCTGGAAACAAAGAAAAAGAAGAAAAAAGAAGAGAACCAAAAAGGAATTCCATGGGAAAGTCTGAGTCTGAACTGCATGTCTCCCTGGCCTCTCCTAGGCCGAACGAGTTTTCTCATTAGTTCAAGTTTTTTGGAAGTCAGTAATACCACCAACACCACCATTCCCAATTCCTCCAGCTACCCATTCTTGGACATCAATGTTTGTATGAGGCTCCTGTGAACAGGGTACTCTTTCTCTCCATCCTTGGTCTGCATCTGGCCGGTAGGTTGGATGGTTGATGACTCCCAGGACTAACACATGGATGAATTCCTGACGGGGTGATATAAGAGCGAGCTGGCCCTAGGTGAGCTCTGGAATCATGTCCTCTGGAGGAAGAGCCGAAGTTCCTGCTTATCTCCTGTGAGATTCCATTGACTTGATAGGCTGGTTTGGTTTGTTTTTAAATTTTTTTTTTCAGGTATTTGTAACTTAGAACATTTATGAGCTATAATCATAACTTGGCAAGACATTTTATAAGAGTAGCTCTACAAATTGGTACATACTAATGTCTGGAGGCCTAATGGTAATGAGTTGGGCTGCCAACCCCAGGGCTTGATGGTTGAATCCACTAGCTGCTCCTTGGAAAAATGTACAATGTCCTTCCTTGTGGTTTATAGCCTCTGAAAACTCACTGGAGGGTCAGCTATGAGTTGGTTCAATTCAACAGCACACAACAACAACTTCTACATTTAGTTGCTAACAAATAGATTGCCCCCCGCCCCACCATGAGTCCAATGTTCTTTATTCATCTCTTGTATTGGAAGGTCAGTACTTTCCTCAAAGGTGGGGTGAGAATAATCTTTTTCTTGGTCACCATCAATAATCCTCAACCTTGAACTTGAAGGAAGCCTTCAAAGAAACAGGATGGCATTAAGTTCTTCTACAGTAATTTCCTGACCTTCTCTGCACATTTAGATCTCCTGGAAGACTTTGGAGAATCTCAGTGCCTAGACTGTACCTTGGGTCTGTCGTATTAGCGTCTCCCTGGAGATAGGACCCAGGCATTTTTGTTTTCTAAACTCCCCAGATTGATACCATGGTGCAGCTAACAGGGAGAACCTCTGCTTTAACCTACACACAGTTGAGACAAGTGAAAAAGCTAATTGTGAAAACTGGGTTTGTGTCCTTCAGTCAGCTTTGAAACCAGCCAGAATCCTCATTCTGACCCCTGCCCACATCATCTCCTTTACCTTTATTCTGAGACGTACCCATGGCCCACCTCCAAAAGGATGCCAGAACCCTTTCCACTCATGGAGTTTGAGCCAAACTGCTGTGCCTAAGAGCAGTTTTAGGACTTGAGAGAAACAGAGACTTACAAGAAATCCCAAGGACCAAAGGGTTGCAAGCCACCCTGCAGCAGTAGGTGGCATGTGAAAAACCACAAGCGTCAGGCAGTGGCCACCCCAGCCTCAGCTCCCTTATCAGGGGAGAACTTGCTCCCTTGTTTTTGTGTGTTGTCGCTGCTCTAGTCAAAACCTCAACTAGGTTTTGCTTAGCCACTTTCTCCAGCATTCCCTACTACAGGTATTGTTCTTCTTGCTCTTGGTTGTCTACTCATAGCAACTCTGTAAGGCAGAGTAGAGCTGTCTTTTAGGGTTTTCTAGGAGGATGACATAGTATCGCCTGGTTTTCATTCTATTGTGTATTTGGTTGCTGGGAATCAAGAGTTGATTTAAGGGAATTGACCACCAGTAATGACCTTTACAGAAGCAAATTGCCAGCTCTTTCTCTCAGATATTTTCCTCTATGAGTGAGTTTGAACTGACTACCTTTTGGTTAACAGTTGAATACTTAATGCACACCACCAGGGCCTTTCTCGGTAATGCAGCAGTAGCTTTGAAAAAGTGTTGTGTCAGAGAGCTGGACAAGGACTAGGGAGGACAGAAGGAGAATTGATGCCTTTGAGCTGTGGTGCTGGAGAAGCGTATTGAATATACCATGGAAAGAAAATGAATTGGTTCAACCTAGAGAGGGTTAAACCAGGCTGCTCCTTGGAGTCAAGGATTCTGAAGCTTCATCTGACATACTTTGGACATGCTGCAAGGAGGGACGTGTCCTTGGAGAGGGATGTCATGCCTTGGAGGGTGGAGGGACAGTGCAGGAGAGGAAGACCCTTGAGATTGATTGATCAGTGACTTGGGTAATTGGGGTAGATATGTCGGAGACGATTAGCACAGGATAGAGCAGGGTTTAGGGCTGTTGTACATAGGGTCGCTAAGAGTTGCAGGCAACTCGATGGCACATAACAATAAAAACAGCAGCAACAACAACTTCCATACCACATATTCTCTGTTTCTGTTATGATTATCTGATTTCTGTGCTAGATAAAAATAGAGCCAGATAAAAATAGAGCCTATCAAAATTAGAGTAATAATTTTTTAAAGTGAAAATAAATTAAAAAAGCAAAAATTTTAAAAGGTAAATAAATAAATTTAAAAAAAAAATCACTCTGGTGGCTTAGTGGAAAGGAGTTGTGCTGTTAACGCAAAGGCCCACAGCTCAAATCCACCAGACGCTAAGGGGCAGAAAGATGGACAATCTCCACCCTTGCAATTAACTGCCTCTGGAAACATGATGATCAGCTATGAGTCGGTTCTGACTCGATGGCACTTAACAACAATTGTTGTTTTGTGCCGTCGCATTGCCTCCAACACATAGGGATCCAATGTACACTAGCTCTGAACTCTGCTCTGTCCTGAGCCACCAGAGTTTATCTTTTTTTCCCTCCCTTGGACTTTGGAGGAAGAAGTGTAGTGAAGAAGCTGTGCAGAGGCGGACAGATGCCCCCACTCCATCTTCCGTTCCGGCCGATGAATTGCTCCAAGGCCCACTCCCTGTGCAGGGCTCCAACCCAGAGATTGACACAGCACACCGAGAGCTAAGAATCACTTATGTATTCAGTTTGCTAAACGCAGGTGGGGCCGGGGCTGGGGACGGGAGGACGAACACTGGAAGGGCTGCCTGGCTGGGATGACACCGACCTACCTACACTAAGTCATCTCAGTTAAGCGTCACTAAGCTTCAACTTACACAGCCGTCTTCCTACAGGAGTATCGGCTCCCACACGGGTAGCAGGGGCTGCAGGGGCTGCTGGGGCTGCAGGGGCTGCTGGGGCCGCAGGGGCTGCAGGTGTTACAGGTGTTACAGGGGTTGCAGGGAGAGGCGCCTGGGGAGGGGGGAGACTCGATCTTGACGCAGTTGTCGAGCCCGTAGGAGTAGGTGACGTCCTTCTCATCCACACAGGGAGGCAGGCTGAACTCTTTGCAGATGTTCATGTAGCTGTACTTTTTCGACCCGAGACAGTCGTACCTGTTCTCGCGTTCCGCCGTCACGCTCACCTTTCCGTCCTTCACGCGCACTTTCACCTGATCGGGCTCGAAGCCACACACGTTCACCGACCCGAGAATGTTGCTGCTGCAGCATGAGGAGGCCAGGATTCGATTCGTGGTCCTTCGCAATCTGGAATTGGGGGTAAGAGAAAGAACAGGGGGTGGGGATGGCAACAGAAGCAGCTCAGCTCTCAAAACCAGACACATCTTGAGAAACAACGCTTCCATCACTATTTTTTTTTAATAGCAAAAGTAAGCTCTAAGTCTTTGTGACAAGTCAAACCCTATAAAGTAAAAAGTGATACAAAGCCTCCACCCATCTGATGTAATAAAGTGTAATCAACAACAACCAAAAAAAGTGACTTTTCTCCTGAAGTCTCACTCTCCCATGGTACCAGGAATCCTCTGTTAACAAATGGGTCTTGTAGTTATAACCCAGCTCCTCCTTTTCTTAGTTGTGGAATCATGCACAAATTCCCTAACTTCCCAGTGCCTCAGTTTCCTCATCTGTAAAAATGGAGATAATAATGGTGCATAAATATCCCACAGACGGCCAAAAGAACAAACAGGTTTGTCTTGGAGAAGGTGAGGCCAGAATGTTCTTCAGAGATAAAGATCATAAAGCTTCCTTGCACATACTTTAGTCATGTTGCTAAGAGAGTCTATTCCTTGGAGAAGAACTTCATGCTTGGAAATGTGGAGAGATGTTGAAAACGAGAAAGACTCTCAACCAAGTGGATTGACATAGTGACTGCAGCAACAGACTCACAGGTGTCAGAGATTGTGAGGATGGCACAGGATAGGACAGCGTTCAGATCTGTTATTTGTAGGGTCACCATGAGTTGTACTCAACTTGATGACTCAACCTACCACAACCAACAAAGTTATCAAATCACAATATTGTTAGTAACTAAGCAGAAGCCATTTTCCTTTAATTATTACTTTGCTTTCAAATAATGTATTGATGTAAGTTCACAAGTACTAATCACCACAATATTAAAGCACCAGAAAATTTGACAAAATCAGTAATTATAACAACAACAACAGCAATGAAATAGCGGCACATTCTTGGAACTCAGGCAAGTGAAATCATGTACTTGGAAGCATCATTATAATTGAGTTATAATGACAACTCTGATCAGAGCACATTCAAAGGTTCAAAAAGTAAATTAGTGAAGACTTAAGCCTTATTGATATATTGACACATGTAAAGATGGCTAACCAAAATGGTTTTTTGTTGTTACAAATAACTGTAAGGATAATTTAATAAAATTAAGAATAATTTCATAAACCTAATTAAGGATAATTTTATAAAATTAATTTCTGGTTAAACACTACACAAAAGCTGTATTGTCATTTTGGTGTCAACTCCTGTGACAGTGTCACTCGATGAGGTCCACAGGTTAGTACCACCACTGATTGTTCATGTCTCTTCCCAGCTCTTCATTCTGTGAACCTTTAATTATGCTTGAAATTGACCATGATGGGAAATTGGGAAATGCTGTACATCCGAGTTTATTCTCATCTCCTAGGAAATGTTAAACATCATAACCTGTGACTCACCTGCTTTAAAGTTGATGGTTAGCTTTAAAAATGCAGCTTTGGAATGGTATGGACTAGTGGATCCCATTATGGCTTGGTTTTCTTTTTTCTTTAATAAAGAATCTCTAGGTGTTTATATAATAGTAGTGATAATAATACTCACTCTTAAAATGAGCTCTGACCCCCTCCTGAAGCAACATCAATGAATCCCCGCTTCCTATAAAGGCTCTTTCCTGCTAATCAATCCTACAAAATGTATCCTTAGTAATAGTAATAAATAAATCACAGCCCCTCACACTAAGTAATTACCTCTGGAATACAAAAAGGAGTGCCCAAGAACGTAAAAGTTACAGTTTTTTAGTCTGTTCAAAGCTTGGTCTTGCCATATAGCACCTTGTCTGCATAGGCAGAAGAGATAATCCCAACTCACTAGGCATGTTGCAAACACTATGTCATGTAATCTTCACTACGCCTTTGTGGTGTAGCTGTTAGTATCAAGATTTACCGATGAGGAACTAGGAGAGGTGGTAAATGGCAGAGTCCAGATTCAAATTCAGCCCTACTAAAACCAAGGTTAAGATTGTAACCACAAGTACACTAAGTCCTTCAAATAAAAAACGTCCTTGGCCACTGGCCCTGTATTTTGTGAGCTCATTTTCTTTTGACTTGCTTTATCCAAAAAACGTTCTAACGCTGCTTTAAAATGTTTTTCCTTTTTATCATGCAAAACCAACTAGACAAGTTCTAAGAGACACTCCTGTCAATTCCTCTTTCATCTCTTGGCCTTCCAAGAAAGGGCTTAATGTGATTTCTAGAACTCTTTCTAGGTTGAGAAGTCTAGACTCTAAGTTTAAGTGATCGGTTTGAAGCATATTTTTAGTTCCTACATTTTATGCCAAACTTTGATTATCTATTTACTTCTTTTCATTACATGTTAAAAAAGACCAGTGTGGAAAAATCAGAAATTACAGATAAGTTATTTTAAAAATATCTACAACATTTTTGTGTGTCTACACGTATGTGTACATGTAGAGAGATCTTATTAAATTGTGTTATATATACATTTTTCCATCTGTATTTTCTACTGATAAGCTGTATCTACTGATATACATACTTAATTTAGCAACAGTATGAAACCTAGTACTGAAGCATCCTAACCAGGACTGTCGTCTTGGGACCTACTACAAAGTGATCAGAGAGAATTCAGTTCTAGAATGTTGTTGTTGTTATGTACCATTGAGTTGCCTGTGACCCATAGCAACCCTACAGTGTAGCAACTCTGAAACCCGCCCTGTCCTGAGCCAGTCTCACTGACTGACACACCTACCCCCATTGCCCTAGTTATTGTATCAATCTATGTTATCTGGGGTCTTAGTTATTGTATCAATCTATGTTATCTGGGGTCTTCCTCTCCTGCGCTGTCCCTCTGCCCTTCTGAGCATGATGTCCTTCTCCAGTGACCAATCTCTC
The DNA here is from genome assembly GCF_000299155.1 of Elephantulus edwardii. NCBI lineage: Eukaryota > Metazoa > Chordata > Mammalia > Macroscelidea > Macroscelididae > Elephantulus > Elephantulus edwardii. The sequence continues at coordinate 3,549,874 of NW_006399952.1, forward strand.
CTGGCCAAAGTAAGTGAGGTGGAGTTTCAAAATTCTAGCCTCCAAGGAGAGACTTGTTTTCACCCCCTCCCAAGACAGACCTATTTGTTTTCTTGGCAGTCCATGGTATGTTAAAGACTGTTCCAGCCTCACAACTCAAAGTCATCAATTCTTCCGTCACTGTCCAGCTCTATGATGCATAGCAAGCAATTGCAAAGACCATGACCTCAATCAGGTACACCTTGGCTTCTAGACTGATATCATTGCTTCTCAGTTTTCTGGAGAGGTCCAAGGCAAATAGGAGCACAAAACGTGGTGGAGTCATCCAGAATATGTAGATATTCAGCCCCGTTGGCTGGCATGACTCCAGCCCCAAGGATGGGCATAGTCACAACCCCTTTACTGTCCTGGGTTGTCAGGGCACCTGCAGGCCATTCAAGGAGAAAGGATGACATTTGGAGCTTGTTTAACATCTTAATCTCTGTGAGATAACCAGAACACATCACTCTCTACCTAGATGTCAGCTACTAAGAGTAGAGATGTCAGCTACTAAGAACTGCAGAAAACCAGCCCCAGCTCTATTCACTGCACTCTCTCTGGATGGCATAGAGCCTTCAAACAGAAATAGTCAAGGTCAAGAACAGAGCACAGCACCTGCTGAGTCTCTTAAAAATCTTCTACGATAACCATGATGAATGGACCACGCTAGAATGATAGAAGAATGTGCAACAGAACTCAAATTCTTAAGAAGTCTAGATTTACTACAGCACTTGAGATTGAAGGACTCTTGGAGACTATCAGCCTGAGATATTCTTTAAACTTTGTACAGAGACTATCCCAAGGCCACCTTCCACACAATAACAGATTGGCACACAAAAGAATCTCCCATGAGTATGAGGCTCCACTAAAGATTCATCTCTGTCAGACCAACAATTCCTCTAAACATAAATAAGAAGATACAGGGTGCAGGGAGGACAGAAACTGGAGTACTTGAAGTAGAACAGTAAGAACATAATTAATGAAAATAGTAACCCATGGTAAAAAAAAAAAAAAGCGCAACTGATGTCACTGAACATTTTGTGGAGGACTTGTTAAATGGGAACCTAAATAGTTGTATAAACTCACCAAAACAAAAATGGAATATTTAAAAAAAAATTAAGAAGAAAGAATCTTCCACAGTACAGACTGAGTTGAAGTTCTCTCCCTCAGCTCAGATTTTTCCACCCAAGATGAGAAGCATCTAAATATGTCATGAAGAAGGGATCGTGTCTCACAAAGAAGGGTCAAGGACACCAAGCAGGACTGCAGGGTTTCTAGCATCTACTGTCACAGTGGATTCCACCAGATCAAGGTGAAATGGGATCAAGAGATGGACTTGGGAAGCAGGTTTTTAAGCCAAAATTGGCTCTCGGTTCCAAATTCTCAAGAAAGTACCATCATAAGCAACATCTGCATTCCAAAGTACAATTTTATGCGTGATATGGTTTCAGGCCCCCTTCTACTCTATCTCTAAGTCACCTTATCTGCCTTTGTTCCTGCAACAGCTGCACATGGGCCCCCAAATCATACGGTTTAGGAGATGGCCTAAAATATCTTCGGAAGTAAGAGTCTTCTTCCTCTTCCTTCTAGGTCAAGGACCTCAGTGGAAGATGTGTGGATTTAAGCAAAATTGCAGGAGACTTAACTCTGAATTCATCAGACATAACCCTGAACTTGCAACTCCAATTCTGCCTGCTCATGTTCTCCATACCCACATGGAATTTTCCATGACGGTAGGATTCTCAGTAGGGAGATGACCTCCTACTCTTCTGTTATGAGGTTGAAGGTTAGCCACAGGAAGGTATGGAAACTTTGATTCTTTGCCAAAGCGCCTTTAGGAGGGTTTGGGGAAAACCTTTCCTGAGTCTACTTCTCCCAGGTGGAGCTGAGTAAAACACATTGCCTGCGGCTATACTGAACTATTTATTTAGCCATTATCACAATGATGTAAAACAGCTCGAGTCTATGAATAATAAAATCATGAAAATGTGGAAAAACTAACCAGACCCAGGAACACCAGAGAGAGGGAGGCCTTCCTCTCATCTTACGTGAGAGGTCCCTCCCTAAAAAATCCCCTTTCCAAAGACTCATTCCATTTAACCATTTCTCCTTCCTAATCCATCTTTTCTGTTCTCCTTTCTCCTTCCTCACTTCCTTTTCTGCTGCCCTCTCTTCCATCAATTCTAGAGTGATGTTCAGACAGGCTGACCTTTGGGCCGGGAGCGGGTTAGCCTGGGACTGGTACATCTGAATCTCCTGAGACCTCCTTAAAACACAGGTGGCAGATCCCACCCCTAGAGCCTCTGATTCAGAAGTCTGGGGTGGAGCCTGAGAATTTGCTTTTCAAACAAGTTCCAGATGCAGCTGCTGGTGGTCTAAGGACAGCTCTGAGAACTACTGACTTCCTAGTTTAAACACATGGATTCCAGACCCGGGCAGACCTGGCTTCATTTGTCTCAGCTCTGCTCCCACCTACTAACTGAAAATGTTTCCCTGAGTCTTTTTCATCATCTGTCATCAGTGATGACTGATGCAATAATACAATCCAACAAAGACACTGTTCTTGTTGTTAGGTGCCATTGAGTTGCCTGTGACTCAAAGTGACCCTATGTATAGCGGCTCTGAAAGTATGCCCTGTCCTAAGCCAGTGTCACTGACTCTGACACACCTATCCCCATTACCCCAGTTATTTTATCAATCCCTCTCATCTGGGGTCTTGCTCTCCTGTACTGTCCCTCTACCTATCTAATCATGATGTCCTTCTTCAAGGACTGGTCCCTCCTGGCCAAGTGCCCAAATAATGTGAGATAGAGCTTCAAAATCCTAGCTTGGTTACACCCTCTCCAAGACAGAATTGATTGTTCCCTTAGCATTCCATGGTATGTTCAATACTCTTCTCCAGCATCACAACTCAAAGGCATTGATTTTTCTTCTGTCATCCCTAGTCATTGTCCAGCTCTCCGATGTATTGTAAGTAATTACAAAGCCCATGGTCTGAATCAGGCACACTTTAGTCTCCAGATTGACATTGTTGCTCCTTAGCACTTTGGAGTGGTCCCTGGCAGTAGATTTTCCCAGTGCAATTCATCTTTTGATTTCCTGATTGTTGGTGCCAAGCATGTTGATTATGGATCCAAGCAAGCTGAACTCGTTAACAACCTCAAACTCTTCTCCAAGTATCATGGGTGCGGCTAGTTGGCTCAATGGTGAGCATCTGTCCGTATCTTCTTGATGCTGAGCTTCAATCCATAGTGAAGACTGCAGTCCTTGACCTTCTGTAGCCAATGTTTCACTATAAAATTGAATTGATTCTGACCCACAGTGAACCTACAGGACAGAGTAGAACTGCCCCGCAGACTTCTGAGGCTGTAATCTTGATAGAAGAGCAGGTCTATATCTTTCTCCCTCAGAGTGATTAGTGCATTTGAACCACTGACCTTTCAGTTAGAAGCTAAGTGCTTAATCCATGCACCACGAGGGCTCTCTTTATAAAAGTATACTTCTTAATCAGGCTATGCCAGGCTCTTTATACATAATTGTTCTGAACCTAAAGCTTTAAGTGGCCAAGTCATATAACCTGTATCATTAAACAAAGGTGAACCAGATAATAGAAATACAGTTGGTCCTGGTGAGCAGAAGCCCCTTCCTCTAGCTGTCAGGTGACCGGACTCCAAGACATGCAGGTGGGACATGATTGTGATGAGAGGAGACTGAGAGGTATACTTTTTTCCACCTCAGCTGGAACACAGACAGACTCAGGGACTCCAGGACGCTGTCCTCTCAGAGCAACCGTCTTCCTTGACGGGTCATAAAGCCCCACAGTCCCTTTCCTTGCCTTGAACTTCTGACTCAGAGAACTGGGAACAAGGTGATTCTTCTAAAGGGCCTGGCCCAAGTGAGGCACTGCTTGGGTCCAGGAAGAATTCACTATGAGGTCTGACAAGTATTATTCTTACAGAGTAAATGTTTTTCAATGAAAAGCTGATACTTAGAACACAGAGGAGTAAACAAGAAAGGAAAGCCTTGAAGTTTGGGGAAGAGGTGACTCTCACATGGGGGTTTTTAGGAGACTTTTTTGTTGAGATTAGATGGATGAGTAGACAGAAACCCTGTCTTAGCATTGAATCTAAAGTGTAAAGTACTGTAAGTGAAGATTTGTCCACCAGGATGAATGCCAGGTGTCAGGAAGTCAGTCCAGTAATTAGGTGGTGAGCTCCTACAGGCGAGGTTGAGGAGGAGTCGTTTCTCCCAACTTTAGTTCAGAAGTCAGAGCTCACAATGTGTGTGGTGGTCAATCTGATTCAAACTTGAATTAAGCTAGTTTTATAAAGGAAACCAGACTCTGTGACCTAAATGCCTCTTTTTCAAGAATAGGAAGGAATAATCAAGGGCACCATTAGTGCTTGGGCCAAAGGGTAATTTAGGGAAAAAATACGAAATATCAAAAAAGCTAAAGAGGGAAAATGCTTACTTGGGTCTCTACTAGGGAAGGGGTCTTTTGAAGCAGTGCTCAGAAATCAAAGGAAATGGACCAGAGCTTCTATGCCCACTCAAAAAACAGCAACAACAAAAAACAACACACAACAATCAGGTAGTGTGCACTCCAGAACACTCTACAACTTTACAGGCAACATTGAGAAACTGTTAGGCATGGCTTCTTCCTAGCTATGAAAGGAAGACCCAGAGACAAATACAATGACTTGACCCAGAAGCATTCCTTTCCTGTTGGGTGTAGAACTCAACCCACAACACAATCAGGGCCTGGAAAGATATGTTAGACCTAGTCACACCACTGGTATCACTCTGCTCAGTGAAAAAGGCAAATGACTATGCTTCCTAAACTGAAAAAACCTTGGGCAACTTTTTACACCAAACTTTTTTTTTTTAATAGTCAACATGCTATTTCAGAGTCTAGTTACTCATGAAGTCAGAGCTGGTTAAGAGTTGGGTTTTGTTTTCTTTTAAATAAAGGTACCTGACTGGAAAAGAAATAGTCACAGTGGGAGTCCTTTGGGAGTGGAGCTGGGATCAAAGCTTAACATTTTCATCCGTATTCAATAGCACTGAATATTTAGGTTTGTAGGTGACACTAAGCTTTTCGGGGTAGTGAAATGTCAGGCTGTCAAAAATAGACCCAGGAGGGCTTCACTGAGTGGTATGACTAAGAGGGGAAGTGGCTCTGAGAAGATTCAAGGGACCGTTTCTAAGAGACACCCAGAGCAGTGCCAGGATTACCCACAGAGCAAGGCCATCCCGTGCTTCTTAATCTGTAGTGAGCAATTTCACTTTTCCCTTAAATATTGCTGTTAGCTTTCTCCCAACGCCTTCCTACAAAATCAGTGCCTTTTTCAAGTTTACTGTTGTGCTTGCTTACTAATTCTGTAGAGAACCATTTCAAAGGCTTTTCAGCCCAGCAGAAAAGTGGTGAAACCCATGTGAAGTTGTCCAAAGCGCAGTAAGTCTGTATGTTCAAGTCTATTGAGGGAGATTCCTTTTTGGCCTTCGGTGTCTGATGACCTAGATGATCATTAATGAAATGTTCCCAACATTGTAGCCAAGGGAGTATCCTTGTCTATCATCTAATACATCCCTCCTTTCAAAAAGAAATGTTATTATTATTAGGGGAGCTCTGGTGGCCTAGTGGCAAGGAGCTGCAACTACAATCCCAGTGGCTCACGGTTCGAATCCACCAGATGCTCTGCCGGGAAAAGGAA
>NW_006399952.1:3555705-3585535 GCF_000299155.1 Elephantulus edwardii
ACACACAAAGAAAAAAAGAAATGTTATTATTATAATATCATATTATAATATTATTAACATTATTACTTAATGAGATTTTCACACTAAATGATACATCAATATATAAAAGTTTGCCTTTTGAGTCTTCTGTTTCTGTCAAGGACTGTACATTTGAAAAGAGGCTTTAAGAGTTATTAGTTACAAGCTTCAGTTACCATTATAAAGACATCACTAGCTCCATATACTGCTGCAGGTACAACATAAAAAACAGCAAAGCCTGATAAAAAGATCACAAATCAAAGAAAGCATCTCCACTTGTATCAACCATATGCTGAGAATTAAACCTAAAATTGATCAGTTAGCCACTGAGAGAATCTACTAATCCTGGAGAAGGTGGAAAGAGCCACAGATGCTGAAGAATAGACATTCTCACTGGGAGAGTCTAGGAATAGGGACACAGCCAGAAACCAAAAGCTGGAAGATCTTGCCTCAAGAGTATTCAGTGCCTCCAGGAAAAATGTTGAACAGAACTTCAAATTCTTACTGGAAACCAGACTTAACTGGCTGCATTGACACCACTTGTTATTGTTATTATTAGGTGCCTTTGAGATGAGTAAGACCCAAGTGACCCTGTGAAAACAGATCTGAAGCCTGTCCTATCCTGTGCCATCCTCATCATCTCTGACACACCTGAGCTGTCACTGTTCAGTCCATCTGGTTGGCGATCTTCCACTCTTTTGCTGAGCCTCCACCTTTCCAATCATGATATCCCTTTCCAAGGAATAACTTCTCCTAGCAACATGTCCACAGTATGAGAGAAGACTCATCATCTTTGCCTCTAAGAAGCACTCTGGCTGAACATTATTCTAAGACATATCAGTTTGTTCTTTTGGCATTCTATGGGATATTCATTACTCTTCTCCAACACCACAATTCAGAGATATCAACTCTTCTGTCATCCTTTTTCATTGCCCAGCTCTCTAAACCCTTAAATCTATTTGCCTGGAGCCAACTTTTAATCTGTGAACTAAAACTTTCCCATGAAGTCATCATTACCTAACAATTAAACCCATTTAACAAAGAATGTTCACTGTGAGGGTCACACTCTTCTGAAGAATTCTCTGTACAGAATTAAGTGGAGAATGGTACCCTAAAACAGAGATGAGAGCTGGTTTCAAGGAGCAGAGAGGCTCAGTTGTTTGTGGCGAAACCATATGGGCTGAGATAGGGAGAGTAATGATATACTGTGAAGCAAGTAACCATTGTCAATGAGCTGTTGCCATAGGAAACTTGTTGAGTGGTGTATGTTTTGTTGCATATATTTTGTTAGCATGGTTTTTTTGGTTAGGGTTTTGTGGGGTTTGTTTTTTTTTTTTGTTTCATGATTTTTAAATAAGCAAAAAGTATTCAAGTACTCAAAAACATATGGAAAGCAGGCCTCGGCACAATCACAAGTCATCTTTGATCTGGAGGAAATATTAAAGAAAGAATTCCTGCTTCCCATTGTCAGCACTTTTTGTAGCTTGATACTTCTTAGGAATAAGTACAATTAGTTCAAGTCTATTGAGGGAGATTCCTTTTTGGCCTTTGGTGGCTAATGACCTGGACAATCATTTCCCTTTGCCCTTTACAATGAAATGTTCCCAACATTGTAGTCAAGGGAGTATCCTTGTCTATCATCTAAATACATCACTCCTTTCAAAAAGAAATAGTATTAAATAGATTTTTCACACTTAATGATACATCAATATGTAAAAGTTTCATCAATCATTTTTACATCTACCTATCACTCCATTATTTGTATATACCATAATTTAATTAACCAAGGGAACGTAGCTTTCAACCATCATTTAAAAAAAAAAAAAGATGGTAACATTCGGGTAACAGCCTGAATGGTGTACGTAGAAAGTTATAAGATTAAGACTGTTTCTAGGCAACAAAGAAAATGTAATAAAAAAAAATGAGAAAAAATATTCAAATGGTTTTTAAATGACATCATTCCATTACAATCTTTCCACGTCTACTTAGGAAGCTGCAACTCTCAATACTGTAGTTTTACTGCCTCTGAGAGCTGAATGGGGAAGCTAGCATAATAGATGTAACTCCACAGAATGTTAAGTCTTTGGAGTTGGGAAATAGGAGAGAGGTTTTCCTACAAAACCTAGGAAATGTTTCTATTGTTCAATTTTCTCCTAGCTCTTAAAGCCGCTGGCAAACATTAAGGATTTGATCAATTATTATTACTTTTCCTGTAGTCATTTCTGCAAGTCCAAATACACTCAATTCACTTTACTCATAACCCCCCAAAAAAATGTTTAGTTCGCTGCTTCCAATAGCTTTTTAATGACACCCCCTGTTTCTTTCCCTCATTAAAGACACGTTATTTGTCATGTTGTCATCTTGCCTATAAACCACCACCAACCTTGCCAACTGACATCATTACTGTGTCTTTTGAGAATCTTAAAATCCCTACCACAGACCCATTTACTCTTCTTTTACTTAAATCTTTGCAAAGTCACTAGAGTCTTTATCTTAAACCCATTTCGTCTTTGTTCAAGTATTGTCAAAACATTCCCCTTATTCCAACCTTCTAAGGCTAATATACAAACTATAAAAAAAAATCTGAAAAGAAGTTCTTTTACTTGGCAAGCTCTCTCTTTTCATCCTCTATGGCTTTAATGGCTTTCTTCTCCAAACTTCTGAGAGATGGTCGAAGACAGTAAACCTTGTAGTCACACAGGCAATACGGGTAGATGTCACACAGGCTGCACGATCGCGGTCTCTTTGAGTAGCAGAGGCAGTAGGGGTAGGGGTGAATTTCACAACAGCAGTACGGGTGCATGTACAGGTCACACAGGCACCGTGAGTTCAGTTCGTCGATGCATCGCAGTTGCTTCAGTTCTCTGTCCACCTTCTTTATGTCCCTTCTAACGCTCTCCAGAAGACAACCCAGTGCAGCCATTACAGGCACACTTTATTGTTCTGTGAGTACCTTTGGGAAATGGCACTCAAGGGAAAAAAAATTGTTCTAAGGTCTTCTCAGAAGTTTCCTTTAAAATTAAGTGAAGCCCACATGATTCACCTACTTTAAAGCTGGGGTTCTATGACCTCACCGCTCTCCAAGTGTGTCATAATCTTTTGGTTGCCATGTCAACTGTAAACAGACATGGTCTCCAGAGACCTTCCTGGAGTTGTAGACCCACCCTCAGAGCCATAATAACATGGAGATTTCACTCCCCTTGAAGTTGGTCAGGTCCCCCAAACCATTTCCACTCTTTGGAGTTCCTGGGCTAACTTTTAATGTCTCTGATTTATGTATGCTCTGAGGACCAGACTTATCTGTGACTGTGTGGGTCTATTGACATAAATGTAGGATATTGATTTTAATCTTACTGTTGGCCATAAAGAAGACATGTGGCTCCTTTTTCTACACCCTTCTAACACTGGCCCTGATTTTAGGTTGAATTTATCCCTTAGGTGCAAGGGTTGACCCTGGCTCAAGGCAGGTAAAATCTATCATCTATAGATAGGGTACAAAAGACCACATTTTCTCCCATCCAATTCATCCTCAAGTCAGTCTTTGTTTTTGTCCATCTTGGTTCTCTAATTGCTAGAGCCGTGCTCAATCTTTACTGGTAGGGGTTCTGGCTTTTCTAGAACCCCGGTTCTCTCTAGTGGTAGAGGTCTTGCTTTAAACATCCATGTCTCAGGGGTGGGTAATGTCCTCCATCACTGCCTCAGAGCAATGATACATCAGGTCCTGTTCCAATCCTCCAGATGCCTCATCCCAACCCTAATGGCTTCCCAAATGTTGGTTGTTGTTAGGAGTTGGCTGTATGTTGTGTAACAGCTTGCTGACCATTGTTGTCAACTGCTTGAAGCTGCTTACGAGGCAAATGCTTAAAACTCCAACTTCTGTCAGTTTCCCATACTCACAGGTGAAACCGACATGCTGCACCTTTGTAGACTCAGCTTCAACCCTATCTTTCTAATTCCACGGGTACTTTCCTTTTAAACTGCTCTTCAGCTATTCTAGACTAAGCCACGCTAGAGATGAAGAGATTGGATATGACATTAGAGAGGGAGGTGAGAGCCAAGTTGTGAAGAGATTTGTAGTCCAGACTAAAGTGCTCAAAACTTCCTTTGGACAGTGGAGAATCTCCCATTTCCTTCTACTGAGGGAAGTCAAAGGGTAAGTCAGACAGCAGTACTGAAGGTTCACTGTAAAAGGACAACACTAGAAGTGTCTTCCGCTAGCAGGAAAGAGATGGTGACAGTCTGGACTGGGGACTATGTATTTCCTCATGTTGACTCAGGCTTCATCCAACCATTTCCCTTGTTGTAGTCAGGGAGATCTTCAAATATTAAGTCTGTCAACCCACCACCACTTTGTGAGTTAAAACCTGTCAAAATCTTCTTTTTAAGAGAGGGTCCTTTCAAAGCTGAAAAATTGGGCTCCTGCCTATCTCTTCAGTCTCATCTCTCATTATTACTAGACGTTGTTACACTCCAGCCATGGCAGCCTTCCCTTTAACTTCATTCAGAAATTACACACACATTGCTCTAGCTGCCTCAAAACCTAACTCTGCAGCACATGTTCTTGACCTGGTTAACATCCAACCCATCCTTTACGTCTCCTCTTTAAATGTCCCTTCTTTTGGAAAGTCTTCCTTACCCCGAGACTACGTCCCTAATTCTACATATTTCTTTCATTACGCTATTTGTTTTCCCTGCTAAATTGTCAGATCCATAAGGGCAGAGACTAATTTTGGTCACCATTAGATATCTAACACAATTCTCGCCACATAGTAGGTGTTTAAGATGTATTTATTGAGTGAATGGATGAGTAAATGAAACAGAACCTACCCAACAGTATGATGATGGGTGAAGGAACAATCAATAATTGACACCTAAGTTTCTAACTTGGCATATTTGAGGTTCCATTAACCGACATAAAAACCATAGGGGAAGACTAACAACTTTGCAATGGACATGTACAGTGGCCCTTAATTTAGCGGCCTTCAAACTCAAAGAAAATCTAGGCTCAAGATAAGACTGTAGGAGCCAAAATGTCATATAGGTAATTGGAACCCTGGGAGTGGACAAGATCATTCAAATGAAGGGATAGCTTGAAAAAAAAGTATGTCTGTTGTAGAATTTCAAGAAGTAAAAAAAAAGAAGTGGGAGAAATAAAGGGGTTCATTAAAAGTTCACAGAAGATTTAATCATAGACAAGAACCCCTCTAAACAGAAGTCCCTGTGTATCAGTTGACCAAGACCAGCAACCCCCAATGACTCTTTGTTTCCCAGTGCTGACTTAAGAATTTCTGTGCAGATGGAACATCTTAACAAGGAAAAAAGTTTCCTTAGGATTCTTGCAATGGGTGGATGGTCCTTTGCCTCATGTGAGATGAGTAAAAATGCAAATAATAGTCTCCTGTTGCCAAAGCTGAAGTTTTCCCAAAGTTGTTGATGTCATTAGGTGCTATCAAGTCTACTGCTACTCACAGCAACCATGTGAACCACAGATCTGAATCCTTCCCTATCCTGCACCATCCTCATGACCGCTGATATACTCAACTCCCCTGGTATAGTCACTGTGTTAATTCATCTGATGGGAGGTCTTCCTCTCTTTCTGTGACCTTCCACCTTTCTCATCATGATGTCCTTTGGCACAGACCAGCCCCGATTGACAATATGCCCAAACTAGGTGAGACAAAATAATTGTCTCTAAGGGACACCCTCATTGCACTTTCTCCACAACAGTCAGTCTTTTGGCCTTTTGGCGACCTCTGGGATATCGGGCACTCTTCTCCACAACTCAAAGGCATCAAGTCTTCTTCTGGCATCCTTAGTCATTGTCCAACTTTCAGATGCATAAGAGGTAATTACCAAAGTCTACCAAACACTATGGTTTGGATCAGGTGCACCTGATCTTTAAACTGATGCCATTGCTCCTTAGCACTTTGGAGAGGTCCTTCACAGCAGATTTTCACAAAGCAACATATCTTTTAATTTCTTGACCTCCGTTACCATAGATGTTGATCATGCATCCAAGTAAAATGAAATCATTGACAACTTCACTCTTTTCTCCATCTATCACAATTTGCCTATTGGTCTAGGAGTAAGAATTTTTTTTCTTGATGTTGAGATATAATCCATATTGAAAGTTGTAGTCTTTGATCTTCTGCAGCAAGTGATTTTCTAGAGTAACTCTGTCCATGTAGGTTCATGTCCTACTCTTTCCTGGGGGTTAATTACAGGAGCCGTTTAGACTTCCCCAGCTCCAAGTAATAGACTTTTGAACTCATACGCCACTGTGAAATTCATCTCTTAGCAAATGTCAGCAAAGGTTAAAGCAGGCAAGCTTTCTGTCTTAGACTGTTAAACACACAGGTTAAGGAATTTAAATACACTTATCTGTGTATACATGGTACACTATTAAGATATCTGTATCTCAACTAGGATTCTCCCAAGATCCAATCTTTTTTTAGTGATTTCACTCTTCATCATGGTGTGTGTGTGTGTGTGTGTGAGAGAGAGAGAGAGAGAGAGAGAGAGCTCTAGTGACACAGCTGGAAGGGAGTTGCACTATTAACTCAAAAGATAATGCCTCTCTGGCAGCTCTAATTCACCAGCAGCTCCATGGGAGAAAGATAGGCAATTTCCTGCTGTGTAAATGACAGCCTTCTGAAAACCCACTGCAGTGTCATCTATCAGTCAGATAAACGAGTTTGAGTTAGATATATGTGTGTATGTGAGTTAGATATATATGTGTGTGTTTATATATTCATATGTTATGTACCATAAAGTTGGAACCAACCCATAGCTGACCTTCTAGGAGATTTTCAGAAACAGTAAATCCTATCTTTCTCCTGTAGAGGAGCTGGTGCATTCAAACCGTGTGCTTTCAGGTTGGCAGCATAGCTCCATACCATGAGGCCACACACACACACACACACACACACACACACACACGTCTTTCTGTCTATCTGTCTATCTGTCTGTCTATCTATCTATCATCTATCTATCTATCTATCTATCTATCTATCTATCTATCTATCTATCTATCATCTATCATCTATCTACCTACCTCCCTATCTATCCATCCATCCATCTATCTACATTGTTGTTTGCTGTCAAGTTGGAGCCAACTCATAGCTGACCCTCCAGTGGGTTTTCAGAGACAGTTAATGGAACAAGAGGAGACTGTCCACCCTTCTACTGCAGAGCAGCTAGTGGATTCGAACTGCATACCTTTGAGATTGCAGCACTTTTTTTTTTGGTAGCACTTTCTTACTACTAGACCAGCAGAGCTGTTTCCCCCCAAACCCAACAGCTGATTCTTACTGTGACAGAGGGGCTTTTAAAGTGATCAATCCTGAGCTCTCCAGCCAGTGTCCCCTGCTCTATAGCCTCCTGAGTTCTGTGGGTACCACTAGAATGGCAGCAGGATGTCCTGAGAGCTACGGTCAGGAAAGGTAAAACCCCGGCAGGACACATGTCCTCCACATCATTTTTAGTGATTGAATCAAAGTGTGTCCCCTTCAGAGATGAGTTGGAAATGTGACCTATTAATGTCAGAAGGTCAACGTTGAAATCCATTACAATCTACTGAAACCCACAGAAACACTCTGAATCACTGTTCCCTTGAAGCATAAATATAAGCATCTCCTTTGGACTCTAATGAGATAGGCACTTTGTTTACACAAGACTATGTCCATGGAAGTCCCCACCCGCCAGGGCTGCTATCCAGGCAGAACAACTTCTGGACCATCCCAGGCTGAGCCCATTCTCTGGACTGATGTTACAGAGATGCCCCTCTGCCAGCTGCTGTTGATGTAATACGTAGACCATGCATTCTGTACAGCCCCAACTCCGCTGAAAAGAATCCACAGAGTGAAGGAAACACCTTTAACTTTTAACTAGTTGTCTGAAGAAGGGGAGTATAGAGAACTTTTTTTTTTTCACCCTTCCCAGTCCCCCGGAGTATAGAGAACTTTGTGTAAGTATTTTTCTAAACTTTTCTGAGAATTCCACGTTTGTTCAATACACGAGCCACCAATTTTGTAACACAATACTTTTTTATAGGCTTGCTGGCCAGCACACTATCAGCTTTGTACCACTTTGCTGAGTCTGTGTGAAGCCCTATCTCTGTGGGTTCCAGGATGGGGATTCTGAGTAGTTTTACCTATACAGACGTCTTCTTCCTGTATTGGCCATCTGCTGGTTGGCCTGCCCAATATCTATAGTACCCTCTTTAAGTAAAGTAACTATCTTCCCCACCTACTACCCTTTGCCAATAGGTATTACCAAAAGTTCCCCAGCCTTCTTCAGGAGCCAGGCTGCGGGCACAAAACTGAAACCAGTCAATCAGGCTCTCTTCTGGGAATCTGATCTTTTGCAAAGAGATGTAATGCCTGAAGTTGATTAGGCAAATTCATCCTGACAGTGATGCCTGAGGAGACTTTGCCTCAGCTACTGCTCTGATTCTGTCATTTTCAAGCTGGTTCTTCACTTTTCTTTGGATTTGTAAGCTCCTCTACGCCCTACCACTAATGTTCTTCAGTCACTCAGTCAGTCTCTGTTACTTATAACTAAAGAGCCTACTGGTAATGCTTCCTGAGTGCTGTTTCACTGACTGAAACTCTCTTTTTCTCTTCTTGACAGTTGAAGTTTTTCTTTCTACCAAAGAAATTTTGCTTACCAGGAATTAATTTCTTTACATGGCATGGATCACCTGTTTTGTGAAAGAACATGAACTTTACATGAAACAAGATGCATTCAGAATCAAACATTCTCACAGGGAAAGGACAAAGTCTTACCACCAGGACTTTCTATATTGGGAGACATTTTTTTTTAAATGCTTGAATTTTCTACCTCTGGCTGGGCTTGTATTTTATCTGAGAATGTGAAGTACAAATCCTCTCTTTGTCTAATGTTCTATTTGAGTCTGCTTTCTAGGGAAAGTTCCCAGGAGCTGAGATACTTTCAGATCCCTGATTCTTTGGGGTTGTTTATATCTATATCTATCTATCTATCTATCTATCTATCTATCTATCTATCTATCTATCTATCTATTATCTATCTATCTATCTATCTATCTATCTATCTATCTATCTATTATCTATCTATCTATCTATCTATCTATCTATCTTTTTTTTTTAATGTGTGTACCATGAAACTGGATCTGACTGGTACAGGAGGCGATTGTCCCCCCTTCTTTAGCAGAGCATCTGGTGGATTTGAACTATCTATCTATCTATCACTCTGATTTATTTACAAAGTTTGAATACATTGTTTTTCACAAAAAATCCTTCCCATTTCCTTCACCCCACTCACCCATCAAATTGTGCAACCCTATGATTAACACACTACCCCCCTCCTCACCCCTCTATTTCAACCCTCCCCCTTACCTTGGACCCTTATACTCATTCTACAATAATGGTTTTATACAACCCTGATTGTTTTTTAACACACTTGGGTCCAAGAGCCAGCAGAGAAAGAACAAGGTAAGGACTCTTGACTTCTAGAAACTGGAAAGGAGACAAGATTCAGTTCTCTTCTAGCTACAAGAAAAGATGGTCTAAAATTGAGGAAGATAGAGAAGAGGAGGGAGAGGGGCCTCTGATATCTGTCTGCTGGCTCTCATCTATCTGTTCAACGTCTTGGTCACAGGACTACTCATAAAAGTTATTAAAACCCCAAAGAACCTATGGAGATTTAATCTATCTATCTGGTCTTTCATTCATAGGGTCACTATGAGTCACCTACGACTCAACGGCACTTAACAACAACAGCAGCATAGTGAGAGATCAGTTGGCCTAGTGGACAGAAAGTGATGCTACTAAGACAAAGGTGGGTGACTTTAATCTGTGGCCGTCAGGCCTGTTTTTAATTGTTTTTGGTGAAACATTCTTCTAGATTGTATAGCCCTGGCGTGTCCACTTGCCGTAACTTGTGGTAACTTGAGGTAACTTATGGTTGCTGTGAAGCTGAACACTGTGACACCGATGTGTCAAATGCAATAATGGTTACCCATGGTGGATAGTGTTTGGTGGAGCTCCCCAATTCAAACAAGCTTGGAAGCAGGAGTGGCATCTACTTCTGAAATAGCTTGCCTCCGGAAACTCTATGAACCTGAAGAAATGATGAAAGTTATACAAGCGTTTAGGTCTTTCATTCATAGGGTCGCTGTGAGCTGCATATGACTCGATGGCACTCAACAACAACAACAACAACATCTTGTTGTTAGGGAGCTCTGGTGGTAAGAAGCTGCTCTAGAATCCCAAATGCGCATGGTTCAAGTCCACCAGTCTCTCCATGGGAGAAAAATGGACAATTCCTTCCTATGCTCTGAAAACCCACTGGAGGGTCAGCTACAGGTAGGTTCTAACTCCATGGTACATAACAGCAACATATTCCTTGTAGGTGCAACCTCACGAATGACAGATTTGAACCTTGTCCTGTCCTACGCCATCCTCCTGGTCCTTGATAATGCTCAAGCCCATTGTCACAGTCACTCATCATATTCTAAACGGAAACAGAAGATTATGAAACAAAAAATCGTAAATGTACTACATGTAAATGTACATCTTAATAGAAATTTTATTTTTTTTAAAAAAAGAAAAACTTTGAGAAGAGTGACATTGTTTTTATATTTTTACAAATCCCTTTTGTCTTGACTTCCTTCAGGACCCTTAAGTATCTTCTTCTGCCATCAAATCTGTTGTGATAAGTTGTTTTTGTGTCAGCGTAGAAGAAAAAGTCAGCCTTTCCGAGATTTGTTGTTGGAAAAGGAAGGACCTGAAATGTTCAAAGGATGGATATTAGGGATCAGATGTTGAGAAGCCTTGTTCTAATTCATGTGCATCTCAAAACACTAACACTGACAAATAAAAATATTTCCTTCAGCCTCATGCTGCAGAATTTTGTTTAGGGACAAAACTCTGTACTTCTGCGTCCCATGCGTACCCCCTTCTAAGAACTCAGTTCCACCCAACCCATGATCCTTAGAGAAATTTGCAGTTGCTCTGGCAGAACCCGTCTAGGACTTGACTTGCCTGCCACCTTCGATGTATGCTTCTACATCAGGAGGACCTCAACAGTTGCATTCTTTTTCCCTAGGGATTCAGCCTTGCTTGATGGCCTGAGGGTCACTGAACATGGAAGCTGAGGCTGCTGCTAGTTCTGCTTCCCATTTCTCCTGGTAGCCTTCTCGCAGATTTGCAAGATATTCCAGAAGGTTTTATTTAAGTAAGACCTTTCTGTGTGTAACATAGCCTAAGTGAGTCTCTATTTGTTGTCATCAAAGTAGCTGTGACTGAGACACAGAGAAGAATTTTATGTTAAAAATCTTTTATGTTAAAAATCTTTTTAGTGAAACATCGTAACATAAATCGACTTGGAATTTGCCCCACGGTACATAGAGACAGGAGAAGGCTGGCGACACACTGTGGTAATACAGGAGCTTTCGTAAAGGGCAGCTCACTGCAGTGAGGCCCTGGGCTGTGGCAGGGCCAACTTGAGTGTACATATCTCTCAGGGGAGATGTTGTTGTTGTTGTGTATCACAGCGTTAGAACTGACACAGAGCTGACCCTCCATTGGGTTTTTAGAGGCAGTAAATCACACCAGAGGAGATTGCCCATCTTTCCCCTGTGGAGAAGCAAGTCAATTCAAACCAGGTACCTTTGCATTGACAGCACAATTCCTTACCACTAAGCCACCAGAAGGTTTTACATGCCTGTTAAAAAATTTGGCATGATGCCAGGGCTCCAAGGCCACCCTAGTAAGTTTTACATAGCAGTGACTTAGCATGTGGAAGGGACCCAACAGCAAGCAGGAATACAGCCATAGTCAATCTCCCAAAAGCCTGTTTCTCTCCAGATGCTGGTGAAAGGTGCGTGGTTTGAGCATACCGGAGATGCACTAGAAGGGAAGTCTGGCAGTCTACCGCCGAAAGGCCAGTCCACATGGAGCACGCTCTACTTAGACCTGCGTGAGGTCACTGTGAGAATGAACGCAGCCAACAGCAAGCTGGCTTAAAGGACCAAAGTGGTGAACCTGTCCAGTCAATTCAACACGAGGCTCAGGGCTGGAGGGAGCTTGGATTCTGAGCACAGCTTGGCATCTACAATCTCACTTTATTCTCAACCTGTACGACGACAGCTTCCTGCCCCTCAAGGATTGACATTTGAATACTGAGTATAGGAAGGTGGCAAGGACATAAGAAAGGAAAAGAATAACAACTCTTTTCATTACAGATTCTGTAAGACAAGGGTTCATTCTATGGCTACAACTCCTATGGTACAGGGAGAGAGCTACTCTGGCTTGACTTTTCTCTTTTTTTATAAAATCTCATTAACTCCTACTTTTGCAAATAACTGTTTATCTCATCCATTCAAAATGGGGATATTGTTTTTCACATGTATCTCAAAGTTCTCTTTGCATACTCCAGCCCTTTCCAGAGTCCTAGCTATGCTAGCCCCCCAACCCTAGTCACCATCAAAGGTGTAATATAGTACCATCATGTGTAATACAAAAGAATATAAACAATGGAAATAGTAAGGTCAAAAGAAGATAAAAGCTTTCCTTTGACTTTCCCCATGCTCTCAAAATGGACATGGTGAAGCCAAGGCATTGGATATGGTCCTGTTATCCAGCTCTTCCACCCTCTCCACCACCAGTTTCTACCTAACTGTATCCCTCTTTCCACCATCGCTTGACAACTACCAGGCATATATTAACCTAACTTCCTGGTTTCTGAACCTCCTTGCCTTCAGTTATCATTACCCTCACTCCATCTCCATAGCTACTCTGGCTTCTATCATACCCTACCTAGAACCTTAAAGTAACATCTCCTGAACTTGAAAGTGGGACATTCTCCTCAGATTATAATATTCTACTGTCTGGTCTTTTCATTCCCTTACCAAGCAGGAGAGTTTTAAAAAGATGTCCAGGGTCTTTATTCTCTTTGACATGGTCCTCACTCCTGTCTCTGCTCCATCGTCTCCTCACCTCTGAACTCTGCCCTGAACCACCATGCTCATCCGTGTTAGAGCAAGGAGGCGGGGAAAGTTCCTAAGAAGAGAGGGCTCTGGTTGTGAAAAACAGAACACACGTACTCCTTCCATACCATGATCTGAAAACTGTTTTCTTCTTCAATTCTCCATCTCTTCTACTTTTTAACTCACTGTCATTCAGCTACTTCTAACTGACCCTCCAGTGTGTTCTCAGAGACTGTAAATTGCATGGGAAGATACTGGCTATCTTTTTCCTCCGAACTGCTGGTGAATCCGAACCATCTTCCACCCTGAAGTGGACTCTACCCGCTAGGCCTTTATACTTACTAACTCTATTTGTTTGTTCTCCACTTAAATATCACTTCTCTAGCATTGGACTCCCCTGTTCATGTGTAATATGCTCCTGGGCCCCTGTGTATAAACAATATGCTTAAAATGGTTTCTTTTCCTATCCAACTCCCTCCATGGGCAGGATGCCTGCTTCGTGCACTGTAATTCTTCCAGGTCCTTGTGCAGTGCCTGTCACAAAGCAGACATTCAGCAAGTCTTGATGGCTGCATAAATGGACTGGTGGAGAGCAGGTAGGCAAGAAGACACTGTCGTTTGTAGTGGAGAAGCAGATGACGAGGTGGCACTGGGGCCAATAAGGACACCTGTCAGGGTCAGAACAACACTGCTGCTCCTGGGCTTCCTGGCCAGCATGTTTGCTTCAAAGATGTTCACCGCCACAGGGTCCTCCAGCCGGCAGCACCTCAACAGATGACATCAGGTTCAGGAGCACACCCTCCCCTTCCTCCTGCCCCATCCCATTCCCTGATGTTTTCTTTTTCTCTTCCAGGCCTCCAATCTGCAATTGTCAAAGCTCCATCACAGAAAGGGACCGACTAACTTATGCCCAGACATCCTCTAGACTCTGAGCAAGGACATATATCTAGACTCTGAGCAAGGATATCTCTTCTTGAAGGTTCCTAAGAGTTTTTACAGCTGCTGTATTAGCCTAATTGTAAGGAGCTGAACTGCCAACTAAAGGGACCTGGTTTGGATCCAGCGGCTGCCCCAGGGGAGAAAGATGGGATGTCTCCTCCCATGGGATTCACAGCCTCTGAAACATCATTGAAGGGTCAATTATGAACCTGTTCTAACATAATAACACCAAGGAACTTCAAGGAGCTAACTAACAGAAGAGGCTCTCCTTCCAGTTCTCCATAGACTCTGCCCTAGGTAGAACTCTCCCCGCCTTTTCTTGTAGTCATTCTACTTCTTTAGTCACACCGACACGTGAGCGATTAGGCCACGATAGGGCAGTATGATGCTTGATGCATGATAATGTCACTGAAACACTGAGCCAGTACATACATACATGTCACCACTGCCATTCCCACAGGGCACTCTTGCATTCGTCTCTAGCAGAATTATCTTGATTGTAAGAAGCAAAAAAATGCAGTGAAAACTTAGTTAACGTCATAAACTGCTTCTCAGTACCCCAAGGTGGCAGGACTGCAGGCATAGTTTTATCAAGGTTCTAACTCCATTGCCCTGAGCTTCTTTTCTGTCTTCCTTACTTGGCGTATTAACAGTAGGCTTTCTTCCTTCCTGCTTACAAGATGGTTAATAACCAGGGCTATGTGTTTCCTGGGTTACACTTGCCTGAGAAATGTGTCTCATGCTGCAGCGAACAGCAAGAGTCCTAAGCCTCCTTCTGATTGCACCAGCTACCGTCACATGCCCACTATTTGTTATTACTATTTTATAGTTCTGCAGATCCTGTGGAAATTACTGAATAGAAAATATCATAGTCCCCAGTGGCCTCATCTTTGAGAACGAGGCTGATGGTAGCTTCTTCCCTCCTTATGCGATTCTATTTCTCGAAGTTGTAAATAATACATGATCTGGCACCAGGGGTTCCCAGAGCTCTCTGGAAGACAGTTATTCACCAACAGCACTACTGGCAGTATCTCTGCCACAGTGAAGACTCCCCTAACTCCACAGGATTGCCACCCCTTTCATTTTTAAGCAGCTTAAGATTCCACCCTTAGAAGCTGAAATGCTGTGTAGTTACTCTGCCCTGAGAATCAAGTGCATTCTCCCCAAGGGCCCGTTACATGGTTATGATCTGATCTCTTAATAGGATAACTTGCCAACAGAGATAAGTTGATAGGTCCTTACAACTAGCTCTGCTGGGGACAAAAGTCCTGATTTATAAGGTTTGCCAATTACCATGGTGTAAACACTCCTACCAGGGCTGACTGTCACTGTGTTCTCCCTGAATGGTTCTCATGAGCCAATGCAAGCCAGCTCCACAAACCAAGAGCAAATATCTATACTACTGTATTATAATCGTTGTTGTTGTTATGTACCATTGAGTCAGGAGTGACTCACAGATGACCCTCTAGTCAGTTTTCAGAGACTGTAAATAATATGAAAGGAGATTATTCATCTTTCTCCCGCAGAGCAGCTGTTGTTGTTGTTGTTATGTGCCGTCGAGTCGCTTGCGACTCATAGCGACCCTATGTACAACAGCCCTAAACTCCGCTCTGTCCTGTGCCAATCGCACTGTGTCTGACACTCCCATCCCAATTATCCCGGTCACTGAATCAGTCCACCTCATAGAGGGCCTTCCTCTCCTGCGCTGTCCCTCCACCCTCCCAAGCATGATGACCCTCTCTAAGGACTGGTCTCTCCTCACAACATGTCCAAAGTATGTTAGACGGAGCCTCAGAATCCTTGCCTCCAAGGAGCCACCCGGTTTAACCCTTTCCAGGACAGTGGATTCAAACTGCCTGTCTTTGGGTTGGCAGTGTGACACTATTTACGAGGCCACCAGTGCTCCCTATACAATGTTATTGTTGTTGTTAAGTGCCATCAAGTGGACTACAATTCAGAGTGACACTATGAACAATGGCTCTGAGCTTTGCCCTATCCTGAACCAACCACATTGTTCCAACACATCTGATCCCATTGCCACAGTCACTCTGTCAATCCATCTCACTCAGAATCTTCCTCTCTTGCACTGACTTTCTACCCTTCCAAGCATAATGTCCTTCTCCCAGGACCGATCCCTCCTGACAACATGCTCAAACTACATGAGACAGAGTTTCCAAATCCTTACCTCCATATATAATCTGGTTCCATCCTCTCCAGGACAAACCTGTTTATTCTCGTGGCAGTCCATGGTATATTCAGTACTCTTTTCCAGCACCACAGCTCAAAGGCATTTCTTTTTCTTCTGTCATCCTTAGTCATTGTCCAGCTCTCAGAAGCAACACAAGCGATTGAGAAAACCATGACCTGAATCGGGTACACCTTAGACTTTAGACTGACAATGTTTTTCTTTAGGACTCCGGGGAGGTCATTGACAGCAGATTTCCCCAAAGCAACTCATCTTTTGATTTCCTGATTGCCAGTGTCAATGGTGTTGTGAATCCAAGCAAGAGAAAATTATTAACAGCTTCAATATTATGCATGATGCTGCCTATTGACCAGTGATAATGATTTTTGGTTTTTTTTTTTTTATGTTGAGATGAAATCCATATTGAAGGTGGTAGGCCTTGATCCTCTGGAGCAAACACTTCAAGTTCTCCACAGTTTCAGGAAGCAAGGTTGTATCATCTACATACTGCAGGTTATGGGAGTCTTCCTCCACTCTCCCCTTCCTTCTTAATCCTGTAACCACTAATAGATTTGTCTCTACACATCTGCGTAATCTATACATTTTATATGCATAGGATAATGTATTTGTCCTTCTGTTACTGACTTATTTCACTCAGCAGAATATATTCAAGGTACATCTACATGTACAAGGACTTAAAATTCTCTCCTTGGCTGAGTAATAATACCCCACTGGATGTTTTTCTAGTGGGATACTGAAGTTGTTTCCCCTCGTGGCTGTTGTAAATAGTGTGGCAATGAACAGTGATTTCTTCTATTACATATCCTATGGTGAACTCGTTAGGTGGTATAGTAATTATATGTTTAACTAGCTTAGCATTTTGTGGACACTCCAAACTGTTTTCCACAAGGACAATCCCACCAACAGAGGATGAAGGTTCCAAATTTCCCACATCGTCTCTGACACCTGGGGGGTTGGGTTATTGTCGGTGGTGCTGTTTTGTGGGGTTTTTTCAAATTTTCTTTTTATATCACAGCCATCTTAGTGAGGGGTGGCTCATTCTGGTTTCAATTTGCATTTTACCAGTGACTGATGAAGGAGCTCTGATGGTTTAGTGGGTAGGGCATTACATTGTTAACCTAAATACCCCACCTCTCTGGTAGTTCAAATCTACCAGCAGCTTATGAAGAGAAAGATGAGCAATATCCTCCCCTGAAACAGCCTCTGAAACCCAGTGAATTGTCACGAGTTGTTTTTTTAGTGGTGCATACATTAAGCATCTTTTCATATGCTTTTCAGCCCTTATATATTACCTCCCCCCCCCCCTTTCTGGTGAAATGCTTATTCAATTTGCTTGTTTCTCAATAGGTTTAATCCATTTTACACACACGCACACACACAGTACACACTCTCTCTCTCTCCACCCCCCCATCCCTCTCTCTCCTCCCCCCTCCCCCATGCTCTGGGCCTCGGTTCTCAGAACAGGAAGTGCTTTGGAAACACAGCAGCGGGTGTATTCTGCAGTTTCTCTCCTCCCTCTCCTTCCCTCCTGAATCTGACACATGAATGGAACCAGGGGAAGAGCAGTGCTGTGAGAGCTGCGGGCTTTTGTCGCAGAGCCAGCCAGCTTTTGGTGGGTGGGGGCCGAGTGGGCGCGATGCTTCCCGTCACCCTACAGTCTCCACTGTCATGTTCCCCCATGGTTACTTCACTCAGGCAAGAGAGGTCATTGCCAGAAACCTCTTCTTATCTTTCCCACTATTTACCAACACATTTTAACCTACTGGTGGGGGCGGAGGGGGGGAATCTGTGTTGGTTTGATAGTCATCATGAGTTTCACATCTCTCCCCAGAGCAGATTTTCAGACTACTTGAAATTCATGGCTGAGCATCATGATTCCTTAGACAAAAATTGGAATGATTAATTGGATCCTCTCTACGCCAGTCCAATCCGGGTTGTACAGAGTGAGTATTAGACGGGGCTGTCCTTGCTCTGCCATTGGCTGCAGCTGACTTTGAACTGCTTGTCCAGGGCTTCAGGCAGCGTCTTCACCTGCAGATTAAAAGAAGGAAAAAAAAAATCTAGCCTCTCCCTCACCCGGAACTCCTGGTTCCTAGGTCCTCTGCCCCTCCCCCATTCTTAGGAATGGCAGCTCTGTGTTAGGCTGTGTTTTGCTCAGAGGTGTGAGAAGAACCTTGTGGCCCGATGCTGCTGCTGATTCTACTAGTGACCCATTTTGGTGATGCCATCTGCAGCTACTGCTAAATTATTTCTTAGAATCTGGGCACGGGAGGTGGAATCTTAGA
Organism: Elephantulus edwardii; assembly: GCF_000299155.1. Taxonomy (NCBI): domain Eukaryota; kingdom Metazoa; phylum Chordata; class Mammalia; order Macroscelidea; family Macroscelididae; genus Elephantulus; species Elephantulus edwardii. Next base: position 3,574,124 of record NW_006399952.1, read on the forward strand.
AGCTGGGAAATATCCAAAGGGATGAGAACAGGTTTGTGAGAACCAACCAACCAACCAACCAACCAACCAACCAACCAACCAACCAACTCTTCTCAGTGCCATTCCTCTTAGGTGGTATAAAAATGCAACCAACTTCGCTGCTAACCTAAAGACTAAAGGTTTGTGTCCTCCCAGGGGTGCCTCGGCAGAAAGGCATGGTGATCTACTTTTAAAAATTAGGTGTTTTCGGGGAGCTCTGGTGGCCTAGTGGTAAGAAGCTGCACTGCAATCCCAGAGGAACACGGTTCGAATCCACCAGACGCTCTGCCGGAGAAGGAGGCGCAATATCCTCCTGTACCAGTCAGATCTGGTTTGACGGTACACGCACACAAAATAATAAATAAATAAATAAATAAAAATTAGGTGTTGAAAACCCCAAGGTGCACAGTTCTCTGTGCATGCACGTGGGATCTCCATGAGCTGCTGTTGTTATGTTCCATGAGTCTCTGAACTCTATCTTGAGCCACTGTAATTGTTTCTGACACACCTCATTACCCTAGTCACTGTGTCAATCCATCTCATCCAGGGTCATCCTCTCCTTCATTGTCCCTCCACCCTTCCAAGCATGACGCTATTCTCCAAGGATGGGTACCTCTGGGCGACATGCCCAAAATATGTGAGAGGAGCTTCACAATCCTTGCTTCCAAGGAGCAGCTTGGTTTCACCCTCCCTAGGACACACCTGTTTATTCTCTTGGCGCCCTCTGGTATGTTCAAGACTCTTCTTCAGCACCACAACTCGAAGGCATCTATTCTTCTTCTGTCATCCTTAGTCATTGTCCAGCTCTTTGATGCACAGAATTCCTCACTCGATGACATTGGATTGGTGGCTTGAGATTGGTCATAGAAAAACTACTCAGGTCACAGAAATCAACAAGGAGTCCAAGTCAGAGCCTTTCTTCCTTCCTCCTCCCTCCCATCCTTGCTTTCCCACAGCTCCAGTTTCTGGCACACAACTGGAAATAGCCTTTTAAAAAAAAGACAGCCTCCTTGGCAATTAAAATACCCTCCCTCCTGACCTCCCATTCTACAAGTTCCTGGTGCGAATGCAAATAAAACAAAAGTGAATCACACAGTTTGTTTGGAAGAAACGTCTTTCTTTCCATCCTTATTGACGCCTTCCATTATTAGAATATCAGTTGGACTCCATGCAGCAGTGTTCACAGCCTCCCCTGCCATCAGAAGTATGGTTTCTTTCTTGTTCATCGACTTCTCTGTGGTTTTATATCTAATAAACCTCGTGATCCAACAAGTAGGGCTATTGGTTCACAGCAGTTTCCAAACCCCTGGAGAAAGTGTTAAACATGCAGGTTCTGGGGCCCAGCCTCTAAGCCACTCAGCCCCTGAATCTGCCCTAGGAATCTGTTGTGTTTCAAGGATAAGCTCTCATTGAGGGGAGTCTGGTAGAAGCTCTCGGCTCTGGGTTGGACTGCCATTTAGAAACCACATTTACCATAGCCTCAAATAAGCTGTGCTCCAGTGTAACAGCGTCCAAAGAAGCCAACCGGGGAGGGCTCACCCTGCCAGTTCCTCCGTCCTCGGGTGACTGACAACACGAGGGCCCCTGCCCTGTCATCCTGCGGCGCGCATGGCATCAGGGGTGTCTGCCCAGATTACCTTGGAACGCAAAGGCGGGCTGAGGTGCGAGAAGGGGTGAGCTAATTAACTGCCTCGTGAAAAGCCTAATTACACGTCATTTTCTCATTTGTTGTTTTCAAAGGAAGCGCTCAGGCTGGCCGAGAGAGCTCAGCTGCACCCAATCAAAGGTCAGACCCCCCTAAAGATTGCGTGACTCACAGCGACACCCCACCCCCACGCGGATGGAGAGTGGGCGTCTCCCATCTTGGCAGCTCCCAAACTTGGGGATGCAAATGAGTCACCTGGGGAGCTTGTTAGAACCCTAATTCCGGTGGCTCCTGCCCAGCCCCCGACCCGCACCCCCCTGCGGCTGTAGGCTCGGGGCGGGGTATGAAGCGCCCCTCTCTTTTATCAGCTCTCCTGCTGAATTGATTTGAATTTGTTTCATTTCCCGCCCCCCACCGAAGCTGAAAAGGATTGCCTAGAATGTCTGCTCCTAAGGATCTTCTTCCCTAAAGGAATTCCCCTGGAGGAACTGTGAATCAGCTTTCCCCCCCTCACCCCTCCTTCACTTTAAAAAAAAAATAATAAACAATGTGTTTCAGAAATCAAAGCCTACATACAAAGGGCAAAGTGGAGGAGGCCAGGGGCCATCTGGCTGGCCACGCTGCCCCTCGGAAGGGACTCGTACGTGCAGAGTGGCCTTTGGGGGGTGTCCCCAAGCAGGTGGGCTGTTCTCGCCAAGAAAAGGAGGGGTGGCAGAGAGCCCCTCCTAACAGCTGGATGGGACGTTGCCCCATCAGGCTTCATTGGCGTGGCTTCTTTGTGGGGTAATGACCGAATTAAATGTTTTAATTACCGAAATTACAGCAGCATTTTTTCGAAGGAAGAAGCATCATTAGAAGATAGTACCCACTCCCCAGAAAGTGGGACTGCTTTCCTACCAGGGAAAGGGGGGGCTGGGGCTGGAGGAATCCATTTTCCTTTTATTAGCAAACCGACTGGCGAAATAAAAGAATAGGATTGACACGTATTCCCAGCCAGCTGTGACTTAATGAGCGCGATTCAAAGCTGGAACCTGCTAGCCACATCCATATTAATATGGCTGTGGAGCAGCGGGTGGGAGGGGGCCACACAGAGAAAGACGCGAGGCGCCGTTCCGAGGATTGAAAATGAATTTTAAATTGTGGTTAAAATGGCTAATGCGGGTGCGCGGACTGTTTTGCAGGCCAGCTGTCGGCCTCCCCACCTGGCAACAATGCCCTTGGCAGGGAGGCAGGCTGGCCCCGGGCAGGCCAGGGACGGCTTTCACACAGCTCAGCAGTGTCCTGCGAGCCCTTGGTCCCCGGGGACAGGTCAGCAGGTTTAGCTGCCCAAGTGTGTGTCTGCCTTCTGCTCCCGGTTGTCAGATCGATCGATCCAACCCCGAGTCCCAGCGCCTGGCAGGCCCTCGTCTCCCACTCCAGCACTTTTATCTTGAATTGTTGCATAACCATCAAAGTCACCAGGATCATAATAGTCTTTGTGATTCTGACTCTCCCAGTTGCGAGCACATGAAAGACTCAAAATGTCTTGTTTGAACATTTTGAGAGACTAAAAATAAAAGGGGCTGGGTAAGCTAGCAGCGTTCCTAAGTACCAGGCAAGGGGCGAACAGACAAAGGAAATGAAGCTTGAAGAGAATCCCTGGTGTGTGCATTTTGGCTTTCAATATGAAGTAGCCACCTGGCCCTGCGGGGAAGGGGGCCCCTGGGCAGATGAAGGGTTCCTGTAGTACCAGGTGGGCGGAGGCTTGGTACTGCAACAGGGCATGAATAATTTCAAAACGAAGAAGTTTTTTCATTCCCCTGAACTCTGTGTTGCTCTGGGAAGAAATCCTGCCTCCCCCACTTATAATAGTTTCCGTATTCAACCCGGGCTGTGTGCCTCAATGCCATCGTCTGGAAAATGGGGATACAATACTAACCTCATTGGGCATCTAAGAGTGAAAGTAGAAAATGCACATAAAGGCTTCCATGTGGGTACCTGGCAGAGGGTAAGCCCTCGGTCAGTTACTGTATGTCTCTGACAAGGTGCTCAATGGCACGGTATTTCTACACTCTTCTTTAGTTAAAAGCATCTCTCAGCACCATGTCAGGCACTGGGAAATCATCATTGCAGTTTGCACTTTCTCTTAAAATTCTAACATAGTTGTGATACCTTTAGGGGAAAAGACACAATGACTTCTGCCTTCATACAATGCTTACTCTTCTTATAATCATCACTCTGGGTGAGGAATGTGTCCCCATGGGTCATCCCTAAAGCCAGGAGAGGGCACTAATTGTCACCATCATTATTGACTGTGATTATAAACCCACCAATAGGTCAATAGAGTCAGCACAGAAGTGACCTAGCCCTGAACAAATAAGACTGATTCTTCTAATTCATTTACCAGTTTTGTATAACAAACTTTTATAGCTTTGGTTCTTTTGCTTTTATTTTTCATAAATAGCTTCTTTGGTTCCACAGCACTCCTCTGAAGTGTTGCCATTATCCTCATTTTACAGATAAGGGAAGCTAAGGCATCATGGAGTTTAAGCAATTTGCCTGAGGCCACACAGCTAGCAGTAGATGGCAGAGCTGGGATTCCAATCCAAGGGATTGGAATCTGGAACATTTGTTATAATGACTTTATTAATTGTCTATGAACATTGTAACACAGACACACAGTCAAATACTTTTAGATCCCCTTTCAGATTTGAGCACTGTGGAGACCGCCACAGAGCAAATTAATGCTGTTACATTCAATTTGTTTTTTAAATTAACAAATGTTTCCCTAGTATATACAAGATTACGTACTTGAGTTTTTGAAGTATGCATAGAAGTTGAAGTTGTCGGCTGCTACCTAGAAGCTCACTGGTAGTTGGGCCCACTAGCTGTTCCACAGGAGAAAGATGTAGAAACTGGAAACCCCATTCTCGATTCAAAAACACATGGGGGGGAAAAAACATATGGGGCTTTCTGTTCTACCCCATAGGGTCACTATGAGTCAGCATTGACTGGATGACAGTGGTATGAACACTAAAGTAAAAACTGCAAAATCCAAAGCCTGTGTAAGGCAGAAATATGTCAGAGAACAAAAACTCAAATATTTGCTACTAAAATGAACACTCGACAAGTGGTGAGACTGAACCCCCTCAAAGGCAGAGCATCTACAAGGCCTGGACCAACAAGCCAGTTTGGGCTCTCACATGTTTCACGCTACTGTGCATACTTTTATGATCTCATAAAAGCAGCTGGTAGACTATCCATTTACTTAAAATCCACACCTCAACGGCACTGTGAGGAAAAGGGGTAGTGGGGTCTAGGAGTGAGTGGTGTAGTAACTACTGAGAGAATAGTACCTCAGGTGGAAGAAATACCCAACAATTATGTGTGTTACTTGATGGACTTTAGATTCACACTAAGATATAATGGCCGTTATATGAGAATGCTAATGATTGAATTTTTTAAACAAACAGTTTCCATTATTCTTCTTTCAATATCTTAGGTCAGTTTAACTGAACTTTGGGCATGTTGTAAGGAGGGACCAGTCCTTGGAGAGTAACATCGTGCTTGGGAGGGTGGAGGGATAGCATAAGTGAGGAAGACCTTGGATGAGGTGAATTGACTCAGTGGCTGGGGTAATGGAGGTAGGTGTGTCAAGGACAAAGGAGTTGGCTCAGGATAGAGCAGGGTTCAGAGCTGTTGAACATAGCAGCACATAACAACAAATTGAAGAGAATCCAGAGGTTGCAAAGCAAGGTTTACCATTGACCATCATTTATGTGGGAGTCCAAACTGATTCCATGTAACAGAAGCATACTACCGCAGAAGTTTGAGTCTGTCCTAAACCTAAAGGAACCTTTAAGGAACCCTAAACCTTTAAGGCACCTAACTCCAACAACTTCTTTTTAACCAGGATCCCCATACCCCCTACTTGATTATTAGACCCATTTGCCATTGAGTTGATCCCAGCTTCCCAGTAACACCTTTTGTGTCAGAGTTGAGCTGTCCTCTTTAGAGTTTCAATAGCTTGTTTTTCTGGAAGTAGATTACATGGACTTTATTCTGAGATGTCTCTGTTGCCACATCAGAACCAACTCATAGCTGACCCTCCACTGTAAAAATCACAAGGGAGGAGATTGCCTATCTTTCTACCCCAGAGCAGCCAGTGGATTTGAACTTCCTGCCTTAGAGTTGGCAGGACAACTTCTTACCCATGAGGCCACCAGAACTCCTTGAGGTGCTTTTAGGTGAAGTTAAACTTCCAACTCTTTGGTGAGTAGTGGAGCACCTTAACCATCCTCAGTCCTTAAGCTTCTTGAGTGCTGTCACCCACGTAGCTGGTTGTGACTCCGAGTGACCTCTCCATCAGGTTCCCCAAGCCTATAAATCTTAATGAGAGGAGATTGCTCATTGACCTTTCGATTCACAGTGCAACTTGTAACATACTACCCCACGGAGAGCTGACCTGAGTACTATAAGTAGTGAATATTGTCACCTGGCATAAAGTAAATATTTTTATACACATATGAAGTGTAAAATATATGTATATATACACACACACAGAGCTGTGGTGCTGGAGAAGAGTATTGAGGGTACCATGGACTGCTAGGAAAACAAACAGATTCACCCTGGAAAGGGTTAAACCGGGCTGCTTCTTGGAGGCAAGGATTCTGCGGCTCCGTCTAACATACTTTGGACATGTTGTAAGGAGAGACAGGTCCTTGGAGAGGGACATCATGCTTGGTAGGGTGGAGGGACAGCGCAGGAGGTGGATTGATTCTGTGACTGGGGTAATCGGGATGGGAGTGTCAGAGACAGTGTGATTGGCACAGGACAGAGCAGAGTTTAGGGCTGTTGTACATAGGATCGCTATGAGTCACAAGCGACTTGACGGCACATAACAACAATACACACACACATTTGTTGTTAGAGGTTGTTGAGCCAGTTCTGAACCATGATGAACTTGCATACAACAGGATAAATAGTGTCCACTCTTGTGACATTTTCCTTTTTTTTATGGTTATGGTTATGGTTAGGGTTAGGGTTAGGGTTAGGGTTAGGGTTAGGGCTATGTTTAGGGCTAGGCCTAGGCCCTGGTCTGCATCTGGATTTAGGGTTAGGGTTCGGGTGAGAGTTAGGGTCAAAATTAGGGTAAGTTTAGGGCTTGGACTAGACCTAGGTCTCCATCTAGAGTTATGGATAGGGTTAGGGTGAGGTTTAGGGTTAGGGTTAGGGTTAGGGTTAGGGTTAGGGATAGGTTAGGGCTAGAATTTCTTGTGACATTTTCAGAATAATTGCTACACTTTAACCTGCTGTTGAAGCCACTGGGTCGCTCTGTCTCACTGAGGATAATTATCTTGTTCATTCAGCCTCTCCTTTACCAAGTATGATACCTTCTTTCTTCAAAGACTGGTCCTTCCCGATAACATGTCCAAAGTACATAAGATGATATCTTACCATTCTTACTCTTTTTTGAAAAATTTTTTTTAATTAATTGTGTGTGTGTGTGTGTGTGTGTGTGTGTGTGTGTGTGTGTACCGTCAAATCGGATCTGACAGGTACAGGAGGAGATTGTCCCTCCTTCTCCAGCAGAACATCATCTGGTGGATACCATTCTTGCTCTTAAGGAACATTCTGGTTGTGCGTCCTCAAAGAGAGATTTGTTTGTTCTTCTGGAAGTCCAGGGTCTGATCGATATCTTCAATAGTACCATAATTCAAAAGAATAAATTCTTGCTTCCTTATTCCTTGTTCCGTGTACAGTTTTTAGAAGCATATAAATTGTTATGCGTTGTTGACTTGGATCTGACTCCTGATTGACCCTCCAGTGAGTTTTCAGAGGCTGTAAATCTTACAAGGGGAGATTGCTCTTCTTTCTCCCATGGAGGGCTGGTGGGTTCAGCTTGCATGCTTTGGGCTTGGCAGTGCAACTCCTTAGCACTGGGCCACCAGAGAGTGATTGGAAATGGCTTGGCTTGGGTGAAATGCACCCTAGTTCTCAAAATCATGTCTTCACTTTTTAGCATTTTACCCATTTGTGACCCAATTCTTTTCTGTTTTGAATGTTCTACTGACATGTGTTTTCTGTAATGAAAGATTATATGGGACATAACAATGAAAAAAATTATTTCTTTAAATTTGGGGATAGGATTTTATGGGACTCTTTTGTTACTCTAGACTTATAGTTACGGGAAAGAGATTGATTGTGTAGGACACATGTATCTTTCTGGACTCCAGGGGTAAAATTAGGGTGATACATATGTCCTTCTGATCTCTCCAGTGTCTTTAAGATTCCTTGATAGGTGAATACAATTTGTGGTTCTTGTTTTTTTTTAATTTGTTTTTTTATTATTATTTTTGTGTGTGTACCGTCAAATTGGATCTGACTGGTACAGGAGGAGATTGTCCCTCCTTCCCCGGCGGAGCATCTGGTGGATTTGAACTGTGCACCTCTGGGATTGCAGTGCAGCTTCTTGCCACTAGGCCACCAGAGCTCCCCTTGTGGTTCTTGTTTTGTGCCAGCAATTTGACTATGACTCATAGAGATCCTGTGAATAATGGATCTGAACTCTGCCTTATTCTGTGCTATCTTCACCCTCTCTGACACATTTGAGCCCATTCTTACAGTTACTGTGTCACTCCATCTCAATGAGTCTTCCTTAACCTTTCCAAGCAAGATGTCCTTCTCTATGGAGTAAGCCCTCCTAACAATAAGCCCAAAGTATGTGAGACAGAGTTTCACCATCCTTGCCTCCTAAGAGCACCCTGGATTCACTTGCTCTAGGACAAACCTGTTTGTTCTCTTGGCAGTCCAAGGGATATTCAGTACTCGTCACTGTATTACGCTACCTGGTTGAAGGTCTTCCTCTCCTTTGCCATTCCCTCCTCCTTTCCAAGCCATAGCCTGTCCTAGCTACATGCCCAAAGTATGTGTCTACAAATGTGGTATTTATGAGAAAGAAAGAAAGGCAACTTTATAATAATGCACAGAACCCAGAAATATGTTGAAAAGACCTATTTCCCAGGTAAAACGAAAACAGCGAAACTAAAAAAAAATCACAATGTCCCAGCTTTACACTTTATCTTGTATAAATAGTAACTGAGGCATACACCCATTTCTCCCATGTCAAACAGCTGAGTAGTTTCACTATTAAAGGCTACACAGGTTTCAGTGGGAAATGCCAGAAGAGGAAAACGTAGGTGGGTGTTATAAGCCCCATGGGTCATGAAAGGTTAAAGAGGTCTTTTACTCAACAATGTGTTAGATTTCCTAATTGCTGCTTCCATGACTATTATTTGTAGATCTAAAATAAGATAAAATCCCTGCCAACTTTCACTTTTTCTTCATTTATCATGTCACATATTGACACAATTGTGAGGATTTCTGTTTTCTGTGTGCTGAGGTGTACTGCCTCCTGAAGCCTGTATTCTGATCATCATCAATAAGTGTATCATGTCCTAACACTCTCAGCAAGCTAAGTTGTATCCTCTGGATATCACAGGTTGTGAATGAGTCTTCTCTTCATCCTAATGCCACATTCCTCTTTATATATAGTCAAACTTCTTAGATTATTTGCTAAGCATACAATTTGTATCATGGTAAAGGATATACCCTGACACACTTCTTTCCTGATTTTCTTAGCCATGTGGTAGCCCCTTGTTCTGTTCAAATGACTGTCTCTTGGTCTATATATAGGTTCCGTATGGACACAATAAAGTGTTCGGGAATTCTCATTCTTTGCAATACCATCAGTAATTTATTTTGATCCACACAGTTGAGTACCTTTGCATAGTCAGTGAAATACAGGTAAATAAATATCTTTCTGGTATTCTCTGCTTTCAGTCAAGATCTATCTGAAGTTAGCAGTAATGTACAAATAGCTTACATGTATATGTGTGTGTGTATATAGAAGCCTTGGTGGTGCATTGATTAAGTGCTTTTATACTATCTGAAAACCTAGCTTTTTTTAAATTCGCCAGTTACGCTGCAGGAGAAAAATGAGCCCATCTACTTACATAAAGATTTATAAACCTGGAAACGCCAATGGATGATGTTGTTTATTCTGTCCTGTGGGGTCACTAAGAGTTAGAGTCACCTTGATGGCCATGAGTTTGTGTGTGTGTGTGTGTGTGTGTGTGTGTGTGTGTGTGCTTGCATGCTTGTATAGAGATAGTTTTACATATTAATTTTAGCAAATTCATTAAGAAGCAAGTCTGTTTTGTTTTCTTCTCTCAAGCAATAAAGGTTGTTTCTGAAAGTTATAGAACAGTGTTTCTTGAAATAGTTCCTAATTCATTTCCCAAGAGTTGCTTTTAATAATAGGACACTTGCTTGAGAAATGGTGTATTGATTTTTGTCCAAAAGTTCCTTTTATACCTGCATGGATCCATCATGACCTGAATCCTGCGTCTTCAGCACTTAAATACATACATAGTCTGACAAAGTGATACTTGACATAACAGATGTCTGCTCGTGGCTTCCCAAACTCATCAGTTATATTAGCATGTTTTATGCTTAGAAAGGGGTAGCCTGTATCAAATGAGCACTGCGAAATGTTTTTTATCACTGAGTGTATTGTCTTTGGATACTTTTACTTACTAAATGTTTATGCTAGTATAACATTGCAGAGGACACGTCAAAGGCAAGCATCAGAATTCCATTGTCAGTCTCCAGAATGAGCCTCCAACTTAACCAGCTTGCACGAGCCAGAACATCACCTAGTAACCCATTTTCACACTTGTCAACTGGCATCAATACACTTTATTTCTATTTACTCTTATCTAATCTAAAATGAAATTTGTTTTTATTCCATAAAAAGAAAAAAAAAAGCAAGGGTTTTTGAGTTGGTCACATTTCCCTACCGAAGGCAACCCCAGTGCTGTAGTGCTGTAGTGACACCCTCTCTAGGCTCTGGAAACTGTTCCTCCCTGTCCTTCTAGCTGAAAGGTACCAGTATGCCCAGGGCACTGCCTCGTTAGTATTGTTAGGGTCAGGTGAGTCGACGATGACGCATTGTCCCACTTGCCCTGCCCTGCGTCCTCCTCACAATCTCCATCATGCCCAAACCCACTGTCGTAGTCACTGTGTCAGTCATTCTCAAGGAACACTGCATTCCTCCTGGAGTTTCCTTAAACACAGCTCAGATCTGTATAAATCATCCTTTTATTAGACATCCTGCCATAACCCAGTTTCATTGGGCCATCTGTCTCCTGTCAGGACCCTGACTAATGTAGGCAGAATGTATCAAAACCCTTTTTAACTCTATATTTAACTCTAAGTAGTGTTTAACTCTATATTTAACTCCTTTAATATTTGTGCAATGACCCTAAAGACATTTCATAAGAAAAAGTCATTACCCTGGAGGACATCATGCTGAGTGAAATATCTCAGTCACACAGGGACAAATACTGCATGGTGCCACTGTTGTAAAACAGGACTGACATCAGAGTTGAGGGGAGACTGAGAAAGATGGGTTCAATAAAGTATACTGCATTGAAATAGATGAGGGAGAGAACTGTTTAAAAGGGATATGTGATTAGGTATTATTGTCATGACAGGAGTCCAGAACGAAGGCTACATAGTGAAGTGGACCTGGGGAGGGTTTGTAAAACAATGAAAGAATTTTTCTTTTACTTTTCAAAGAGAAGAGTGTACTTGGGAGGGAAGGGTGGCAGTGAGAAAAGTGCAACAATGAATGAATGGAAATCCAAAGTCTGTAAATTTTCATTAAAATTAATAATAATAAAAATTTTAAAAGTCATTAATAGCAT
>NW_006399952.1:3586735-3609701 GCF_000299155.1 Elephantulus edwardii
ATTTTAAAATATTATTATTGGGATGTTGTTGTTGTTATATGCTATTGAGTTGCCTGCAAATCATAGCGACCCTATGTACAACAACAGCTCTAAACTCTGCCCTATCCTGTGCCAATCTTATTGTCTCCGACACACCTACCTCCATTACCCCAGATGGATTGATTACTAAATCAATCCATCTCATTGAGGGTCTTCTCTCCTGCCCTGTCCCTCCACCCTCCCAAGCATGATGTCCCTCTCCAAGGACTGATCCCACCTTGCAACATGTCCAAAGTATGTCAGACAAAGCTTCAGAATCCTTGCCTCTAAAAAGCAGCCTGGCTTCACCATCTCCAGACTGAACCTGTTTGTTCTTCTAGCAGTCCATGGTGTATTCAATATTCTTCCCAGCACCACAGTTCAAAGGCATCAACTCTCCTATCATCCCTAGTCATTGTCCAGCTCTCTGATGCATAGGAAGCAATTGCAAAGACCATTGCCTGTATCAGGTGCACCTTAGTCTTCAGACTGACATCATAGCTCTTCAGTACCTTGGAGAGGTCTCTAACAGCAGACTTTCCCAATGCAATTTGTCTTTTAATTTCCTGTCTGCTGGTACCAAGAGTGTTGATTGTAGAGCCAAGCAAACTGAAGCTGTCAGCAATCTCAACCTCTGCACTATCTATCATGATGCTGCCAATCGGCCCAGTGGTGAAAATCTTTGTTTTCTTAATATTGAGCTTCAATCCATATTGAAGGCAGCAAGCGCTTCAGGTCCTCCTCAGTTTCAGCAAGCAGGTTTGTGTCATCTGCATCATTCAGATTGTTGATGAGTCTACCTCCAATCCTGATGCCACACTTCTCCTCCTGGAGCCCAGCCTCCTGGATAATCTGTTCTGCATATAGATTGAAAAGATATGGAGATAGAACTCTTAATTGATGCACACCCTTCCCAATACATACTATATTCTTAAATTTAAAAGTTCACAAAATTGTGTAATATATTAAAAAATGTTAAATTATGTGCAAGGGTCAGAGTGAGTGAAGTTCTTATTCATCTCAGAAGCTTTTCAAAGTTTACATGAAATAAGATAAGTTATGTTGTTGTTGTTGTTGTTGTTAAGTGTCTTCGAGTCACAGGCGACTCATAGCGACCCTATGAAGGAGAGTTGTAGACGCTTGGGTGCCTTTCATCCTCTCTCCAGGTTCATAGGGTTTCCGGAGGCAAGCTATTATGGAAGTGGATGCTACTCCTCCTTCCAAAAGATAAGCTATACACACACCAAAAAAGTATATATATTTAATGCATTCCTATGTTGCTGTTAGATGTTATTGAACTGTTTCAACTTCCTGGATGTGCTTACTTGGTTATGCCAAGAAATCTGGAGGATAGCTATCTGGATAATCGACTGGAAGAGATCCGTATTTGTTCCTATTCCCATTTAAAAAAAAGGTAATCCAACAGAATGTGGAAGTTATCAAAGTCTAGCATTAATAACACATGCAAGCAACATATAGCAAGAGATAAGATAAACATAAAAGACTATTTCCCAGACTTGAAGGCAGGCAATAGTTCACTAAGACTTAATGTTTGAGAAATGCTTAGAAATAGTGCCTGGTACACAGTAAGTGCTATTAAAGTTGTATTAGTTTTTATTTATAAATAAAAATTATAGGGAGGGTGAAAAAAAAGAATTATTTTCTGCACCCTCATGCAGACGCTGGAGCAGCCAATTTTGGTTTTAAATTTCATGTTTTTCTCTACAATTATATCTAAAATACCAGAAGACTTTTTTAAAATGTTGGAGGTGGAGCTTATACCCAACTTCAATTTTCTTTTTCTTTGTGCCTTTTAATTTTTTCCAAGTCTCACTCACTGACAATTTGTTATTTGTAATTATATAAAATATATTTTTCCCTAAAAAGAAAAGAGAGAATCCTTTCCCCTGTACTTTTACGATTAACCCCCCTCACCTCACCATCCCCCTACCAGTGACAAGCAGACCTCCTTAGACAGTGGGTGGATGTTAAAAATGAACAATTCTGTAGTTTGCATTTCAGAATAAACCTGTAATTATTTACTGCTATTCGGAATTGCAATTTCAGCATCTTGAAAATAAAGACAAAGAGAATCAAAGTGAGTGGTGTGATTCCTTCCTACCAACCATATTTTCCTTTTGAGCCCCCCAGAGTTTTAAAAGAGTCTACCCCCAGTATTAACTTAATCTTCCCAGAGTCTTCCAAGAGTCTTAAAATGAGGAGACTGGGGCTCACTTTTTCCACTGAGAGCAGAATTGAGCTGCTTTTACTTTAGTTTTAGTTTATTTTGTTAGCTTTCTACTTCCAGGAGAGTTTGCTCTGACCTAATTACAGGGGCTCTGCTATTTGTGGAAAGGTGAACATTAAGTAAAACTATGTGGATTCATTTTCTCTTCTCTCAACTACAGGCCTGGAGCTATGCATTTGTCCGAATTCGCCCATCTTGGTTCTCTATCGTGTGTGTCTCTTGGGTCCTTAGTAGCTTCATTCTTGTCTAGCTTAAATTGGGGTTTTGCATGAAACGGATCTTGAACAAGTGTGTTCATCTTTCTAAAACTTTGTTTCCTCATCTGTGAAGTCGAGATAAAAATACATCATGAGCCTTGCTGAGTTTCTGTATGAGTATTCAAAATACTGATGCAGGTAATGCAGCTGGCACATTGCACTTGGCACACAGCAGGTGCTCAATCAATAATCACTCACTCACACATTACTGTTGAGTCGGAACTGACTCATAGCTGACCCTCCAATGGGTTTTCAGACACTATAAATCACACTGGAGGGAGTTGCCCATCTCTCTCCTGTGGAGCAGTTAGTGGATTCGAACCACCTGCCTTTGAGTTGGCAGCACATCTACTTAACTAGTAGGCCACCAAAATTCCCTCAATCAATAACAGAATCTTAGTAATGACTGCTATCAAGTGAGTATTTAGATAAAACCAGTTCCTGGGCTAAACTAGACCTGTAAGTACTTGACTCACATAATCCCTCCCCTGTGCCTCTGAAGGGAACAATGTGCCATTTTACAGAAGTATCAAAGCCTAGAGGAGCTGGTAGTTCCAGAACTTAACCACAGGTCTGTGTTGCTCCATAGCCCATGTCCTGGTCCACTGCACTTGACTGCCCCACTGTTCACTGTCTTTGTACTTTGCACCACTTTGCAGCCTGAACCGAGAGCCCCCACTGTCAGCACTCACCACATTTTGCACTTTGGCCTAAAGCTGTGTTTGGGGATCTTTGGTGAAAACAATTAGCAATGGAGAAGGAGCCCAAATTGGTTGCCAAGGACTTGAAATTAACCCAGGGTGACCCATGTATTCACAGTAAAACTACACTCCATCAAGTTTTCAAAGTTGTTATCATTCCTCTTGGGGAGCCTATAGGTCAGGTGGAACCCCCAATCTTTTGGCTAGTTAAGCACTTACTTGTTTGTGTCATCTAGAGAAAGAAAGGAAGTTTCCACATCTGCATGCCTATCCTTGTGACCAGGCAGTGGCTTCGCCCCTGGTGAGTAATCTGAGACAGAGAGGGGAAGTCACAGAGCCTTTCGTATTCTCATCACATGGCATCACTTCTGCCACATCCTATTGGTTAGGAGTAAGTCGCTAAGTTCATTCCACAATAAAGCTCCCATGATAGACAAGGGAGGCGAGGAGTCTACCACTAAACCAAAACAGCCCTCACATTCACAAATATCTTGTGTTAACTTGGACCAGAAGCAGTCCTCAGAACAGATCAGGGAAACATTGCATGATTCAAAATCAGTAAAGGAGTGCATCAGGAATACATTCTGTCTCCATACCTTTTTAATCTGTATGCACAATAGATCATTCGGGAAGCAGGGCTTTATGAGGAGGAATGTGCCATCAGGATTGGAGGTAGACCTATCAACAACGTATGTTACGCAGATGACACACCTTGCTAGCTGAAACTGAGGAGGACCTGACGCACTTGCTGCAGAAGGTCAAGGACTATAGTCTTCAATATAGATTGAAGCTTAACATCAA
The DNA here is from genome assembly GCF_000299155.1 of Elephantulus edwardii. Classification (NCBI taxonomy): domain Eukaryota; kingdom Metazoa; phylum Chordata; class Mammalia; order Macroscelidea; family Macroscelididae; genus Elephantulus; species Elephantulus edwardii. The sequence goes on from NW_006399952.1 coordinate 3,590,761, forward strand.
GAAGACAAAGATTCTCACCTCTGGGCCAATTGGCAGCACCATGATAGATGGAGAAGAGATTGAGGTTGTTAACAATTACAACTTATTTGGCTCCACAATCAACACTCTTATCACCTGCAGTCAGGGACCTTTCCAAAGTGCTAAAAAGCAACAATGTCAGACCAGAGACTAAGGTGTACCTAACCCAGGCCATAATCTTCACAAGTACTTGTTATGCTTCAAAGAGGGACAATGACTAAAGATGACAGAAGAATTGATGCCTTTGAATGGTGGTACTGGAGAAGAGTCTTGAACATAACATGGACTGCCAAGAAAACAAACAGGTCTGTCTTGGAGAGGGCAAAACAAAGATTCTCCTTGGAGTCTTTTAGTTTGAAACTCCATCTCACATACTTTGGGGACGTGTCCAGGAGAGATAGGTCCTTGGAGAAGGACATTATGCTTGGAAGGGTGGAGGGACTGCACAGGAGAGGAAGACCCCGATGAGACAATGGAGGTTGATGTTTCGGAATTAGTGAGACTAGCTCAGGACAGAGCTGCTGTACGTAGAGTTGCTATGGGTAGCAGGCAACTAGACGGCACATAACAACAACAACAACAATAATGGCTTCTAATGAAGATTATGTGAGGAACTGATTTCCTGTCAGGGTTCATCAAGCACGAGACAGGGACCATACCTTCAAGCAGCAAGCCCACTCCAGACCCCTGCATTTCCCTACAGCTACATAAGCAGATGCTCAAGGAAGGCAGTGAGGAAAACTACAGCAATCTTGCCAGCAGCCTGTAAAGAAGAGTCAATCTTGAGGTGCTGTTACCAAGCACAATGTACCTGAGAATGCCCAGCCTGGGGAGGACAGGGCTGGTTCCCACAAAGACAGCATCCAGGCAGGAGGAAATTGTCTTCAGCTACTCTACCATGGGATCAGGGCTAGACAGGTACTCTTTGGGGTTAATTCTGCAATTAATTGTTTTGGAAAGAGCTGATCTTTTTATTTAGCCCCCCCCCCCGATAAAAACCTAAATTACTATTCTGCAATGTTGCCTTATGACAAACTATTTGCATTCAATTTCTATCAGGAATGGTAACTTGGGGTTGGGTGTATTTGAGAGCTTCAGGCTTCCTATATACACAGCCTGAAAATAAATTTCATGCCACCCAACTTCAGGCAGCCTGTATGCTTGATAGTGTTCAAATTCACCAGTGACTCTGAGGGAAAAAGAAGGACAGTCTCCACCCATCAAGATTTACAGCCTTGCAAACCCAGTGGGCTGTCACTGTAAGTCAGAATCACCTCAATGGTAGTAAATTTGAGTTTGGGGTACTTTATCACAGGTTACTAATGCTTGGCAAAGAGGATCTAGTACTAGAAAATTCCCAAAGGTCAAAGTAGTGAGTTACAATGATGTTTTTGCTATAAGGTCTAAATTTTCTTATTCCATGCTAAATTTTGATCAGGATTCAGGAAAGATAAGAGACTATTTCCATGGTGGGATTTGGGGATAGGTGGGGAAAGGTAACAGATAACTGGTGCATTTCTCAGGCTATGGATACACATTAAGGCTAATGTTTTAAAACACCTTGACTGCCTATTTTCAAAGGCTTCAGTCCAAAGGTCAATAAAAAAAAATCAAATGATGAGCAGAGGTTGAAACGGACCAATGCCACATTACCATTTGACCCGGAAGTGGATCCTATTTCTTGCCTGCTTTTCCCAGACATCTTGTGTTACCTGAATTCCCTAGAAGCTGAATTCTGTGAAAGTTGTTGTTGTCTATCATCAAGTCAGAATCAACATTTAAATGACCCTCCAGAGAGATTTCAGACTCGGTAAATCCTTTAAGAGGAGATTGCCTGTCTTTCTCCTGCAGAGCAGCTGGTGAATGGAATCATGTACCTCTGAGTTGGCACCATAACTCCTTACCACTAAGCAGTCTCAGCTCCCTACAGCCATCTACTTTGACCCTCACTACTGGCCCTTCTCTAAGTTGAACTCATTCTTCTGCCCCTTGGTTTAATCATTCACACCTTAAATAACATTCATACACATACCTTAAATACTGATGTGTCAACTGTTGCCATTTGGATTCTCCAACATCCAATGAAAATTGCCTTAAGCACCCTATTCCACATACCTAAGAAAATTCAATGTCTTCCTAAAGACTTCTGTAAGTTCTCAGGAATCTGAGTCTCAAGTTAGCTCTTGCTCTGACCTGCTGCCGTGAATTAGTTCATTTGAGGTTAACTTGGCTGTTTTGTATCATTTCAAACTAAACGTGAGGAGACCCAGCCAATTTCCGTGTTCTCCATAAATTCACACTGGCTTGCCGTCACATCTGCCCCATGAAACGGTTGCAGTTGAGGCAATTCTGACATAGAGTAAGTTTATGAGTTAGTATCCACACTGTAATTTATTTTGAACAAAATTTCAGAAAGAGGTAAGAATTTACATTACAAAATATTGGACAACTTAAACGTGAATGTTAGCTATCCTTTAAAAAAAGTTACTATGAGTCAATTCCAACTCGTGGTGGGAGGGAGCTTGGGGGAAGTCGATCTTCCAGTTGACAGTCAAACACTGAGTGAAGCATTTGCATCACCTACAACTCCTTTAAGCCCAGAGGCCTGAGTTAAGGATTAGTGATCGCTCTTGATCAGAATCCACCATTCATTTCGATCACTCTCTTGACCTCATCTTTTTAAACTTTCTGTTGTGATTTCATTGAAAGTTTACAGAACAAATTGGCATTCCATTCAACAACTTATGCATATTTTGTTTTCTGATGCTGATGATAATTCCCAATTATGTCATTACTTTTTCCATTCTCTGGGTGTCTAAGGTTTATGATTCAAAAATGTCTTCCCTAGCAAATGATTGTTTCTTTTATGCAGAAGTATTTATTGCATTAAGGAGAGAGTGTTATGGTTGGGATACAAGCCCCATCTTCTACAGGCTTATATAAGCTCATGGGACCCCAGTGCTAGCAATCTTTTTTGGGGACACCTTTCTTCAACAGATGGTCTACAACATTCACCAGTTTCTGCAAAACTGGCCTGCATACCTATAGTCACATGAGTCATGCCCCTGATGGGTCTGAATCCCTGGGAGACTTTCCAGTGAACCACCAAACACAGGGCCACAGAGGAGCTAGGAAACTGGACAAAGAGGGGGTGCTGTTGATGTCAGAAGTCATAGAGTTATAGAGCAGGTCAAGCATTTGTTGACTCAACACTTCAACTTGCCTGCAACTAATCTTAGCAGAACAGATTATGAATACACATTCCTCCCCTATTGTTCTTGTTTTCATTCATCTTTCTAGCCTCTAACTTCGTGCTCTCTGAGCTTTGTCTCTGGTAAATGCTGCCCTTGTGATTTGTACAGTTGATTGTTCTAAGGATTGAGTACCTCTGTGGTATTAGTGTTGACCCTCTAGAACTGTCTATTGTTTGACAGAAAGTTATGCCAAAGGGTGAGTTCATTTTCTGTCTCAGAGTAGGTAGGTATGGCCATAGTCATTGAGGATTCCACCAACCTCTATCAAGTGAATACATCTGCCCATTTTTATGGTTTTGGGTTCAGTTCTACATTTATCTCTGAACCTCTCTAGAATCCTCTGTCATGATCGTTTTTTCAGAGCAGTCAATGGAGTTGCTGGGCACCATTTAGTTCTTCTGGTCTCAGGGACATAGAAGTTGAGGTTCCTAAGCCCCACAGAGTGCTTCCATGCACCTTTAACTTCTTCTGTCTTCTTTACCTCACACAGAGACTCTTTGGCATTCTTGTGGCACTGGGTTTGTACATCCCTTCTGGTCGAGTATACGACACAAAGCTTAAACAAGCCACTGCAGGAGCCCATAGTTTGGAGGGAACAATAGACAAAAGAATGATCCAAGGAAGCTAAGAGTCAGGTGGAGGGAGAACAAAGAGGTAAATCAGCCAAGTTCAAGGTCAGGAATGTGATCCTACTGCCAAAGTTGTCAGCCCAGAACACCAGCATGTAGGTCTTCAGTCAGTCATCAGATGTCAGTTTTACCACATGCAGCTTTAAGGCTTGGGGCTTTTACATTGTTTTCATAATTTCAGCTTAAGTGAAATCAGGGAAGTCAAATCACTAAGAGATAAGGAACTTATTAGAGGAAACAGACCTTACACAATGTGGGGAGGAACTGGGGAAGTAAAAGCCCAGAGAGGGGAGCTGGAGAGTCATGGAAAAGTGACAAAAAAGCCCTGGGATCTGGATCCCAGGCATGTCTGGCCGCTGGAGCTAGACTGGGAGGGTAGCTGGTGTGAAAGCCCAGGATGGGGTGTTGGCTCTTCATAACTATCGCCTCTGTGAGTTCACAGCAGCGCATCCGGGGGTAGGCCTGGGCTGCTGTTGTTGGCAGAGCAAGCAGACAGGAAGAGAGCTGGAAGCAGAATGGGGAGGAATGAAGGCAAACTGGAACCTGCTGGCACCTTGGCGTCTGCGTCTGTGTCTGCCTCACCACCTCTGACCAACAGAGGCCTTCAGACTGTACGGACGCCTGCTTCACTTCTGTTTCTTAAAGTGCACACAACTTCGCTTTGACTGTCTCTAAGCCAGAGTCTTACAGTGAAAGGAATTCTAGGAAACATAGTCCCCAGAATCTAGCACAACAATCATTTTAAACCTCAGTATTCATTATAAGGTGCATAAATGGCATTAATATATTTCTTCGAAAAATACTGAAAAGCTAAGTAATCAGAGATCTGGGTGAATCCACTCACTGCCAGCAGGTGGATTGTGACTCATAGTAACACTGTAGGGCAGGGTAGAACTGCCCATTATGTGGATTTCCAAGGCTGACAGCTTCAGAGAACTAGACTGCTTCTCATTGTCCTCCAAGAGGCTGGGCTGTCTGAGCCACGGAGTTTTTGGTTAGCAGCCAAATTCTTTCACTGCTATGTACCAGAGCAGCTCCGTAAATGGCAGGGTCAAAATTTCATACTAAAGAATCTATATTCAGACACACATACACACAGACTTAATGTAGGAAAGAAATGCTTCTGTAAGAACACTGGAGAAAGGAGAGTCTTTTCAAATAAACAGAGCTAGGTTAATTTAATATCCAAATAGAATAAGCCTTCATGTTGGTCCATACCACACAACTTGACCAATAGCAACATCAGAATAGTTGAAGAAACACTTGATGTTGTCAATAGTTTAGTTTTGCTTGGATTCACTCTCAACACCCATGGACACATCAGTCAAAGACACCCTGAGGTTGGGTAAGCATCCTCTGCAACACCTAAGTAGGTGTACATAGAAAGGCCAGGAGGCTCGTTAAAGTGATAGACAAGTACAGTGCTAACTTTGAAGAAAGAAGAGTAGGGGGAGGGGGTGCAAAAGCTGCTATAATACTAGAAAACTTGGTACAACTTAAGAGCTCTCTTTTGTTATCCTAAACTGTAGATATGCATCACTTAACAACCATTTTTAAAAATCCATTGTGCTATCAGGGTTGGGGTAAGAATGAGAAAAACTGGATAAATTATGTATACTCATTGAAACGGATGAGGGAGAGAACAGTTTAAAAGCAATATAGGGTATTATGATTATCATAAGAATCTGGAATGAAGGTTGCAGAGAGGAGTATACTTGGGGTCAGGGTGGGGGAGTGCAGGGGGATTGTGAAGAAAACACAACTCCATTGTGTCTACAGGGCAGAGTAGAACTCTTTTCAAGAGCAGACAACCGCCTTCTTCTCATTTGGAGGAGGGAGTCAGTTCAACACTCCAATGTTTTAGTGAGGAGCCATGTCCTTGAATTACTGTGCCACCAGGGCCTTCCCAAAACCCTTAAGGGGAAATAAATAATAAACAAAAGGAGAGCTGTTTTCACTTTAAAAACAAACAAACAAAAGCCTAGGACCACAGCTGTATAAGCAGTCCAACATTGCTCAAAAAAACATCAAGTTACACAGACCTGTGTAATGTAAACAGGTCAGATCAACCCGAGGAAATTTTTTCCCCAACAGTGTATGTGCCACCTCTCCAGCTCTCTGATCATTCTCTCTTGGTTTGGAGCAGGGAGTTTGGAGAAACCAGTCTAGTCTCACAGGAGAACTACAGTTTCTAGAATTGTTTCCATTCTCCCTGGGGTGCACTGGGTGTGGAGGGAGTCAACCTGGGCCAGGTGTCCAGCTCACTGCCCAGCCACCTCTGTTGCCCCTTGTTGGAAGGCCTCAGGTTTCCACTCACCACCCGTTCTTGGAGATGGACTCCTCCCATTCAGGGGCTGCTCAGACCCCACTTACTTGTCAATGTGAAGTTGGGGCTTGCCTGGAATTTTAAACCAAATTTTTACCTTTCTTTGTTTTTTTTAACATAACTCAGTTTTATTTCAAGTTTTTACCTTTTAAAATCATTTTGACACTAGGTAATTTTGAACTTGTCTTCTTCTGGCAAAGGAAGAAAAACAGAGGAATCTTAATTGAAAAACAATTCCGAAAGTTTTAGGTCTGGTGCATCTTTTCCAGTCGATGCAAAGGTGATCTCACAGTGCCAGCAGCTGTGAGCGCTGAGCTTCCTGGTAACAGTGCTCCTGCTGGCTGCTCTGTGGCCAGAACCCTAGAGGATGCATTAGACATTTAGAGGAAATGTAATCTCTTCCAGAGGCCCAAAGTCAGAGTAGCCTTAAATATTTTATTACAAAAATATTTGCAAAAAAAGTGACTTGGCAATAAATGACAAGATGATACTCTTTAAGGCTACTACTTGCTGACAGAGAACAAGTCAGGATCCAGGCCAAGGTCTGAGGCCCTAAAAGCCCAGAATTCTTTTACAAGCTGCATATTAAAAAATAAAACAACAATCTGTATGTATATCTTTTACTTATCTGTGTGTGTGTGTGTGTGTGTGTGTGTGTGTGTGTGTGTGTGTGTGTATTTCTTTTTTTCCTTTCTTTTGCACATTATCAATGTGAACTGGTTTAGGATTTCATTTAGTCAGTGGGTCCCCAAATCACTATTGTGAGTTCGGTTGCATCCTAACCCTATGCTGCAGAGGGTCAATAACTGTAATGTGCAATATGGATTGAAACTCAACATCAAGAAAACAAAGATTCTCACCACTGGGCCAGTTGGCAGCATTGTAGTGGATGGAGAAGAGATTGAGATTGTTCACAATTTCAGCTTGCTTGGTTCTACAGTCATCACTCTTGGCACTAGTGGTCGGGAAATCAAAAGACAAATTTCATTAGGTAAATCTTCTGTCAGGGACCTCGCCAGAGTGCTGAAGAGCAAGGATGTCAGTGTAAAAACTAAGGTGCGCCAGCTCCAGGCCATGGTCTTCACAATTGCTTGCTATGCATTGGAGAGCTGGATGATGACAGAAGAAGGGTTGATTGCTTTGGACTGTGGTGATGGAGAAGAGTTTTGAACATACCATGGAGTACCAAGAGAACTAGCAGGTCTGTCCTGGAGAGGGTGAAACCAAGCTGCTCCTTGGAGGTAAGGATTTTGAGAAGACTCTGTCTCACATACTTTGGTCATATAGTCAAGAGGGCCCTGTCTTTGGAAAAAGATATCATGCTTGAAAGGGTCAAGAGACAGCGCAGGAGAGGAATACCTCAAATGAGATGGACTGACACAATAATGAGGTAATGAGTAATGAGCGTAGGTATGTCGGAGACAGTGAGATTAGCTCAGGATAGAGCAGGATTTAGAGCTATGGTGCAAAGGGTCGCTATGAGTCATAGTGGACACAATGGCATGTAACAGTGACAATATTTCCATAAAGATTTCAGCCTTGGACATGCCATGGGTAGTTCTACTCTGTCTTATAAGGTTGGGATGAATAGGAATCCACTTAAAAGCAGTAAGAGGGGTGAATGTTTATGAATGGGGCCCTGTTTGGGCATAAAAATTTCCTTTTGTTGTGTTAAGGAGGCCATGTCAGATATAAAATGGATGTGAAACCTAATCACTGCTAACTGGTGTCTGAGAACTGGTGAGGACAGACACACACAGATGCACCTGTAAGTAGCAAAGGTAGGCCAGTGATTGGCAACAGTTGTCAGAAACTGACCCACAGGAGGAACTGACATAGCAGAGACCCTGACTTGTTCCTTTAACTTTAAAAACTAATCGAAAAGAAAAGTCAGATCTTTAAAGCCACCTCTCCAGACCAACTAGTTCAAAATCTCTAGAGGAGAGATGTTGAAATTTTGATTTTAAAAGAACTACACTTAGTGAAACAGCTCAAGTTTAGAATTGATCCCATCTAGCTCTGGCATGGCCTCATTATCATAATGAAAGGAAATCCCTATTCTCAAACAAGGGCACACTCATAAGTATCCACCCTACCCACTGCCTTTGAGCCCATGTGCTGTAATGGATTATTCAAAATGGCTTGTCCAGCCATGGACTTTGTAAATTTCACCACATGCCTGGGTAGGGCTGTGTAAAGGTGAGGTGTTTGTGGCCAGCTAAGAAGATTGGATAACTTGCTAATAGTGCAAATAAGTAAATGACTCATTTTGGCTTGTTATTGTTGCTTTTAGGTGTCATCAAGTCAAGTACAAGTCATAGTGATACCATGAACAACATACCCAAATTCTGTCCTATTCTGTGTCATCCTCACACTTCCAGACACATTAGAGCCCACAGAGGCAGTGACCGTGTCAAATCCACCTGGTCACGGGTCTCTTCCTCTTCTTCACAAACCCTCCACCCTTCCAAGCATCATGTCCCTCTCCAAGGAATAGCCCCACCTAGCATGCGTGAAGTATGTGAGCAAAGCCTCCTCATTCTTGCCTCCAAACAGCACACCAGCTGCACCCTCTCCAAGACATATCTGTGTTCTCTTGGCCATCCATGGGCTGTTCAGCTCAAAGGCATCAATTCTTCTGTCAACCCTATTCCACTGGACCGATAGGCAACACCACAATGAATGGAGAAGAGATTGAAACTGTTAACAGCTTCATCTTACTTGGATCCACAATTAACACTCTTGGTACTAAGCAATCAGGAAATAAGGAGACTCATTGCATTGGGAAATTTTGCAGTTAGGGACTTCTCTAAATTATTGAAGAGCAATATCAGTTGGAGGACTAAGGTACATCTTATTCAGGCCATAGTCTTTCTAATCCCTTACTCTATACCTGAGAGCTGGACGATAAATAGGGATGACATTTTGAGTGGTAATACACAAATAAGATGGGCATTGGTCAGTCTTGCCATCTTGCCAGGCTTAAATTTGAGCAGACTCGGAGATAGAAAATGCCTATTTCACTACCATCAAGAAAGATATAGAAAAAGAATAGATATGCACACATATTTTGGGGCCAGAGACTCCTGCACAAACTAGACACAAAGAGAGTCAGAACGAGAGATGACAACAGGAGTAGACAGCAGAGAACTAGCAGCTGGTGTGAGGTAGAGCTGTTGGCTCCTGGCGCAGGGAGTGAAAAAGAAGAGTACTTCCTGGCAAAGTCAGTGCCTTTGGGCACATCTAGGGGATGTAGGCCCGCCAACCCTTAGTGTTAGAGCCAAGCACCTTCAGGACTAGAGTTACTTGCAGAGTAGGAGTGGCATGTAACTGGCAGACCTAATAGTGCTTTGTGACATCAAGTGTTACAAAGAGAGCAGAGGTCAAGGCTACAAGGCTGAGGATAAAAAAGAGGTTTATCTTCTGGTACACCTAAGAGGGTACTGTCCTGACTAAGGAATTGTATCTGGAGTGTTCCCTGCCTGAATTGTAACCTGTTATTTTCCAAATAAACCACATAATCATGGGTATAGTCTATGAGGTATGTGTGGTCATTGCAACAAATTATCAAACCTAGTAGAGACATCGTGACAGCTGTGGAAGGGAAAGTTGGTGGACTGGAATAGTAGGAGGTGATGAATGGGGATATGCTCGATTTCATTGAAACTAACTTTTGCTGTTAGTGCTTTTGATGAGGATTTGCTCCCCATGTGAAGCTAGTGGAGGTCAGACATTGTCACACTCACCACACTTTCTATATTAGATTATATGTAGGAAATATAGAAATGAGCCTGGAATACCTTGACATGTCAGAAAGTAAAAAAGATTCAAAAAGGAACAAGGAAAGTGATGGACTATGACAAAGGGACGCAGGAACCCACTGGAAGAGCTCCCAAAAGCAAGAACTTGAACAATTTTGGCAATAAAATGAAGTAATAATAAATTCTATATCCCAAAGTATAAAATAAGTATATATTCATGTTTTTGTTGCATGATATTGAGTTGACTATGAGTCATAGCGACCCTATGAACAACAGACCATTGACCTATCCTGCACCATTCTCATGACCTTTGATAGGCTCAAACCCAGTTACAGTCACTGTGTCAACCCATCTTTTTGAGGCTCTTTTTTTCTTTCTCTGACACTCTACTTCTCCCAGCATGATATCTTTTCATAGAAATGGATATTAATAATGATAAATCTCCTGTGTAAAAGAATTTCCAAATAATTTACATTCTGCCCTCAAAGAGGTGACATATAACCCCCTAGTGCATAGTGCTTCTTCCTAAAATGCACAGTATATAAGGAGTAAAAGATCTTACAGTGAAGAAGCCTGATAAACACTATCTCAGAAGTTCAGTGTGGCTGGAGTGTTAGGTGTGAGGCAGGGAATGGTGAGAAATCCTGACATTTACTTGAAGGATACTTTAACAAATAACTCCAATTTTTGGATCTTCACATTCCTCATATACTTTAAGGAAACTATTACAAGATATAAATAAAGGTTATTTAAAAAAACACCAGCACCATGGTGCTAGGTATATGGCTGGCTCTCAGCAAACATTCATGGCTTTCTTTCACAAGGCCTTAGAGTTTCTGCATTAAACTTGGTTGATTGATTTGTGTGCTGATCAGATTTTTGTCTTATCATCACTCTGTCAAATATGCACAAAACCTGATAGATGAGCTTGAGTGATGCCGAGGGACCAGGTAAGGGAGCATTGTTGATTTTAAAGACAGACATTCCCAAGAAGCCAGCTCCCCACTGAACAGAGAGATAAATGGAGCACAGGAATGCAAGATATTGCACATGCGGAGACTGTTATCTCTGAGACTAAACAGAGCCAGCATCTGAAAGATGGGAGATTTTTTTTTTAATGTCAGCATCAAGGGATTGTGAAATCTAGCCTCCCCTTTATGTTGTTCATCCTAGAGGAATAAATAAATGAGACAGCAAAATGGGAGAATCCATGTGCCTCGCTGCAGTCTTAAAATGGAATTTATAAATAAAAATAAGAAAATGAATTATCAGGGGCTCTTCTGAGGAATTATTGACAAATGCAGGGCTCCATTGTCAATCTGAAATGCTGTTTTTATGTAAACTGCTCTCTAAAATGATTTCTGAATCCATATATTAGTGTGTTTGTTTTTGGAATGTCTTATTTCCCTCAAGAGTGAAGGAATTCTTTGAAAAGAATTACATGTGAAAATTAGCTAAGTGGTTTGCCATCATTTACAATGGAAATTTATATGCCCTGGCAGTAGTCTGAAATGTAACATTTGCCTTATGTACAATTCTGATGACTTCAGACATACCTCAGAGATTAATTTATGCCAGTCAGTAAAAGACTGATTCAAATTAGAAAATGAAAATGATAATGAGATTTGTTATCTGATCAGAATAATAAAATTTTGATCAGAGTTAGGAATAAATTTGAGATTTAATCTTTGTATTCTATGTTCCAGCCACATAGTAATTATCACAAGTGAACTTTCTCAAAATTTCAGTGAATCAATGTCAATTATTTTCTCAGAATTAAGGCCCAAGGATTAGGGAATATATCTGAAGGAGAAAAATGCAGATAGGCCTTGTTTTAATAGTACATATCCTCCTTGGGAACTTTGTAACTAAGAATGAGCATGTCATAAATAAGAAACTATTTAAGGGAAATACTGATTTGAGAATATTTGCTTCAAAAAGAGGAAAACTAGCTTTTAACAGTTGTTGTTGTTGTTGTTGTTGTTAATATGTGCCATCGAGTCACTAGCAACTCATAGCGACCCTATGTACAAGAGCTCTAAACGCTGTTCTATCCTGTGCCAAACTCGCCATTTCAAACGCACTCATTCCCACCACTCCAGTCATAGAATCGATCCATCTCAAAGAAGGTCTTCCTATCCTATGCAGCCCCTCCACTCTGCCAAACATGATGTCCCTCTCCAAGGACCAGTTGCTCCTTGCAACATGCCCAAAGTATGTCAGATGAAGCTTCAGAATCCTTGACTCCAAGGAGCATTCCGGCTTCACCTTCTCCAGGACAAACCTGTTTGTTCTCCTAGCAGTCCATGGTATATTCAACACTCCTCTCCAGCACCACAGCTCAAAGGCATCAATTCTCCTTCTATCATTTCTATTCACTGTCCAACTCTCTGATGCATAGTACATGATTGCAAAGACTATAGCCCAGATCAGGCGCACCTTAGTCTCCAGCCTGATGTTGTTGCTCTTCAGTACTCTTGAGAGGTCCCTCACAGCTGACTTTTCCAATGCAATTAATCTCTTGATTTCCTGGCTGCTGTTACCAAAAGTGTTGACTGTGGAGAAAAGTAAACTAAAACTGTTAACCATCTCAATCTCTTCACCATCCATACTGATGCTGCCAATTGGCCCAGTGATGAGAATCTTTGTTTTCTTGATGTTGAGCTTCAATCCATATAGGAGGCTGCAGTCCTTGACTTTGTGCAGCAAGCACGTCAGGTCCTCCTCAGTTTCAGCAAGCAGGGTTGTGTCATCTGCATAACGCAGGCACAGAAAAAAAATCTGGGCTTTTTGACTCAAATGTCAGAAAATGCGTGTGTGCACATCCTTGTATGTATAAACTCCAGTGAGGATTTTTCAGATACAAGTAGTCACCACCAACAAAAAAAAAAAAAGAACGAAAGAAAGGAAAAGCTCGTTTATGCTGTTCTAAGCCATCTCAATCTCATGGTGCTGCTATAACAGAAATACCACAGTGATGCTTTAGCACGCCAAAGGATATTTTCTCACACTAGAAGGCCAGAAGTCCAAATTTAAGGTTACAGCACCAGAAGCAGGCTTTCTCAGGGTGCTCTTCATATGGTGTTGCATCTCTCTCTTTTTATTTTGTTTTGTTCACATTGTATCTTTGATGCCCCAAACAGTAAAAAGCCAGTTCCTCTATATTTACTGAGCAAAAGAGTATGGGCAAAATATGAGCAACAGGCCAGCCATTACAGCAAACATTTAATATTAAGAATCTGAGGGGAAAGTCCCTAATGTTCCTCAAGTGGTAACTGATTAGATGAATTCTGAAAACTTCCAGTCAAGGAGAAGAAAGGGTCTTGACCTATATAGTTGCGATCTTCAACTAATGTCCCTTCGATGGGTCAAATGTCTAAAGTTGACCCAAGAGAGCACCCTATCCTTTCTCAGCACCTCCCTTGGTTTGGAAGATACCTTCTTTAGCAGGTCACTGACAATTGTCCCTTCAGCACCTGCCCCTCTCTGGTGGTCCACTTTAAAAAAAACCTCACATTTCTTGTAGTAAAATATGTTGCTGTTGTTGTGTGTACTGTCAACACAGAACAGACTCATAGCTGATCCGATAGTGGGCTTGCAGAGGCCGTCAACTACATGGGAGGAATTTGCCCATCTTTCTCCTCTCCAGAGGAGCAGCTGGTGGATTTGAAATGTGTGCCCCTCTTCACCACTAAACCACCAGAGCTTCGGGTGGTCCACTTTTTACTGGAAATATTGTCCACCCTTCCAGATGGTATGGGGTGGGTATTAGGGTTAAAATTCTGCAAAAATATACATTTTAAATGGTAACTGTTCAACTTCTGAGCAGAATTCTATTCTATTTGGGAATAAAATTTCTTTATTGTATTGTATCAATGTTTGTTGTTGTTATGTGCCATTAAGTCATTTTAGTTTGCTTGGTTCCACAATCAACATTCTTGGTACCAGCAGCCAGGAAATCAAGAGACAAATTGCATTGGGAAAGTCAGCTGTCAGGGACCTAGCCAGAGTAATGAAGAGCAAAGACAACAGGCTGGAGACTAAGGTGCACCTAATCTTGGCCATAGTCTTCGCAATTACGTGCTATGCATCTGAGAGCTGGATGTTGGCTAGGGATGATAGAAAGATAATTGATGCCTTTGAGCTGTGGTTCTGGAGAAGAATGTTGAATATACTATGGACTGCTAGAAGAACAAACAGGTTTGGCTTGGAGATGGTGAAACTGGGCTGCTCCTTGGAGGCAAGCATTCTGAAGCTTCCTCTGACATACTTTGGGCATGTTACAAAGAGAGACAAGTCCTTGGAGAGGGACATCATGTTTGGGAGGATAGAGGGACAGTAAAGAAGAGGAAGACCTTTACGAGATAGAATGATTCAACGACTGGGGTAATGGGAGTAGGTGTGTCAGAGACAGTGAGGTTGGCACAGGATAGAGCAGGGTTTAGGGTTCCTGTACACAGGGTCCTTTCTTATGAGTGGCAAGCAACTCAATAGCACATAATAACAACAACCAAGGAACAATTTGGTATCAGTGTAGCAAGTGTTTTATATTATAGCTTTTGAGAAGTAAAAGTAGTAAATTAAGCCTAGAGGGGGAAAAGATCTGCCATATGAGGTCTTCAAGTAACAAGAGGTACGCTAGAGAAGTTGAGACAGGGGTTTTCACCAAGAGGAAACAGAAATGATTCCTCTAGTCCTCCCTCCTTTTATAGAGTTCTAGGAGAGAACACCAGAAAGATGTTTACTTGTGTTTTATTAACTATGTAAATTATTGTGTTAATTATGAAAATGTATAATTATTGTGACTATGATCACAATAAGTTATGGGTAATGTTGAGAACAATAGGAATCCCAGAACACTTCACAGTGCTCATGCAAAACGTGTCCTTAGGCCAAGAACGAGTTATTTGAACAGAAAAGGAGATAGTGCATGGTTTAAAATAAAAAAAAGGTATGCACCAGGGTTGTATCCTTTCTCCATAATTATTCAATCTGTATCCTGAGCAAATATTTTGAGAAGCTGAAATATATGAAGAAGAATGGGGGCATCAGAATTGGAGGAAGATATATCAACAATCTACATCCTTAGAAAAAGACATCATACTTGCAAAAGTAAGGTGTCAGGGAAAGGAAGCCCCTTGACAACATGAATTGACACAGTGACTGAAATAATGGACTTGAACAGAGTGGGAATCAAGAGAACTGAGCAGGACAGGACAAGGTTTCAATCTATTGTTCCAAGTATTGCTATGAGTCATCAGCTCAATGCCACCCAACAACAACAAGCCTTGTAAACTTTGGTAAAACAAATTTCTATTCATTAAAGCCACCCTCTTACTGGTTTTTCTATTATAGTAGCACTGTAGAAAAGTAAGACAGAGGGGAACTTCTGAAAACAGTCTATTGCCAGCTCTCCTCCATGGCAGTAGAAGAGGCAATCCAGTGCTCGCTTCGGCAGCACATATACTAAAATTGGAACGATACAGAGAAGAGGCAATCCAATACGAGAGCCACATCCTCCTTGTCGACTAATCCATAGAAAAAAAATTGATGACCCTTAACTTTGCTTCTGCCAACAGGGAGGCTGTTCTAGCCAGCGTCTGGCCTTCAGTATCCCCTCCCACCCACCCAGACTTTAGGGAATACAGTCTCTGAAGGCTCTTTTGAGATCTATCTTGGTTCAAGATGTATGTTGTTGCTGTTGCTGTTATGTGTTGTTGAGTTGCCTGCGACTCATAGCGACCCTACCTACAACAGTCCTAAACCCTGCTCTATCCCTTGCCAATCTTATTGTCTCTGTTCTCTATCTCCATTACCCCAGTGACTGAATCAATCCATCTCATCGAGGGTCTTCCTCTCCTCCACCCTCCTAAGCATGACATCCCTCTCCAAGGACTGATCTCACCTTGCAACATGTCAGATGAAGTATGTCAAATGAAGCTTCAGAATCCTTGCCTTCAAGGAACAGCCTGGTTTCACCCTCTGCAGGATGAACTTGTTTGTTCTCCTAGCAGTCCATGGCATATTCAATACTTCTCCAGCACCAAAACTCAAAAGCATTGACTCTCCTATCATTCCTAGTCATTGTCCAGCTCTCTGATGCATAGCAAGTAATTGCAAAGACCATGGCCTGGATCAGGTGCACCTTAGTCTCAAGAATGACATCATTGTCCTTCAATACTTTGGAGAGGTCTCTGACAGCAGACTTTTCCAATGCAATTTGTCTTTTAATTTCCTGGCTGCTGGTGCCAAGAGTGTTGGCAGTGGAGCCAAACAAACTGAAACTGTGAACAATCTCAATCTCTTCATCATCCATCATGATGCTGTCAATCGGTCCAGTGGTGAGAATCTTTGTTTTCTTGATGTTGAGTTTCAATTCATATTGAAACTGCAGTCCTTGATCTCCTGAGGGTGAGGTTATATCTGATAATTTTTTCCAAAGCAGTCCCTAGCACAGGCGCCCTGAATCCCCAAGTTAATTCTTGGCTTCTTTTTTACGGCCTGGAAGCAGTTAGTGGCTAAAGCTAGAAGAATGGATTTGAAGGCATCCTCTTTGCAAAAGCTGCTGAATTGTCTTGACTAACTATTTTAATTGTGGGGGCTCCTTGTGCTTTATTATTCTCAGTTTTGGAGTTTCAATTGAATTACAAGACTTAAAAATCCTATTTTAACTATCTGTTATGTAACAAAAAAATGGTTATATAACTCCATTGTTAAGATGACAAGATGAGAAATGTGTATGTAAGTGGGTGTGTCTTTTTGGTACACACATAAGCACATGTGTGTAGAGAGGAGTGGATTGTCATAGTCCCAAATCCGCATTTAGCCTAAGAGGAAGGCAGGAGACAGGGTCCAAAGCTGACAGATCAAAACGTAGCGGTGGAAGTACATTATGTCAAAATAGGAACATAAATACCAGAAGGGAAAAAAATATCAGAAAAAACATACAAGTGATTGGAAATACTCAATTATAGAGAGAGGTATTAGGGATTGGATGATGAGTGAAGTAAAATATTGATATTTTTCACCAAAAGCTTCTAATAGCAATTATGTTTTTTTTTTAATTTTATTTTATTATTTGTGTGTGTACCATCAAATTGGATCTAACTGGTACAGGAGGAGATAGCCCCTCCTTCTCCAGCAGAGCATCTGGTGGATTCAAACCGTGTACCTCCGGGATTGCAGTGTAGCTTCTTGCCACTAGGCCACCAGAGCTCCAAATAGCAATTATTTTTATGAATAATATGCAGACATCACTTTGATAAATGTAGCGTGAGTGACCCAAGAGTAAACAATTGGTTGCTAATGGAAATGTCGGTGGTTCTAACTCACAAACTACTTGGTAAAGAAGAGGCTGGAGGTTCTACTCCCAAAAAGAATTGATGTTGTGTGACTTCATGTGGAAACCACCTCACAGTCAGCCCTCATGCAGGTTTTCAGAGGCAGTAAATTGCAATGGAGGAGACCTCCTTCCGCCCGCCCCCCCATGAAGCAGCTGATGGATTTAAACCTCATGCCTTTAAGTTGGTAGTGCAGCTCCTTACCATTAAGCCACCAGAGCTCCCTTTCATAAGGAGTACAGCCTAGGGAGTTATCCTGCAGTGATACTGTGAATTAGAATTAACTCAACCACACAAAACTACAAGAATTACTTTAATCATAAGAAGAAGTAACTTAAAAATTATTAAATTTTTGGGCTGTCTTCAGCCCTCAGCTCGGGGCGAGCCGTCATGGCCCTCAGGGTGAGCTCCTCAGTCCCCAGATTGTGCCATCTGACCCCTGGGTAGGGAAAAAAATGCCTAGGGTATCCAGAGAATTTTATCTAGGCTACTTTCTGCCACCCTCTCCCCCAGTAAACCTGAAAGCAACACCCCCAAAACCCCTCTATTTGTAACTCACAAGTTTGTTCTCTCTAGGTTTGCTCCCTTTCCTATAGGTAAACTTACCACTGAGTTTTACTTCAGACCTGACCCCGAACCCAGTGCCAGTGACAAAAAGGAAATACAACTGCCAGCTAAAGAAGCAAAGGAGGATGGAGCCTCTGGGTTCAACCATCCCCGGCCATCCCCACTGGACCCACCTGGGAAAACACTTTGCAGTCCAGAGGGGAGCAAATGACAGGAAAATATCTTCTAACAGAACAAGAAGGCAAGCAGCCTTAACCCAAGATCACCAGTAAGGTGATAAAGTGTCCTCCCTTTCCCCCTTCACATCAACGCCCCTGTTCAGCATGAAGAAGCCAGAGAGTCGGCATCCAGTTCTCAAATCAGTAAGACAGTTGATTTAACTACCATTGGAAAATGCTTGCCATTTTCCTGAAGCATCTGGTACCCACTGGATCACTTTCATTTCCTTCACCTGCTCCCCCCACCAACCAATTTCTGCAGCTCTCCAACTGCATCCCTGCCCATCCTCACCCTTCTGCCCCCAACCCTCACTTCCTTGTACCCCCAATTTGTTTTTTCCCCAATAAAAATTTAAAAAATTATTAATTTTGTCATAATCACAAATCATTATACAATCACTAAAAAGCATGATGGGTACTTCTCATGACCTCATAGTGAGGCGTTGCACTGCCAGACTAAAGGCATGTAGCTAGAATCCTCCAGGTGTTCCAGGGAGAAGGATGGGCAGTCTCCTCCCATGTGACCTAGAGCTTCCGAACCCCCACTGCAAGGTCAGCTATGAGTCAGTTCTGGTTGATAAACAGTGACCACAACAAAAAGAATGAGGCAAATTCATTCAACCTATGGTGATGAGTTTTTAGGTGGTGCAAATGGTTAGGTTAACACACTTGGTTGCTAACTGAGAAGTTGTTGGCTCAAATCCACCCACAGAAGTGTTGGAATAAAAGTCTAGGAGGCAAGGATTCTGAGGCTCCATCTAACATACTTTGGACATGTAGTGAGGAGAGACCGGTCCTTGGAGAAGGACATCATGCTTGGGAGGGTGG
>NW_006399952.1:3609801-3611936 GCF_000299155.1 Elephantulus edwardii
CAGTGACTGGGATAATCGGGATGGGAGTGTCAGAGACAGTGCGATTGTCACAGGACAGAGCAGAGTTTAGGGCTGTTGTACATAGGGTTGCTATGAGTCACAAGCGACATAACAACAACAACAAACAACAATCTACTTCTGAAAAGTCAGCCACTGGAATGCCTATGGTGCCCAGTTCTACACTGACACTCAAGGGGTCAGAATCAACTCAACAGCAACTGATGTGTAATCCTAGGGATCTCACGCCGGATGCTTTCTGAGTGGGAAGTACCAGTATCAGCATCATTTTACAAAGGAGGAAACGAGCACAGACAGATTAGATAATTTGCTCAAGAATACATAGCTAATAAGTGATAAGACTGAGACTTAAACTCAAGAAGTCTGTCCCCCAAATTCTTTGCTTTTAACCACTAGACCACACACCCTTTCCATATATTGCCAAGGTTCTCTAGAGAAACAAAACCAATAGGAGATATTTAACTCTATCTATCTATCTATCTATCTATCTATCTATCTATCTATCTATCTATCTATCAATATCTACTATGTGGAATTGTTGTTTTGTACTGTAGAGTCAGAACCAACCCATAGCTGACACCCTGGCAAGTTTTCAGAGACAGTTAATTGGAAGAACAAAGGTCTAGCTGTCTACTCCTGAAAAGTCAGCTGCTGAAGTACCTATGGTGCACAGTTCTACACTGTCAACAGCAACTATAATAACTTTAATATTCCAGTTAACAGGAGAAGATGGCCCATCCTTTTCTCAGAGAAGCTGGTGGCCTCAAACCGTGTGACTTCAAGATTACAGCACAGCTTCTTGCCATTGGGCCACGGGAGTTCTGTTTTTGTTTTGCCTTTGTTTTTTGTTTTTGTTTTTTTTGTATCACTAAAATCAGAAGACAGAAGTTTTTAAACTTCTGAGTCTTAGAAGATCTCCTGAGGAAAGGAATGATAATGTAAATTAAGTGTGGGGGCCTCAGAGGTCTCCTTCACAAATCAGCCCAGGGATCCATTTTCCCTGTGTTGGCACTTCTATTCTTAAACTACTACTTTTCCTAACTTGATTCTTCAGCAAGAATTTTCTTAAAGGGAAAATCGCAGCTCTGGGAGTACTTTGTAGAAGATTAGAAGGCACTAGTGTTTTGAGGTAAAAACCAGCTTCCTCTGTGAGGCTTTGGTAGGTCATTCGGCCTCTTATTGACTTGAGTTCCTGATCTGAAATATTTACTGAGTTTCTTCTCTTGACTGTGGACCATGCTAGGTCCTAAGAACATGGAAGCATGTGAAAGAGTCAAAGACCCTGGCTTCTGGGATATTCAGTGGAAAACACACGTTTGTTCTCACATGATTGTTGTTTTTGAGAAATAGGAGCACACACAAGTGAAGAATCAAACGACACTTAGCCCCAAAGTCCTCCAGGCAGCTGGAATCACTCTGTCCTTTTTACCCTTAAAGTAAAAATGGCACAAACTCTTTATTCCTTGTGCAGTGAGAAACCTAGCAGTTTCTCTAATCTCAAGAGGTTTTCCAGGATTTCAGAACTCAAATCCTTGCTCATTTGAAAAGACATCTCCTCTGGTGGTAATTACTTTTCCATGGGCCTCTGCTGTTCATCTGTACCACTGTTGTGTTAACCCCCCTTCCACACTAAACATTGTGGAATGCCCCACCATGGACGTCACCCTCACACCCACCCTCCCCCGGAGGACCACTGATGCAAACCACAGAAAGCTCAGACTCTGAGCTCAGACTCAGAACCCTGAAGAAGTTCTCTGAGATGTTAAGGATACAGAGGGGAATTACATCTCAGGGAAATACTTAAAAAATAACAAACCCAGAATGTTATCTGCCCTGGCTCTTTGCAAATCCTCAACTATCCGCAGCACATTCCACCTTTCTCTTCAAATGGACACTGGCCTTGTGTCAGGCCCAAAATACCACATTTCTCCCTAGGAAGAATCCTGCCCTCAGCTTCCAGAATAGCCACCTTTTTCTCCCAGTGTAAGCGATATGTAAAGAGCTTGCAACACATCACCTTCTTGGTAAATCTAGTTTCCTTCTGTTTTTGAGGGAGAGAGGTAATGGGAGGATGGAGACCAGGCTGTGGTTTTAAATATCACCTCTGTGCCCATATC
>NW_006399952.1:3615216-3616672 GCF_000299155.1 Elephantulus edwardii
AACAACAACAACATACATAATTTATCCAATTTTTCTCAGTCTCACCCCAACCCTGATGTCATTATTTTTGTTAGTCTAGGACCAATTGCAGGGAGCACTAGTGGCCTAGTGGCAAGAAGTTGCGTTGCAATCCTGAAGACATGTGGTTTGAAGCCTCTGGTGAACTGTTCCATTCAAGAAGGATGGGCAATCTCTTCCACGTGATTAACTATGTCTGAAAACCTGCTGGAGGGTCAGCTATGCATTGGTTCCAACTCGATGGTAAACAACAATAACAGGACCAATTACAGCATACAGTGTAGTAAGAGCAAAAGCTGACATGCAAGTGCTCAGTACGTATTCTGTTGTTGTTATTATTATTGGCAATTATTATAAGGGAGCTCTAGTGGTCTAGTGGCAAGAAGCTGTGCTGCAATCCTAAAGGTACATGGTCCGAGACCACCCATTGCTCTGTTATTTGTATGTATATTGTTTTATATCATTAATTATAAAACTTACCATGCATACACCCTTTCCAACCTCCTTTCTTTGTCAAAAACAATGTATACAAATTTTGTAAGTAAACTGGTATAAAAGAAAAAGGTTTCACCACAACAAGATAAAGGTAAACAACCCAATTGAAAAATGGGCACAGGATATGAACAGACACTTCACCAAAGAAGATATTCAGATGGCAAACAAACACATGAAGAAATGTTCAAAATCCCTAGCTCTAAGAGGGATGCAAATCAAAACAACTATGAGATATTATCTCACTCCAGTAAGAATAGTAAAATTTAAAAGAACAGCAAACAACAAATGCTGGCGAGGCTGCGGAGAAACTGGAACCCTTATTCACTGTTAGTGGGAGTGTGAAATGGTGCAACTACTATGGAAGGCAGTATGTTGCTCTCTCAAAAGGTTGCAAATAGAATTACCATTTGACCCAGCAATTCCAGTACTGGGAATATACCCTAAAGAAACCATAACTGCCACCCAAGCAGATATATGCACACCCATGTTTATTGCAGCTTTGTTCACAATAGCAAAGAGTAGGAAAGAACCCAAGTGCCGATCAAAAAATAGATTGATAGAGAAGCTGTGGTATAGTCACCCAATGTAATACTATGCTGCATTGAAAAACAAGGAACTCATGCAATATTATTCAAAATGGGTAACCCTGGAGGACATTATGCTGAGTGAAATATTTCAGTCACAAAAAGACAAATACAGCATAATGCCACTGTTATAAAACAGGACTGACATGGGGTCTAGGGAGAAACTAAGAAAAGAGGGGATAAATAACCTACACAGCATTGAAACAGATGAGAGAGAGAGAACTGTATAAAAAAAATATGTGATTAGATATTATTGGCATGACAAGAGTCCAGAATAAGAGCTGCATAGTAAAATGGTCTAGAGGGAGCAGACTGTATAACAATGAAAAAACTTTTTTTCCAAAAGAAAAAAGTGATCT
>NW_006399952.1:3616940-3626728 GCF_000299155.1 Elephantulus edwardii
GGGGTTCAAATCCACCAGATGCTCTGCTGAAGAAGGAGGAACAATCGCCTCCTGTACCAGTCAATCCAATTTGACGGTACACACATTAAAAAAAAAGTCATAATGAGATACATTTTTATCAACGGGCTTTACAGTAAAGACCACCTGAAGCATCACAGCTGTTTCAACCAAAACACTCTTTGCTGTTGAGTCAATTCATGGTCTTTCAGAGTATAACTCTACTCACAGGGTTTTCAAAGCTGTGACTTTTTGGAACAAAGCCACAAACTTTTTTTTACTGAGGTAACTCTGATTGGGTTTGAACCACTAATCTTTTCATTTTCAATGAAAGTTTCATTATGAAATTTTAAATGAATTTTCATTTACCCATTGGCGCAACTCAAGGACTTCTATCTCGTTAACCAACCCTACTCCTTTTGAAGAGTGCTTTGGTGGCTTAGGAAGTTGTAGAGAGTTGTCCTGCTAACCCAAAGGCAGGTAGTTCTTATCCACCAGCTTCTCTGCAGGAGAAAGATGGGAAATCTCCTCTCATGCGATTTACAACCTCTGAAAAGCCACTGTAAGGGCAGCTATTAATCAGCCTGATGGTAATGAATGACAACAGTCAACCACATGAAATCAAGAGGCAACATTTGTCCCAAACCAACAACAACTGCTGTTGGGTCAATTCCAACCTCTCGTGACCGTACTGGACAGAGTCAAAGTGTCCCACAGTGATTCCAACACTCATCTTTACAGAAGCAGATTACCACATCCTCCTCCTGTGGCGTGGCTGGTGGGTTTGTACCACAGACCTTCTGCCTAGCAGCGAAGTTTTCAACCACTGGGCCGCTAGGACTGTCTTTTATCACCACAGACCTTTAAATAAGATTTTGGGGGTAAGCATTGTAACAGGTTGAATTGTACTCCCAAAGCACATTTTTGTAATGCCTAAACTAACCCCTATACCTAGACTTATAATCCAATTTAGGAATAGAAAGAATTTCTTTGTTATATCAACAAGGCAGCATTGGGGTGGGGATGGGGTAGAGATTTCTGAAATCAATCTCCTCAGGAATATGAAAGAGCAGATTGTGCAAGCAACCAACCAGTCAACCACAGTGAGGCCAGATAGATGCTGTGCCACACGCGATCTCTAAGGAACCACAAAACAAGCTGGAAAGAAGAGAAAACCTCCCCCCCACTCCCAGAATCTACAACGAGAGAAAGCCTTTCACTACAGCTCTTGCTGTTGTTATCTGCCATCAGGTCAGAACCAACTCATAGCTGACCCTCCCACAGATTTTCAGACTGTTAATAGCTGGAGAAGGGATTGTTCATCTTTCTCCCACAGAGCAGCTGGTGGATTCGAACAGCCTGCCTTTGGGTTGGCAGCTCAACTCCTTACCCATTCACTAGGCACCCTGAGCTCAGACATAGAACCTCCTCCTAAACTGTGAGAATATACATTTCTGTTTGTTAGCCACTCGTTTGTGGTATTTCTGTTAAAACAGCCCTAGGCGACGAAGACAGGGATAATTTCCACCGACCCCTGGTTTTGGGTTGGCATTGAGGATACCTGTTTCCTGGCACTGGAATGTTGTTAAAGGCCCAGGAAACAGACAACAGCTCATCACCTGCACAGTTCAGGGTACCAGGTCCTACACGTGGTCTGACCCTGCTCGGGAACACTGGCTCTGAGAGTCTCCTCTCATTCAGCTCCTGGCTCAGTGAGCCTCTGGCGCCCTTCCTTGTGAAGATGAGAGTCCTTACCCTCAGCCCAAGTTCTCTCATCTCATAACGACTGATAAAGGATGCAAAGATGAGTCATCATTTGAGCTGGTGTGAAGCAGAGACCCAGGTGATGAAACCACTGTGTGTCTTTATCATCACCAATAGTCAACAAGTTCACCTCTGTGAAGGATTTCAAACAAAGAGCCTTCGTGTATTCAGAGCAAGTCAGTGTTTGAAATTCTGTAGTCGGTGTAAGCACTTCCTACCAGCTGTGTCAGCGCTGATGAGGAGTTCTTGTCAGCAGCACAAAAAGATCATGTTTATGAAGCCCATCACCAAGGACGGGGTCAAATTTCTTTCTGACAGTCCAATGTCTTCAACAACCACTGTGACTCCTGGACAAAATTAAAAATCTAGAATCACTCGTGGAAAACAAATTCACATTCTTCAAAAAGAGGAGGGGGAAAGTTATTTTCATATACACATATCAACTTGTATAAAATAAAAACAATGTAAACTTTTTGAAGTTGCAGATGGCTTAATGGCCTGCATGTACTAGGCCAGTATTATGTAGGAGTGATTATTGAAAAACTAATTTGGGGCCTTGTTTAATATAAATCAGGAAAGAGACCCCAAAATCTCCACACTGATTGCAAAGCAAAATAAATTTTGACCTTCAATGGTTTGCAATCACTTATAACCAATGGCCTCTTGGATAAACAGAAGAAAAATGTTCTAGATTTCAGGCACATAATTTATTGGGTAAGCAGTGGTAAAAATGTTTGCTTGTGAATATTATTAGTATGCAGTGTTTGTACAGCGTCCCACGACCTTGGAGTAGACTGTCTTCTGAGCCATCAGGGCTGTAGTGGCTTTGTGGTAAGGAGCTGGGCTGCTAACCCAAAGGCTCCCAGTCTAAATCCACCAGCTGCTTTGCAGAGAAAGCAGGCAGTTTCAGGCAAAAAAAGGTAGTTTCTTCCCAGGTGATTAACTGCCTCTGAAAACCTGCTGGAGGGTCAACTATGAGTCAGTTCTGACTTGATGGTACCTAACAACAACAACTGAGAGGTAAATTATAAAATCAAAACATTGTAAAGGAGGAATGTTCACCATCACCTAAAGAAAGACAATGACACTCAGGCAGTGCTTGACTAGAAAAGTAGAGCCAATTCCATTAGAATAAAAAGCTAAGGAAAAATCAATACACAGAATCTTTCTTGGCTGGTGAGCAAGGGTAAGAAAGGATGGAGTTATTGTTGGTAGGTGACTATGACTCGCCGTGACTCTACGAACAACAGACCTGAAACTTGCCCTATCCTGTGCTTCGTCACCATCTCTGACATGTTCAAGCACATTGTTACAGTCACTGTGTCAATCCCTCTGGTTAAGGAGCTTCTTCTCTTTCAGTGACCCTCCCCTTCCCCCAGAATGATGGTTTTATTAAAGGACTAGTCCTTCCTGACACCATGCGCAAAGTATGTGAGAGGCAATTTCATCATCCTCGCCTCTAAGGAGCACCCTGGTCACACTTCCTCCAAGATACACTTGCTTGTTCTTTTGGCAGTCCATGGGATATTCAGTACTCTTCTCCAACACCACAATTCAAAGACATCAATTCTTCTTCTGTCATCTTTATTCACTGTCCAACTTTCACATGCACAGCAAGTAATTGAAAAAACTGTAGCTTGGATTAGGCAGACCTTGATTTATAAACAGATAGCCTTGCTCTTTAGAACTTAGGAGGTCCTTGACAACTTGTCCTTTGCTTTACTGATTACTGTTAGCATGGATGTTGGCTGTGGATCCAAGTAAAATTATATCTTTGACAAGTTTAGGGTTTTTTCCTCTATCTATCACCATGTTGTCCATTGGTCCGGTGGTGAGGATTTTTGCTTTCTTGAGGCTGAGATGTAACCCATATTGAAGACTATAGTCTTTGATCTTCTGCAGCAAGCCCTGCAAGTCCTCTTAACTTTTGACAAGCAGGGTTGTATCCTTTGTATAACAAAGGTTGTTGATGAGTCTTCCGCCAATCCTGATGCCATACTTTTCTTCATAAAGTCGAGCTTCTCAAGGATTTATTCAGCATGCTCATTGAGTAGGTATGGAGAAAGAATGCAACCCTGAAAGGTGTGTACCTTTCCTGATTTTAAACCAAGGATGGAAAGAGGAGTGAAAATTAATAATACATAAGTTAGGTGAAGGAAAAGGCAATAAGTGGTTGATTATTGTTTTTTTGTGCTGTCAAGTTCACTGTAACTCATTGAGGCCTTATGAACAACAGATCAGAATTCTGTTCTAACCTGAGCCATCTTCACCATGCTCAAGCTTATTGATGCAGTCACTGTGTCAACCCACCACATTGAAAGTCTTCTATTTTGCTAACTTTCTACTTTTCCAAGTATGATGTCTTTTCCCAAGGATTTGCCACTTCTGAAAACATGCCCATAGTATATGAGGGGGTGGGGAGGAAATCAACTCTAAAAGCATCCTGGTTGCAGTTCCTCCAAAACAAATTTGTTTGGTCTTTTGATAGTCTAGGGTGTATTCAATATTTTTTGCCAATACCACAATACGAAGAAATCAATTTTCCTTCGATCTTCCTTATTTATTGTCCAACTTTTACATGCATAGGAAGCAGTTAAAAGTACTATGGCTTGAATCAGGCATAGGTGAGTCTTAATTTTATTTTTGTTGTTGTTGTGTACCGTCGGGTTGGATCCAACTGGCACAGGAGGAGATTGCCCTTCCTCCACTGAAGCGTCTGGTGGATTTGAACCGCACAACTTCAGGACTGCAACATAGCTTCTTGTCACTAGGCCACCAGAGCTCCCTCATAGCTGCGCCTTTACACCAAGATTGTTGCTATTTAGCACTGTGAAGAGGTCTTTGACAGCAGATTTTTCTAGTGCATCACATGACTTCTTGAATACTGCTGCTCTGGAGGTTGATCAGATATTGTAATTAATTAATTGCAGTAATTCATTATAATAATTGTTACAAAAATCTATGAATTATTGACTAGAAAACCAATATGATTTGTAAACTAAAAAAAAAATGTAAGACATATGTTTCACAGAGTTTTGCAGCTTCACATCCACTATCAAGAGACAATCTTAACAAGGTCATAAATTTTTCTTAGATAACTAAGAACTTCAAACTCCTCCTATAAGTGCATTTCTGGATTTCTTCCCCCCCCCCCATTCTATTTTTTACAAATGTACAATTAATTGACAACAATAACAATAATCTGTTACACAACTCTACCCTTAATCAATGCAGTGTTTCCATCACCACCTACCTTCCCTATCCTCTCCCCTCTGTCCCTGGTAAACACTAATAAGTCTCACCCCCTTTTTAAAGACAGAGCCATAGAGGGAAATGTGGAATGCAGCATTACCTAGCCAAGCATTGCCCAGGAGAGCAGAAAGCTTAGCCAACAACTTTTGAATCTTGACTGTTCTTGTGCTTGGAAAGATCATTACCAAAATGGGAGTAGAAACAAGGGCTTGTTGCCAAGTAGTCATCGGTATTCAGATCCCAAAGAAGAAACTTCTCTACAGCAAGCTGGATGTATTGTATTGTGTGCACTGGATTCTATTATATTAAACACTCAACCTGATGCCTTTTGTTCTTATTCCACAGTTTTAAGCAATTTAATGATACTCTAGGGAAAACGACTGAAATTGTCAATGACTTCTTACTTGGATTCACAATCAACAATTTTAGTACTAGCAGTCAAGAACTCAAAAGACATGTTGCACTGGGAAAAATCTGCTGTCAAGAACCTTTCCAAAATGCTAAAGAGAAATAATGTCAATTTAAAGACTAAGGCGCATTGGAGGCAGGAAGGGGAGGCTGGTACCATATCTGGCCGTGAATGTGGTAACACTAACCCCCTGAAACAATCCATGAAGCAGATCAAGGAAACAGACAAGACTTTCAAGCAGAAACAAAAAGAAGAGAACAAAATCAAGAAGCTAAAAGTGAAGGCAAGGCCATAGTTAAAAGTCCCCTAGCCAAGGTAGAATTAAGAAATCTTACAAAATTGAACTGAGGCAATGTTGAACCTTACTTCCATTCCTGTTTAAAACATCTGGATTCTCTACTATCACTTCTGTTACCACCTGTAGTTAGAACGAATTGTTGTCATGGAGCCTGTTGAACATTTAAGAATAAATTTTTTTAAAAACAATGTAGAAAAAGAAACCATATGATAAAAAAAAGAAATCATATGATGATTAATCTCTTCAACTCTTCTCACTCAGCATTCCGATCTTAGTTGTGTAGTCAACATAAATGCAATCCAGAATCCTAGCAGAATCTGCTCTTCAGTCTTTGTTATGCCCAGAATTCTGTACTGACTGGAATTAAACCACCTCATTTAAGAATAAAAAGAATATTAACATGTACCTGACCCAAGCCATAGTCTTCAATTTCTTTCTTTGCATATGAAAGTTGGACAATGAATAAGGAGGACAGAAGAAGAATCGATGCCTTGGAGCTGTGGTGTTGGAGAAGAGGACCCATGGGTTGCTAAAAGAAAAAAACAAATATGTCTTGCAGAAGGGGCAACCGGCATGCTTCTTAGAGACAGACATGGTGAACTTGTCTCACATACTTTGAGTGTTTTGTGAGGAAGAGCCCATCTTTGAAAAAAGACATCATGCTTGGAAAGGCAGAGTGTCAGAGGAACTGAAGTAGACTTCCCACAAGATGACCTGACAAAATGAGAGTGACAATGGGCTCAAGAGTATCAGGGATGATGAGGATAGCACAGGATATGACAAGGTTTAAATTTGTTGTTCATAAGGTTATTATGAGTCATACTCAACTCAACGGCACCTACCTAACAACAACTGACTATTCATGTCAGTATTCCTGTAGGGAAATTTCAAACACAAGACATGAACATCATATAGTATCATTTCCTTCACAACTATATTCAACATTGTTAATACATTTTATTGCTATTTAGCTATGATTTGGCTTCCATACAATTTGACTCTAGGGAAAACCTGTATTGTCCATGCTCGCTCAGGCATTCCAGTCTACAGTGTCCACAATATTTTAATTTTGTAGGTTAACTCTCAGAGGGCATCTTTATTTCCTGGTCTAAGAGGATACCTTCTTTTTCTTTTTAAATTTAATTTTATTATTTGTTGTATGTGTACTGTCAAATCGGATCTGACTGGTACAGGAGGAGATTGTCCCTCCTTCTCTAGCAAAGCATCTGGTGGATTTGAACCGTGTACCTCTGGGATTGCAGTGCAGCTTCTTGCCACTAGGCCACCAGAGCTCCCTGAGGATACCTTCTTTGTAGCTCCACATCATTACTGAAAGGACATATGGGATATAAGTCTCAGTAAACAAATGCATTGGTTTTTTAATTGTATATTTCATTCTCCTACACATAACAAAATTTGGTTTCTGAGCTTTGATGGGTGAGGACCACCTAAAGAGCCATTAGAAAGTGTCATTGAGAGTCTAGAGTAACAGTATATTTGCCTTCTCCAGAAAATTCCTCCTCTTTCCTATCTCCCTTGTGTCTTGGTGAGTAAAATGTACCACTCACTTCCTTTGCTGCAATGAGTTCACTGGTTGCATGACACTATGAGACAAACTAGTAAAGCATTGAGGGATATCCACTCCAAACAGTGAAGTTCAGTTTTGAGTAGCTAGCCTGAAGCACCTCTTCTTTTTTTTAAAAAAAAGAAATTTATTTTGTGTGTGTGTACCGTCAAACCAAATCTGACTGGTACAAGAAGAGATTGTCCCTCCTTCTCCAGTAGAGAATCTGATGGATTCAAACCACATACCCTGGGACTGCAGTGCAGCTTATTGCCACTAGGCCACCAGAGCTCACCAAAGCACTTCTTTTTAATGTGCATCATCAGTGAGGACCAAATGCCTGTTAAGACGACTCTTAGATCATAATTGTAAATCCTACTCATAGTCTGTGTAGTTTTAAAAAAAACCCAAAAAGGCCTGGTGGTATGATGAGTAAGTGCTTAGCTGCTAATTGAAAGGTTGGTGATTTGAATTCACCAGATTCAAAGTGAGAGAAAAGAACAGGAGATCTATTTCTGCAAAGAGTACAGTCGAGTGAACCCCAAGGGGCAGATCTGCTCTGTCACATGGGGTTGAAAATGGACTTGACAGTACGTAGCAACAATAGTCTATGTGAAAAGTAACACTGATCTTTTCTATTCTTTCTTACAGGAAGTTACGCATTCAGCTAACCTAAAAGTAGTAAAAATATTATTATGACCTAAGTCTACAGAGGGAGTGGTCAAAGCCAATTCCTGTCTTATTCCACTGGAAATTATTAACCATTGTGCAAAGAGACTGTTCCCACTAAGATCCTCAAGGCAGCTGATGGTATAAACTCTTAGAATATCATTAGTTAAGAGTCTTGCAGTTTAGCTGATTCACTCTGGTCCAGAAAATTACAGACAATGAAAAGTCTGTAAGAATCACCATTTTAGTACTGTTAATTGGCACCGTGAACATGAAGACAGAATAGGGTGGTATCTGGCTACTGTACTGAACATTTTGATCAGAGATTTCACAGGAAAATACTGATCAAAAGGGAGAAAAATGCAGAACATAATTTCATATTTTCATGGAGTCCAGGATTTCTCGAACTGTGGAAGCTGGATGAACCCCTGAAATTATTTTATTGAAATAATATTTAAACTTTAAAGCAAAAATAACCCCTTAAGTCTTCTTAAAGCTAAACACAAGTTTATCTTAGCTAGTGCCTTTGAGATTGTTCACAGCTTCAGTTTGCTTGGCTCCACAGTCAACACTCTTGGCACCAGTAGCCAAGAATTAAAAGGTGTATTGCGATGGAAAAGTCTGCTGTTAGGGACCTCTCCAAAGTACTGAAGAGCAATGGTGTCTCTCTGGAGACTAAGGTGCATCTGATACAGGCCATGGTCTTTGCTATCACTTGTTATGCATCAGAGAGTTGGACAATGACTAAGGAGGATAGAAGGAGAATTGATGCCTTTGAGCTGTGGTGCTGGACAAGAGTATTGAGGGTACCATGGACTGCTAGGAAAACGAACAGATTTGTCCTGGAGAGGGTTAAACCAGGCTACTCCTTGGAGGCAAGGATTCTGAGACTTCATCTGACATACTTTGGACATGTTGTAAGGAGGGACCGGACCTTGGAGAAGGACATGATGCTTTGTAGGGTGGAGGGACAGTGCAGGAGGGGAAGGCCCTCTATGAGGTGATTGATTCAGTGGCTGGGGTAATCGGGATGGGTGTGTCAGAGACAGTGCAATTGGCACAGGACAGAGCAGAGTTTAGGGCTGTTGTACATAGGGTTGCTATGAGTTGCAAGCAACTCAGCCGCACATAACAGCAACAACAGTAAAGACTGTGTGCTTTGATCATTATACTTTTTAAAGATCTCTGTGGGATCCAATTGTTAGTAGCATCTAGAAAGATTAGCTAGGAAGCTTAGGGGGCAGTGAGTTTACATTAATGGAGAAGAGCAACTCTGTAAAGGAGGGTATGAATATAATCAGTGTCAGTGAATTGTGCACGTAGATACTGTGGGATTGGTGTTTGTTTTGCTGTATATATTCTCAACAGTGATGAAAAAAAATTTTTAATGGGGAAAAAAACAGAACCACCATTTTATGTTGATAGCTTTCATCTCAAAGCAGTAAAAAAACAAAACAAAACAAAATACAGCAGTGTCTTATAGTAGAGCAGTTATACTTAAGACCCTCAGCTGTTCATATTAATGACTAGCCTGAAACTCAGACTTAAGCATTAAGCAAAGATAGGCTTCTTTTTCACATGGATCATCTCATAAATTAATAGAGAAACTCTGGTGGCCTACTGGATAAAGAGTTTTGCTGCCCATACCAAAGGTACATGGTTCAAATCTACCATCTGATTCACAGGATGGGTAATCTCACATTAGGTTTACTGTCTCTGAAAACCTGGTGAAAAGTAAGCTATAAGCTCTGACTTGATGGAATATAGCAACAATAACATATTAGTCAGACAGAAAAAAGAAAAAAGACAGAAAAGTGTGTATATGTATATATATA
>NW_006399952.1:3626828-3630823 GCF_000299155.1 Elephantulus edwardii
ACATATACATATATATATGGTTTGTTCATTTGTTCATTCCTTTTATTACTGAGTTCATGGTATGGATGCACCACAGTTGGTTTAACCATTCACCCACTGAAAGACATATGGGTTGTTTCCTATGCTGAGTTGTGATGTATAAAACTCCTAAAAGGATTTACTTATAAACTTTTCTGTGAAGATATGTTTTAATTTCTCTGCTGTAAATGATCAGTAGTGCAATTGCTGGTTTTATGGTTAGTTGTGTACTTAGCTTTTTTATGAAACCGCCAGAGTTTTTCCAGTATTTTCCAGAGTGACTGTACCATTTACCTGCCTACTAGAAATGTATTTGGGGTTTTTTATTAATTTTAATGGAAGTTTAGAGAGACTTAGGGTTTTCATTTTTGCACTAGAAATGTATTTGTAAGCTCTTGCACTGATCCAATTTATCTCCATTACATTCTCCACATTAATTTTTTTATATGGGTTTATTTACAAAGTTCATATGTATTGTTTTTCACAGCAGATACCACATTCTTGCTAGCATTTAGGATGGTCACTTTTTTTATTGGCCACACTGATGGATATGTAGCAATATTGTATTGTGATTTTATTGCAATTACCATTCTGATTCATATATCTTTAGTTTCCAAGTGATTGGACATGTTCATGCTATCTCTTAATGATTTCTAATATGATTCTGTTGTGGTCAGAGAACAAAGTTTATTATTTAAATTCTTTTTAAATGTTTATGGTTTGTTTACGACTCAGAATGTGCTCTGTCTTTGTATCTGGCCCATGAGCACTTGAATGTTGGGTCTTCTGTTCTTACTGTGGCCCATCTTACAGTGTCCACTGAGCTGATGAAAGGGTAATAAATAGCTTTACCTACTCCCAGTAGGATGGAATTTCCAGTCCCTAGAGGCAAGGATGGTGAAACTTTATCTCACATAATTTTTGGCATGTTATCAGGAGGGACTAACATCAAGGACTCTCCTTCATAGGGTTGCTAGGCGTCCCCTGCAACTCGACAGCACTTAACAGCATCAGGAGAGACTAGTCCTTAGAAAAAGACATGCTGAGAAAAGTGGAGGGTCAGAGCAAGAGAGGAAGACCCTTGACAGAATGGATTGACACAGGACTGTAACCGTGGGCTCAAGCATATCGGACATGATGAGGATGGCACAGGACAGGACAAGGTTCAGAGCTGTTACTCATAGGGTTGTTAGGGGTTGTAGTCAACACAATAGCACCTAAAAACAATAGCATGTTGTCCTTTGGTTAAAGATATTGGGCTTGTGTTGAAACTTTATTTTTCACCTGAGCATGTTGACATTTATTATCTGAGCCTATTGGCTACTAACTGAAAGGGCAGTGGTTCAAATCCACCAACTTCTATAGCTCCAAGTAGGAAATATATGAGGTAATATGAAAGCCCATGATATTGTTCCTTGGGTTCCTCAGGTCTTGATCAAGTTTACCTTCCTTCTCTACTTCTCAGAGCCCTCTTGTGTTGTTTTATACATCATGTTCAGAGTTTGTAGTTGTGCTTAGAGGGTGTAAGGAGCACCTTCTTTGGAGAACAAGTCCTCAGGTAAACATTTTGAGAATGGACAGAACCCACACTTGATCAAAACCAGGTGAATCAGAACCATGGCATTCTTTAAGATGACCAATATAGTACAATGAATTAAGTAATAAGGGCTCCCATCCACAGCCTTCCACTGTGTGATTCTAGCCTTTTTGACTAGGCTTCAAGACTCCTTCAAGGGTGAGTGATTTATTGTATCAAGGAGACAGGACTAGGGTAGCATAAAAGCCCAATTCTACTAGAAAGTATTACCCAAATCGCCACCCTTAGTTCTTCTCAGGGTGTGGTTTATAGCTCTGAGACTCTAGATAAAGTTCATGGAAGCTCAGTAATTGTTCTTTTAAGATGTGGAGTCTCATTCAGCTGTACCAGCTACCTACAACCAACAATTGACAGCCTCCACCTGCAGGCTTCTGGTCTGTAGTTCACAAGTCTTGTACACTGGCCTATATAATCTACAATTATGTGAGCCATTTCCCTAATGGTTGGTTGAGTTTCTGTGAGACTTTCTAGCAAATCACAGAACCCAAAGACAGACAAGATTGAGAGGCCTGACTGAAGGAGGAACATTAAGTGTGAGAGATGGTGGAGTAGTACAGCCGTGGGGAAATTTGGAGCATTGGTAATCTTCGCTTTACACAAACTAGTCTTGTACTAGTCATTGCAAGAGAAATAATTAGTGCACCTAAGTTGATAATCATCAGAGTCAACTATTCTGAGTGATTCTCCAAGTGGCTTGGGGGTCAGGAATCTCCTCCAGGCATCTACTCAGCTCACAGTGTTTGATCAGTGACATAAAATAAGGGACAATTAACAGGCTTTTGTGTAAGAAGAAGACCTGAGTAATTGACCTTGACTTCTTAAATCAGAAAAACAGGAATTAGTCAAGTCTCACTGAAGAGTTTTGCTCCACAACCTCAGTCATCAGGTTTATGTGCTCCAGATTCTCTCTCATTACCCTCTCTGACAGACAGAAGCACGGCTTCCCACTGGGATAAGCGAGTCCCACTTTTTTTTTTTTGTAATGAAAAATTTCCAATAAACTTGAAGCTTGATACTGTTTTATTCACATACATTACCTCAGTATGTGGCAAAGCTGAGTTTCAAAGGGAGAATCTACCAAGTTCACTAAGATGCTTTGCAAATAGAACTGATTTAACAAGTCTTTGGAAAATGGTCACAGAAGAAACTGTGCCCCTAGAAGAAGAATTTTATATAGATCTGTAATACGTCACCAAAGACCTTGAGTCTAGTTTTTCCTCTCCAGTCACATGCTCATTCAGATTTTGTAGTGAGAAGAAAACAAGATCACTGTCTTCCTGGTCCTGAGCATTTATTCTAAACATCAGGATATATCTGTTAGAAGTAGTTTCAACCATGAGAGACAGAAAAGAAATTGCAGCATTGGTGGTGCAAACACAAATAGTAGTTTCCTCCTCTTGCACATGAGAATTTATATGAACTATGTAGAATAGACCAATGTATAAATATCAGGGTTTATAGTGGTTACCAGGGATAGGAAGAGAGAAAACACATTATTGCTTAGGGCACACTGTTAAGAGTGTCTATTAAGGATGATAGGAAATTTTGGAAATGAATACTGGTAGTTGAGAAGAAAGATCAGTGGTTCAAATCTACCAACTGCTCCATGGAAAAATGACAAGCAGTCTCCCTCCATAAAGATTTACAGCCTTGGCTGATCGAGGGTCACTGTAAGTTGGAACCAATTCATCAACAGTAAAGATTGGAAGGTATGGAAAAAGGATACAACCCTGATGTACAGCCTTCTGGATTTTAAACCATGCAATGTTATTCCAATGTTCCATTTGGACAACAGTTTCTTAGTCTAGGTATAGATTTCTCTTTTTTTCTTCTTTTTTTAAAAAATTATTATTAATTTCAATGAAAATTTACAGAGACTTTGGATTTCCATTCATTCATTGTTGTACTTTTCTCCCCTCCCAACCCTCCCTCCCAGTATAATACCCTCTTGGAAAAGTAAAAGAAAAATTCTTTCATTGTTTTATAATCCCTCCCTCCAGGTCCACTCCACTATGCAGCCTTTGCTCTGGACTCCCATCATGACAAAAATAACTAATCACATACCCCTTTTAAAAGTTTTCTCCCTTATCTGTTTCAATGCAGTATACATTATTGAACCCATCTTTCTCAGTCTCCTCCAACCCCAAGGTGAGTCCTGTTTTACAACAGTGGGACCATGCAGTATTTATCCTTTTGTGACTGAGATACTTTACTCAGCATAATGTCCTCCAGAGTCACCCGTTTTGGATAATATTGCATGAGTTCCTTGTTTTTCAATGAAGCATAGTATTCCATTGTGTGAATATACCACAGCTTCTCTATCCATTCATTTGTTGATGGGCACTTAGGTTGTTTCCAACTCCTTGCTATTGTGAACAAA